>NC_083582.1:60276476-60590851 GCF_027579695.1 Neoarius graeffei | reverse complement strand
AAGTCGTCTGGATGAGTAGAACGGATTTCTTTACGATGACATCACAACCACGACTGTGAGTGCTTCACGCCGAGTAGAAGTGTAACGAACTCGATACGAGTTGTCAACAAATCCTATAACTTGGTTCATGAAATGCGCTTACAAAATATTTTCACTGTGAATATTTATTGTGTAATGGTGCAAAGTGAGAGAGAGAGAGAGAGAGAGAGACTCTGCCCTTAGGGCAGAGTCAATCCCGCCAGCAAAAATAGGGAAAAAAAGGAACGATCTCACCTCTTCAGATATTGGTTTAAGTCCTACAATACATTCCTCAAAAAGGGCGTAGAAGAGCAAATTAATCCATCAACGTGTAGCATTCAATTTATTCCAGACCATTAAAGACGTCGCCTTCCGCGTAGAATCATACGTCATCCTCGCCGCCATATTGGATAGGTCAAAGCGGAGAATAAAGATTGGCTGCGTTTAACTGTACCAACAGGTTTGCCGTCCAAACAAGATCACATGGGATTACCTTTCACAGGTGAGACTGGAAAAATACTTTTCATTGTATTTGGTCATTATAATGTAATTTTACGAACAGATTTTCCTGACTTTGTGGCTAATATGAAGTCTCGCGCATAATAGTTTATGCGCATGCGTCCTTACTTCTTCTATTGTTCTGGTGTCTCCGAAGGGACCGTCTTACAGCGCCCCTAGAGGTGTGGCATGTGTATTGCATTGTTTTCAGCAAGCGTTGCGTTGCCATATGGACCTGATATTTTACTGATCGTTGCCCATTTGGACGTGATATATTTTTAAATAACATCTCGTTGCCGTTGTCGTGTGGATGTAGCCTAAGTCTTGTAAGTTGTGAGGCCACCATCATCCACATGATGTACGCATATCTGGCCATTCACATGGTGTAAAAATCCCCCCAAAACGATTCATTAATCAGGCCACCTTCTTCCACTGCTTCATGTTCCTTTTTTCCTGCTTCCAACACATCAACTTTGAGAACTAATTGTTCACTGATGCTATGTTGACTGTTCACTATATCACATCCCTTGACAGGTGCCATTGTAACAAGACAATCAATGTGTGGCAGCGGGGGCGTAGCCAAGCGTCAGTTTGTGAATGGAGGGCGGGGTCAGGGAAGGTGAATTGCCAAGTCATTACACCTGGTGTCAATTAATGTGTGTGTGTTTTGTTACAGGGATAGTGGAGCATAAAAGGAGAGGGAGAGCAGAGAAGAGCTCTCTCCCTGACCAGAACACGTGTGTGTGTGTGTGTGGGGGGGGATGTGTGACTGTGAATAAGTAAAGCTGAAAAGCAAAGAAAATAAAGGAAAATAAAGGGCATGTGTAAAATTAACTCCCACCTGCTGTGCTTCTGTGCTCCACCCATATCAGGGAACTGTCACAGTGGTGCCGAAACCCGGGACATAGAAGGGAACCACCACATGGAGTCCTACTCATTCAAAGAGCTCATCCATGCCCTCACTACTGCCCAGCAGAACCAGCATCAA
This sequence comes from Neoarius graeffei, assembly GCF_027579695.1. NCBI lineage: Eukaryota > Metazoa > Chordata > Actinopteri > Siluriformes > Ariidae > Neoarius > Neoarius graeffei. The sequence continues at coordinate 60,589,347 of NC_083582.1, read as the reverse complement.
GCGCTGACCACCCTCCGGAAGGAGCAATAGCAACGCTTTGAAGCCTTGATGCTGGCCCAGCAGGAAGATCGTCAGGAGTTCCAGCATCTGCTCACGTCAGCAGGAGCTTTGACCGTCACCACAGCAGGCACCCTCATGAACATGGGCCCACAGGATGATCCAGAAGCAATCCTCGCACTCCTTGAGCAAGCAGCCGAAACGTGGGGATGACCTCTCAAGCAGTGTGCGGCGCACCTCTTCCCGCTTCTGACTGGCGAGGCGCAGCTTGCAGCACAGCAGCTCCCTGCTGACAGCCAACTGATGTATGCCAACCTGAAGAAAGCCATCCTGCAGCGTGTTGGCTGCTCCCCGGAACAACATCACTAGCGTGTTAGGGCTGGGACTGTTTTGGCCTCTAGAGGCTGCTGTTATTTCCATCTTGTCATGTTTGTTTTGGTCTCTAGAGGCCGCCACTGTGTTTTTGTGTTTGTCTTCATTGCCTGTTTCCTGCCCCGCCCTTTTCCTTAATTAGTGTGTGTATAAATACCCCTCTGTTTGTTCCCTTGTCACGGAGTCTTTTTCCTATGCTATGCTGCTAGTGCTAGTTCCCTCTGTCCCATGTACCTTGCCTGTGTCTTTGTATTCTTGGTTTTTGCTTCTTTCTTTTGGACTTTGTGGATTTTGTTTTGACCTTTTGATCTTCTGAGCGTTTGAGTTTTTGCCTCTTCTTTTCTTAGTTGGATTTTGGACTTTGACCCTTTGGATATTTTTTTGTTTTTTGTACATCTTCTGAGCTTTTGGATTATCCTTTTGTTTTTTCCTTTGGACTGTATATAGTGTAAATAAACTGTTTTTGATACTCTACTTCCGCCTCACGCCTCTCCATTTGAGTCATCCCCCTGGTGGCCTAGTGGGGGTTTGCTGGATTATCACGCCAGTGACCCGGGTTCGAATCCCAGCAAAACCCTAACACAGCGCTTCTGGACACTGGCATTGGAGGAGGTTGGCTGGCTGTTTGCATTCAGCCAGTAACTATGGGACACCTGCCGGTGGTGGCTGAGGGCGGAAGACTGCAACGCCTGCGGGATCATTGATCTGGTAGCACTGAAACAGTTTATCTCTCGACTTCTGGAGAGAACGGTGAAATGGGTCCAGTGTCATTGCCTGGTGTTGCTAGAATGAGCCATCGAGTTGGCAGAGGACCATCTGGAGGCAGTTCTGATGGCAGGCGGATGAGGTGCCTCTCCTCGTTTCCTGTCTCTCTCTACTTTTTCCCCCTCCCTCTCTCTCTTCCCCACCCCATTCCCCCACCGCAGAGGTGGCAGCTGGCTCCTCCCCAGCTGGCCCATCGCACCCATGGTGTCCTCCCATCTCCCTCTTCCATGTCTGTACCTTCTCACCCTCAGGTGAGTGACACCCATAACGCTGGTGCAGAGGGAAAGCCTGGGCCGGTGTGCTGGTGTGGCAGGGGGCTGGAGCATCTTCAGAGTCAGGGCTCCGCAATGGAGGTGAGAGTTGTGACCCGGATCACCACCACACCAGAGACCGCCCCCGATCAGGCTGGAACATATAGCACACCGGTAAGCATTCAAGGGGATACATATCATGCGTTGGTGGATTCCAGTTGAAATCACACCTCAATTCATCAAAGCCTGGTGCAAGGTGAGGCATTGGAGAGAGCACAAGTGGTGAAAGTGTTGTGTGTGTATGGGGATGTTCACAATTACCCTCTAGTGTCTGTCCATATTCTATTCCTGGGCCAAACACATAGAATTAAGGCAGCGGTTAATCCTCATCTCACCCACTTGCTGATTTTGGGGACTGATTGGCCAGGGTTTAAAGAACTGATGGAACACATAGTTAGAGGTGGGTCCTGCATTAATACGTCATGGGAAGGTCCCGGTGTGGCATTGACTGGGGAAGCTGTCACAGAGCCGTCTATGTCACCACCGTGTCAGGGCGATACAAGGAGTGAGGAGCAGCTCGCTCCTCCTCCCTCTCTCAGGGATTCCCTTGAGGATTTCCTGTTACAGCAGTGGTGAGACAAGACTCTGTGTCATGTGTTTGACCAAGTGAGAGTAACTGATGGTAATTCAAACTCTCCAGCCAAGCGCAACACCAGCCTTCCCATATTTTGCTATTATTAAAGATAGATTGTACTGAGTGATGCAGGACACTCAAACCGGTGAACAGATAACCCAGTTATTGATCCCAAAGAGCCATAGGGAACTCGTATTCCATGCAGTTCATTTTAAACCCATGGCTGGACACTTGGGGCAGGATAAAACACTAGCCCAAATAATGGCCCGATTCTACTGGCCTGGGATTCACAGGGATGTCTGTCGGTGGTGTGTGGCATGCTACGAATGCCAATTAGTACGGGGTAAATCCCACAGCCACTCCAAAAGTGCCTTTGTGCCCTCTTCCACTAATCGAGATCCCTTTTGAGAGAATTGGTATGCATCTCGTTGGGCCATTAGATCAGTCAGCACAGGGATATCGCTTTATTTTAATTCTGGTGGACTATGCAATGCGATATCCAGAAGCAGTGCCTCTCCACAATATTTCTGCATGCAGTATTGTGGAGGCACTCTTCCATATTATCTCCCAGGTCGGGGTTCCAAAAGAAATCTTGACAGACCAAGGCACTACATTTATGTCATGCACACTGTGTGAACTGTTTGGGTTATTGGGGATTAAGTCTATCTGCACCAGTGTCTCATCTCATCTCATCTCATCTCATCTCATCTCATCATCTCTAGCCGCTTTATCCTGTTCTACAGGGTCGCAGGCAAGCTGGAGCCTATCCCAGCTGACTACGGGCGAAAGGCTGGGTACACCCTGGACAAGTTGCCAGGTCATCACAGGGCTGACACATAGACACAGACAACCATTCACACTCACATTCACACCTACGGTCAATTTAGAGTCACCAGTTAACCTAACCTGGTTAGGTTAACTGGTGGGTCTTTGGTCTTTGGACTGTGGGGGAAACCGGAGCACCCGGAGGAAACCCATGCAGACACAGGGAGAACATGCAAGCTCCACACAGAAAGGCCCTCGCCGGCCATGGGGCTCGAACCCGGACCTTCTTGCTGTGAGGCGACAGCACTAACCACTACACCACCATGCCGCCTGCACCAGTGTCTGTCACTCACAAATGGATGGCTTAGTGGAGCATTTTAATCAAACCCTCAGAAACATAATTCAGAAATTTGTACGTGAGGATGCACGTAATTGGGATAAATGCCTCGAGTCCCTATTATTTGTAGTACGAGAGGTCCCGCAAGCCTCCACAGGTTTCTCACCGTTTGAGTTATTATATGGGCATAAGCCACGTGGCATTTTGGACGTGCTATGAAAAAATTGGGAGGAGGGACCTTCACCTAGCAAAAATGAAATTCAATACATTCTCGACCTGTGTGCAAAACTCCACACCCTCAGTCACTTAACCCAGGAGAATTTACGGCAGGCACAAGAACGTCAAATCCAGCTGTATGACAGGAGCATGCACCTTAGAGAGTTCACACCAGGAGACAAAGTGATCATATTATTGCTCACATCGAGCTTCAAATTAATCATCAAGTGACAAGGGCCCTTTGAGGTCACATGGCGAGTCAGGGATGTCAACTATGAGGTGAGGCAAATGGATAGGGGTGGGGCACTGCAAATTTACCACCTCAGTCTGTTAAAACAATGGAATAAGGGGGTCCCTGTGGTGTTGGCATCGGTAGTTCCAGAGAAGGTGGAGCTGGGGCCAGAGGTAAAAAAAAGTAACATCTCAAACCACTCTGGTCCCTTGTGGAAACCACCTCTCACCAGCACAACTCATGGAGGTGGCCAAGTTCCAGAAGGAATTTTCTGACGTGTTCTCACCCCTTCCCAGCCACACCCACCTCATAGAACACCACATTGAGAAACCCCCAGGGGTGGTGGTGCAGAGCTACCCTTACCACTTGCACAAAAAAGGTGGTTTGGGATGAACTCAAGACCATGCTCAAAATGGGCATACTGTAATCGAGGAGTCCCACAGTGACTGGAGCTGCCCAGTGGTCCTGGTTCCCAAGACCGACGGGTCGGCCCAGTTCTGTGTGGATTATAGAAAAGTCAATGCGGTGTCTAAATTTGATGCATACCCAATGCCTCGCATTGATGAAGTGCTCAGTTGGTTAGGTGCTGCTTACTTTTAGTTGACACTGGATCTAACAAGGGGATATTGGCAGATCCCCTTGACTCCTCTATCCCAAGAGAAAATGGGCCTTTTCCACACCGTTTTGATTACACCAATTTGTCAAGCTCCCTTTTGGGTTATTTGGGGCACCCACTACGTTCCAGCAACTCATGGACAAGATCCTCCGCCATCATGCTACCTATGTGGCCGCATATCTTGATGACATAATCATTTATAGCAATGATTGGCCGCAGCATCTGGAACACCTTAGGGCCGTTCTAGAGTTGCTGAGGTGTGCAGGTCTCACAGCTAACCTGAAGAAGTGTGCAATTGGGAAGGTGGAAGTACGGTATCTGAGTTTCCACTTGGGTCATGGGTAGGCGTGTCCCCAAATTAACAAGACTGCAGCAATTGCAGCCTGCCCGAGGCCCAATACCAAAAAAGGGGTGAGACAGTTCCTGGGGCTGGCTACTATTGTAGGTTCATACCTAATTACTTGGATGTCACCAGCCCGCTGACTGATCTCACTAAAAAGGGAGCACCAGATCCGGTCCAGTGGATGGAGCAGTGCCAACAGGCTTTCACTAGGGTAAAGGCTGCACTTTGTGAGGGGCCACTTTTACACTTCCCTGACTTCTCCCTCCCCTTTATTTTACAGATGGACATATTGGACAGATGGCAGGGGGCTGTTTTGTTCCAGACGGTGAAGGGTGAGGAGCATCCCGTGCTGTACATCAGCCGCAAGCTCTCGATGCATGAAAGCAAGTATAGCACCATTGAAAAGGAGTGCCTGGCCATCAAGTGGGCAATCCTTGGCCTCTGATACTACCTGCTGGGGTGCCCTTTCACCCTCTGTTCAGACCACGCGCTCCTCCAGTGGCTCCACCGAGTGAAGGATGCCAATGTGCGGATCACCTGTTGGTATCTTGCCCTCCAGCCATTTAAATTTGATATGGTGCACAGGCCGGGGGCGCAGATGGTGGTGGAGGACTTCCTGTCCTGTCGGGGGGGAGGGGGAGTCCACTGCAGGCCGGACAACTTTCTGACCCGAGTCGGGCAGTGGAGGTATGTGGCAGCGGGGGCGTGGCCGAGCGTCAGTTTGTGAATGGAGGGCAGGGTTGGGGAAGTCATTACACCTGGCTAAGTCATTACACCTGGTGTCAATTAATGTGTGTGTGTGTGTGTGTGTGTTGCAGGGATGGTGGAGCATAAAAAGAGGGGGAGGAGAGAAGAGCTCTCTCTCACTGACCAGAACACTTGTGTGTGTGGCATGCGTGACTGTGAACGAGTAAAGCTGAAAAGCAAAGAAAATAAAGGAAAATAAAGCATATGTGTGAAATCAACTCCCGCCTGCTGTGCTTCTGTGCTCCACCCACATCAGGGAACTGTTACACAATATTATTCAATTTACCTGCCACTGATTTTAACGGCGAGGAGTCAGGTTGAACCAGCAGGTAACCTCACAAGTTACACCTGTGTCTACTGGCTGTCTATTAATGTGTGTTTGTGTGTCTTTCAGATGGCCAGTAATGAGAGAGAGAAAGCTGAGTTCCCCAACACGTGTGTGTGTGTGTGTGTGTGTGGGGGGGGTGTCTGTCTCCAGTTCCTCATTTTACACACATCAAAAAAAAAAAAATTTATATACACTGTATATATTTAAACACACAACCATCCAGTTTGTTATCAGAGAAAGGTGCAAAAGCCAGCATTTGTGATGGTATGGGTGTGCATCAGTGCCCATGGCATGGGTGAAATGCATGTGTGTGTGAGGGTATCACTGATGTGGAGGCATATATTGGGGTTTTAGAGATACATATTCATCAAGGCAATGTCTCTTCCCTGGAAGTCCACGCTTATTTGAGCAGGACCATGCCAGGCCTAATTCTGCATGGGCCACAACAGTGTGGTTTCGTAAACATTGTGTGTGTGTTTGACTGGCCTGTTGACAGTCCAGAAATATTTCTGTGGCAGTGGGGGCGTGGTCAAGCGTCGGTCTGTGACCGGAGGGCGGAGTCAGGGAAGGTAAGTGGCAGAATCACTACACCTGATGTGAGTTAACCTGTGTTTGTGTGTCTTCCCCAGTGACCACGCCCTATAAAAGGAGAGAGAGAGCAGAGGAAGGGAGCTCTCTCCCCAACCAGATGACTTGTGTGTGCGTGTGTGGCTGGGAGAGTGTAACATAGTTACTGAAAAGTGCTAATAAAGAGTTTTTGGAACTCAGTTCTGGCCTGCCGTACTTCTGTGCTCCACCCACCTGCTCTAATTCCTACAGTGGTGCCGAAATGCCTGACGATCTTCCTGCTGCGCCAGCACCAGGGCCACTTACCTTCCCTGACTCCGCCTTCCATTCACAGACCAACACTTGACCACGCCCCCGCTGCCAGAGTTTCCTATTGAGGTTTTTCACCCATGTGACCAAGCCATGTGAGGCTGCCATTTTGGACGTCACGGCTCGAATCAGTTTGAATGCGAGGAAGGCGACAAACGAAAAACATAAAAGAAAAAGGAGCGAGATGCAGAAAACACCTTCACTATCCAGCGACATAGGGCATTTACAGGGCGAGCAGAGGGAGAGGTATTTGCAAAAATTGAGGTTAGCAGGCTTGGAGAACGATGTTTACCTGCTTCCACCAGGATTGTTCACTGACGTACAGAAGTACATGAAGCCCTCATCTTTACCTGACTTCGGCCCACATGATCTGTATACCTATGTCGTTAAAAACCCATCGCCATACACAGGTATTGATCTGAAAGCGTATAAGAGTTTGGATACCTACAAATATTTTGTGTCAGGCTGGGTAACATGCCTACATCAGTGGGTCGTCCCTGGAGCCGGTGGTCGCCATCTTATTACAGCTAAGGTTTGTTCACATTTTCATTTACTTTCGGTCCTCAGGATAAACAAAATGTTATTAAATGTCATTGAAATAACTTCTTAGTCTGTTGAGACATGGCCCGTTATAAATTTGCTGTTACCAGGCAATGACCAAGAACTGTATTATTAGGGTTGGTGTCTGTGTTGTAGCAGTGTACTAGCAACTAGCTGTTAGCACTAGCTAATGTCAACAACATCATAGCTGGTATGTTACTGTAGCAATGTTTACGTTCAGTCATTTGGATGACTGTTAAAACCTTTCAGTCTCAAGTTTTTCCTTTACTGTATTTACTAGTTTACTGTAATTATGATCTGGCAGCTATTTACACCGGATCCAGTGTAAATAGCTGCCGGAGCGCGCTCCTGCTTGCTCCCCCTCAAATTAAGCAGCGCGCTCCGGGAGCAAGCCGGAGCGTGCTGCTTAATTTGAGGGGGAGCAAGCCAGAGCGCGCTCCGGAACCTCGGCCGGAGCACTCCGGGAGCAAGCCGGAGCGCGCTCCGGAACCTCGGCCGGAGCACTCCGGGAGCAAGCCGGAGCGCGCTGCTTAATTTGAGGGGGAGCAAGCCAGAGCACGCTCCGGCAGCTATTTACACTGGATCCGGTGTAAATAGCTGCCGGATCATAATTACAGTAAACTAGTAAATACAGTAAAGGAAACACTTGAGACTGAAAGGTTTTAACAGTCATCCAAATGACTGAACGTAAACATTGCTACAGTAACATACCAGCTATGATGATGTTGACATTAGCTAGCTTGACCTTCAAAATGGCGGACACCGGGGCATCACGTGACCCTATGACGTCAGGTGAAAAACCTCAATTGAGAATGTACAACACGTCATGAAGAAGAGAATCAGACAATGGTGACCACGGACTGTTGAGCAGCTGAAGTCTTGGATCAAGCAAAAATGGACAAAAAATCCAATTGCAAAAATGCAACAATTAGTACCCTCAGATCCCATATGATTAATAAAATGGTAGTAAAGGAAAGGTGCTGTAATACAATAGTAACAATGCCTCTGTCCCAACTTTTTTTTGAGTGTGCTGCAGACATCAAAGTTTAACTTTAATTTATATTTCCTAAATACAATCAAGTTGGTCAGTAAAACAATTGAAAATCTTTTCTTTGTACTTTTGTCAGTTAAATAAAGTTTCATATAAATTAACAAATCATAGATTTTTGTTTTTATTGCATTTTGGAAAATATCCCATCTTTTCTGGAAATGGAGTTAGTGTGTGTGTGTCTGTGCGTGTGTGTGTGTGTTCCTTTTTTATTATACTACATACTATGACAAGTCATATGGGATTATTAATTTGTCTGCAAAAACTGCATTTTTCTTCATTCTCTCATCAGTCTTAAAATGAGTGTTCCTTATTTCACTCTTATCCACAGCCACAATTTCCTGTAATTCCTGCTGATGAGCACTGAGGAAGCCATGATGAGTCAGTTATAGACACCATGTGACCTTCTAAGAGCTGATCTCCATCTCTCTCCATTTTCCTCCAGTCGATAATGATATGACAGCTTTGGACATTGAGACGCAGAGCACACAAGCAGTTTTATATTAGAAAGCGAAGAGGTTCAGGTGCAGAGAGAGTTGACTGAGTTCATCAATATCAGCCCAAGTGTTAAATTTCTTGGTCCTTTTTCCATATAGGAAGTCAGTGCCTGCACAAACCACATATACTGCTGAATAAAATAAAATAAAATAAAATAAAACATATGCCTTGCATATGCCTTACACACATGTACTATGCCCTAAAGCTCCTCTGGGGTGAAACAATAAAAACAATGCATATTGTAATGCCATGTACTCCTGAAATTTATAGCTCAGTGTACAAAGTTTGTCTGTCTTAAACCATTCTTATTGGCCTTAACAACTTGAGTCAAATATTTTCTCTCAGGTTTTTATGTGCCATACTGAATTACATCATATGATAATGTAGAAAAGATGCTCCTTGTGACCACAGTGCTATGAAACAGCATATGGAGTAGCAGCAACAATATCATTTAATTTCAGGACAGTGCACGGTTTTCCAAATTACATCTAATGTATAATGATTTTATATGTGTATTGGAAAAATGGAACTAAGAGTGGACTGAGTACAGAACGACAAGAGATAGAGTCCTCAGTTTTACTGTTTCTCTGATACAGTTTGTGCCAGAGCACATATAGCTCTGTCTTCATATCCATATCACCTCTCACAGTTCTTTTCTCATTATGTATTTGACCTCTACTAGTTCTTTTTATGAGTGTCTCAGTCCTGAAGCAGTTCCCTGCTTTCTCCCTCTCTCTCTATTTCTTTGCACTGACACTTTTAGTGGGTGTCTAACCCAGCAGAGTTAATCCCTAAGGAGCTTAGTGTCTTTGTTGAAAGGAGGGTGGAAAAGCTGTATCTCCATCATGGAGGTCCCTCATCTCAGCTTCCTATTTATGGGGTGCATACAAGAGGGAATGCTGAACAGCTAGGATGTTTCAACATTTTCTTTCACTGTGCAAGTGACAGATAAAGAGCAGAAATAAACACAACATTTGGCCATATTGTGTCAGAAATGTCAGTTCCCTGATATTAATTTCTTGTTTATAAAACTGTTGTATAAAAGCAATATTGCTTTCACACTTACACTCATAATTGCAGATGTGATACGCTATGGCATTTGCCCTGCAGGCTTGTGCCTTTGGCCAAATTGCAGCTGTGCTGATATTCAGTATAACTGCACTCTTGCTCATGTGGTATCATGTCAGTATATGGCTTTCCTTTTAACTTTTATTCTGAACAATGCCTTTGCAAACTTGATTCAAAGAGTTCCAAGTCAAAGTTTAATATACTGAAAATAATTTGCAACGGCGGCATGGTGGTGTAGCGGTTAGCACTGTCGCCTCACAGCAAGAAGGTCCTGGGTTCGAGCCCCGGGGCCGGCGAGGGCCTTTCTGTGTGGAGTTTGCATGTTCTCCCCGTGTCCGCGTGGGTTTCCTCCAGGTGCTCCGGTTTCCCCCACAGTCCAAAGACATGCAGGTTAGGTTAACTGGTGACTCTAAATTGACCGTGAGTGTGAATGGTTGTCTATGTGTCAGCCCTGTGATGACCTGGCGACTTGTCCAGGGTGTACCCCGCCTTTCGCCCGTAGTCAGCTGGGATAGGCTCCAGCTTGCCTGCGACCCTGTAGAAGGATAAAGCGGCTAGAGATAATGAGATGAGAATGAGATAATTTGCAACTTTTATTGACTGATAAGGATTGGAAATTGGTGAATAAATTAAGATAAATAAATTAAAGTATTTCATTTCACTTTTCAGATTACTCTTCATGACAGTTCAAAGGTGTGGAGAAAGCAAATGGTTTAAAGTTTCAAAATATTAATATTTAAATACAACCAACATAACGGATACATTAAATGTCTAGTGTAGTCAAATACATAAAAAAATTACCATTGTTGTACATTATACTGTTAATCAAATGGGATAAATGGGAAAAGCCTTAATTGTTTTTGTTGATAACAGACCCCTACATTAAGTAAGTTTTATAGTCATGTGAAAAAAATAAGTACATCCCATGGAAATTGTAGACATTTCTCAATATACAGTTAGGTCCATAAATATTTGGACAGAGACAACATTTTTCTAATTTTGGTTCTATACATTACCACAATGAATTTTGAACAAAACAATTCAGATGCAGTTGAAGTTCAGACTTTCAGCTTTAATTCAGTGGGTTGAACAAAATGATTGCATAAAAATGTGAGGAACTAAAGCATTTTTTAAACACAATCCCTTCATTTCAGGGGCTCAAAAGTAATTGGACAAATTAAATAATTGTAAATAAAATGTTCATTTCTAATACTTGGTTGAAAACCCTTTGTTGGCAATGACTGCCTGAAGTCTTGAACTCATGGACATCACCAGATGCTGTGTTTCCTCCTTTTTAATGCTTTGGCAGGCCTTTACTTCAGCGGTTTTCAGTTGCTGTTTGTTTGTGGGCCTTTCTGTCTGAAGTTTAGTCTTTAACAAGTGAAATGCATTCTCAATTGGGTTGAAATCAGGTGACTGACATGGCCATTCAAGAATATTCCACTTCTTTGCTTGAATAAACTCCTGGGTTGCTTTGGCTTTATGTTTTGGGTCATTGTCCATCTGTATTATGAAATGCCGACCAATCAGTTTGGCTGCATTTGGCTGGATTTGAGCACACAGTATGTCTCTGAATACCTCAGAATTCATCCGGCTGCTTCTGTCCTGTGTCACATCATCAATAAACACTAGTGACCCAGTGCCACTGGCAGCCATGCATGCCCAAGCCATCACACTGCCTCCACTGTGTTTTACAGATGATGTGGTATGCTTTGGAGCTGTACCACACCTTCGCCATACTTTTTTCTTGCCATCATTCTGGTAGAGGTTGATCTTGGTTTCATCTGTCCAAAGAATGTTCTTGTAGAACTGTGCTGGCTTTTTTAGCAAAGTCCAATCTAGCCTTTTTATTCTTGAGGCTTATGAGTGGCTTGCACTGTGCAGTGAACCCTCTGTATTTACTTTCATGCAGTCTTCTCTTTATGGTAGATTTGGATATTGATACACCTACCTCCTGGAGAGTGTTGTTCACTTGGTTGGCTGTTGTGAAGGGGTTTCTCTTCACCATGGAAATTATTCTGCGATCATCTACCACTGTTGTCTTCTGTGGACATCCAGGTCTTTTTGGATTGATGAGTTCACCAGTGCTTTCTTTCTTTCTCAGGATGTACCAAACTGTAGATTTTGCCACTCCTAATATTGTAGCAATTTCTCGGATGGGTTTTTTCTGTTTTCCCAGCTTAAGGATGGCTTGTTTCACCTGCATGGAGAGCTCCTTTGACCGCATGTTTTCTTCACAGCAAAATCTTCCAAATGCAAGCATCACACCTCAAATCAACTCCAGGCCTTTTATCTGCTTAATTGAGAATGACATAACGAAGGAATTGCCCACACCTGCCCATGAAATAGCCTTTGAGTCAATTGTCCAATTACTTTTGGTCCCTTTAAAAACGGGGTGGCACATGTTAAGGAGCTGAAACTCCTAAACCCTTCATCCAATTTTAATGTGGATACCCTCAAATGAAAGCTGAAAGTCTGGACTTTATGTCCATATCCATTATATAACTATAACTTGAATAGGTTTCAGTAAACAGGTAAAAAAAACAAAATTTGTGTCAGTGTCCAAATATATATGGACCTAACTGTATTTAACCAAGCAAACATTTCACCCTTTTGATACAGTGCCTACAGATAAAAGGTAATATACTTGAACAAAACAACAAGGAAAATCAGCTCTTTCAATCATTTATTCAATAAAAATATTAATAGATGCAATATTTTTCTGTGGAGAAAGTAAGTACACCCTTGGCGTCAGAAGCTAGTATTGCCCCCTTTAACAGGAAAAAAAAAAAAAAAAACTTCTTGTAGTCATTTTGCATAATTGTCCACCTGTCTCTGACATCAGCTTGCTGAAATTTTTGACTGCTCTTCCATGCAAAATTCCTTCAGTTGCAAGATGTTTGAGGGTTTTCTTGCATGTTCCACCCTTTTCAAATAATTTCCATGGGGTTCAAATCTGGGCTTTGACAAGGCGATTCCATAACCCTCCATTTCTTCTTGGTGAATTTGCTTAGGATGCTTTGGATCATTGTCTTGTTGAAAGGTCCACCTCCAGTTCAACTTCAACTTTTGAACAGATGGCCTCACAGTATCTTCAAGCACTTTTTGATATGATTCAGAATTCAGAGTTGAATCAATGAATGCAAGCTTCCCAGTCCCTGAGGCAGCAAAGCCACCCCAAACCATAACATTTCCACCACCATGCTTCACAGTTGGTATGAGGTTCCTATCCTGTAAAGCCAGCTTTGGTCTCCACTACACATGTGCACTCTTACTGTGGCCAAGCAACTCTACCTTTGATTTGTCTGTCCACAGCATGTTATTCCAAAAGACCTGGGTCTTTGCCTATATGTTCATTGGTAAACTGTAGGCTTGCTTTAATGTTCCTTTTGGACAGCAAAGGCTTTTTCCTGGCATGCGTTCCATGCAGGTTACATTTGTCCAATCTCTTTCTGATTGTAGATGTATGTATGCACTTTCACGCAATAGTTGCAAAAGTTACCTGGAGAGCCAGTGATGAAATTTTGGGGTTCTTGGAGACTTCTTTTCATGTCAAGCAGTCTGCTCTTGGGCTGAATTTGCTGGGGTGGCCAGTCCTGGACAAATTGGTGGTTGTTTGAAATCTATGCCACTTGTAGATGATTTTTCCTTACAGTGGAGCAATTTATTTCTAATAATTTAGAGATCTTTTTAAATCCCTTGCCATATTCATAGGTAACCACAACCTTTTTTCTGAGGTCCTTAGTGAGTTCTGTAGATCTTGTCATGATAACACCACACACTTCAATAGCAAAGAGAACACAAGACCCTAGATGTAAGATTTAAATAAGACAGGTTCCACCTGCAGGAGGTTCTAATCAGTGGAACCTCATCTGGAATACCTGATTCTAAGTTTATGGACTGGAAAGTGTGATAAATGTAAGAGCGTACATACTTTTTCCAGGGTATCAGGAAAAGCTCCCTGAGACGACATGAAGAAGAAACCTTGAGAAGAACCAAACTCAAAAGGGAACCCATCCTCATTTGGGTGATGACAGATAGTGTGATTATAAATAACTTGCTTCTATAACTGTGTCCTATATGGTCAAAAAGTACACTGCCTGCAAAAAAAAGGCACCATTTGGATTTAAATAAGCAAATACTTAAGAGCCTTTGATTGGATAATTACTAGAGTGATTAATGTGTTTCAGCTGGCAACAAATCTTTTAACCCTAACTGATGCAGTGAGTAGCTTCTCATTTCTTCAACAAACGTTAGAATGCATATCCTGCACTCATGGAAAAGATGTTACTGTGTTTCAGAAGGGTCAAATTATTGGCCTGCATCAAGCAAAGAAAACACCTAAGGAGATTGTTGAAATGACTGGAATTGGGTTAAGAACTGTCCAACACATTAATAAAACCTAGAAGGATAGTGGCAAACCATCAACTCTGTAGAAAAAAATGTGGTTGGAAAAAGATCCTGACTGAGTGTGATCAGAAATCACATAAATGCTTGGTGAAGTTGAATCATGAAAAAAAATTGACAGTAGAACTCATGGCTATGTTTAATAGTGAAATTAAAAGCATTTCCTTACTCATACTGTGATGAGAACTCACAGGATTGGTACTAAACTGCTGTGTGGCCATAGAAAACCACTTGTTAGTGAGACTAATCAGGAGAAAAGGCTTCAATTTACTAGGGAGCATAAAGATTGGACTGTGGAGCAATGGAAAAAGGTCAAGTGGTTTGATAAGTCCAGGTTGATCCTATTCCTGAGTGATGGGTGTGTATGGGTATGAAGCGAAGCACATGAAGCAATGCATCCATCATGCATAGTGGCCACTATACAAGCCTCTGGAGACAGTGTTATGATCTGTGGTTGCTTCAGTTGGTCAGGTTGAGGTTCAGCAACATTACAGGGCAATAAAATGAAGTCAGCTGATGGCCTGAATGTACTGAATAACCAGGTTATCACATCAGTGGATTTTTTTTCATTCCTAATGGCACAGGCATAAAATTCGTGCTCAGACTGTGAAAGAGTGGTCCAGGAAGGACGCATTGGTCACCACAGAGTCCCGACCTTAACCCCATTGAGAATCTTTGGGATGTGCTGGAGAAGACTTTATGCAGTGGTTCAACTCTCCCATCCTCAACACAGGATCTTGGTGAAATATTAATACAATTATGGACTGAAATAAATGTTGTGACATTGCATAAGTTTATCAAAACAATGCCACAGTGAATGCATGCTGTAATCAAAGCTTAATGTGGTCCAACCAAATATTAAAGTGCATGACATTTTTTTTGGCAGGGCAGTGTAGTTTTAACATGAAATCTATTTTGTTGATGTTATCAGCTATTTATTGATGGTGATTTGAGTGCAAGACTGTACATGACAACTGAAGTCCTAAAGTTATCATGGCAGTTGTAATCCTAAGCCATTGTAGCAAAACTGTAAGTGTCAAGAGGCATCTTCTCAGTGCATCTTTAGACTGTCCATATGGGGCCATCCTCCTGAGGATCGATTGTTAGACAAACTTTTTTGGGCTATTTTAATAAACTTAATACTATTGTTTAATTATTTTTGGAAATAAAAATATTTACTTTTACAGACTTTGTCTTGCATCTAAACTTTAAGCCTGTGTTTAATTTGCAACATTGTAGTAAAATGTTTTAATATACTACTGCTTTTCTTCACAGTGAATGCTTTGTTTAGTTATTGAGCTAAAATAAAGAAGATATTTTTAGCCAGAAGTTAATGTAATTAGCAGCAATATAAATTGCCATGTGCTGTCAATCATGCTTCTACAAGCTGCTATTTTACTTTTTTGATTACATTTAGCAGCCACTTATTTCATGTTTAATGTCCCTGGCTATATCTCTACCGTGCATGTACAGTAATTATAAATAAAGTGAAGCAGGTTTCTCAAAAAACACCAAACAGCTGCTATATCATTCATGTATAAGCAATCTTTCCAATTATTTTAGCAAGGTATGAAATTTTATGACAGATCACATATTCTGGGTGTGCACATCTCTGAAGACCTGTCCTGGAGCAACAACACCGCATCACTGGCCAAAACAGCCCAACAGCGTCTGTACTTCCTCCGCAAACTGAGGAGAGCAAGAACCCCGGCCCCCATCATGCATACTTTCTACAGAGGCACCATCGAGAACATTCTGACCAGCTGCATCACCGTGTGGTACGGCGCCTGCACCGTGTCCTGCTGCAAGTCTCTGCAGCACATCGTGAGAGCAGCTGAGAGGATCATTGGTGTCTCTCTCCCTTCTCTAATGGATATTTATAACTCCTGCCTCACCCGCAAAGCCATCAGGATTGCAGGTGACCCCACCCACCCATCTCACAGCCTCTTCAGTCTGCTGCCATCGGGGAGGAGACTGCGGAGTCTCCGGGCCAAAACCAGCAGGCTCAAGAACAGTTTCTTTCACCAGGCAGTCAGGAGGCTCAACTCCCTCCCTGTTCTGCCCCTCCTCCCCCCTCTGCCCCCTGCCACAGATTCTGCTCGCACACCCCCCTGCCCCCCCTTCAGCATCTGACATGTCATCCTCACAGTTCCCCCCCCAAACACACACACACACACACGCACACATACATACATACATATATACATACATCGTTCATTAACACACTGAACTCAGGGACCGCACATCTCACTTTACTGGTACCTCGCTCATTTGCACTATTCCACACTACCTCACCTTAACAGCTGCTAGTTTGTTTATACTGCTTATTTCATGTTTACCTGCTATACCTCAAGTGCCCTTGACTGTTTGTTTATTTGCACCAATTTACGTGTGTGTGTGTATATATGTGTGTGTGTGTGTGTGTGTGTGTGTGTGTATGTATGAGTGTTTAGTCTACGTCTAGTTCTTATCTAGAGTGTTTTATACTGTTTATATTGTCTGAGTGTTTAGTCTATGTCTAGTTCTTATCTAGAGTGTTTATACTGTTTATATTGTTTGTTTTTTCAATTATTCTATTTTTATTTTTATTTATTGCATTGCCTGTTTGCACCATGGGTCAGAGAGGACTGAAATTTCATCTGTGCTGTATGTCGAGCATGTATAGCATATTTGACAATAAAGTTGACTTGACTTGACTTGATATTGGTTAAAGGTGCTGACTGCAAAGTCATCTGAAATTAATTTTTTTTTTTTAATTGTGCATGACATTTTCCTATGTCTGGCAAGAACAATGTAATGGGGATTAGATGTGATCATTCTGATGTGCTGAGGGTCGCTTTTCTCTGTTTTGGGACTGAATATCTTACCTCTTGAGGTAAACAGTATGGCCCTAAGGAAATAGCTGAATGCAAGGAGCTTTAACTAATTAGCATAACTATGGAACTGCGTCACACCAAGATGGTGACATTCGGAAAATATTGTGACTCTGCATCAATCTAAGGCTACGTTTACATTACGTCGAATCAGCGGATCATCAGATTAATGTTCTTAAAATGATTCGCGTTTACACTAAAATCGTTAGCCGTGCACACAGCAACACCAATACGCGGATACGCTCGGCTCCGCAGGCATCCTGCGCTCCAAATCACTCCGCCCTGAACAGCGAGTGCCCTCTGGAGGGTGCGCACTCCGGCCCTGCGCAGCTCACAGAGCGCGCGAGTGAAGTGAACAAGCCACGATTCGGGACTGAGCCGCTGTGTGTGAGATCCCAGCGCATATCACTTATTACTTGCAAGTGGAAGGATGGCAAGCCTAAAGACAATCATAACTACACAATGGGCAGTATTTGCATCAGTATTTGCAGTATTTTCATACTTTTATACTCTTTAATGAAAGGTGATACAAGGCGGAAGTCTGCGCCGTTTTTCAGCAGTCGCGTCACATGACCAACGCCAGCGAATCAGGAAGGTGGATGTCACAGTGACGTTGTCCAATGAGACGCCAGCTAGAGCTCAGCACAGCGTATTCGCGTATTCTCAATGTTTACACAGCACCGGAGCTGATACGATCTAGATTGAATACGTGGACGCTGGCGGATTCCCGTTTCCCCGCTTTTTCAGGGGGGTTAATGTAAACGGACAGTGCATCCGCGAAGAAAACGAGACAGATACGGTCTAGTGTAAACGTAGCCTTAGAGAGTTTTGAGTCAGAGGTATGCCATTTGTGGTTGACATTCACAAATAGATCTGTGAAACAAAAGATGACTATATATTTTCTCTGTTACTGCTTTTGTGTTATCATTTCTTTCTATATAAGATCAAAAGCTGAGCTCATGCATTCTAAGGCTAAGCTAACTAAACACTAGCTAGAATGATTTAGTTATCTGTCCAGAAAAAAATGATGTCATCTAACCTTGCTCTATCTTGCAGTTGCACTCACTAGGCAGGTTTTTCTTTTCTTTTCCACTGGCTTTTAGTTGGCAGGAGAACGGAGTCTGCCATGTTTGCCCATGCCAACTTGTTTTGGTTAAAAGTAGGTCAAACATACCCCACAGTAATCACGTGATATTGTTGCTCACTTGCTTCGGCAATCTCTGGAATTGTAGAATGCAGGATGCATTGTATCTTGGCAAGGCATTTACACATAGCATACATGGTGTATGCAGCAGCGAAACATCTCAAAACTCCAACAGCAAAAGAAATGCAACATTTTCCCTAGAATTCAACTTTGCAGTTGACACCTTTAACTTGGGGGAAAAAATGCAACCAGATTATTTTTTATTTGCTTTCCTGTTCACTTTTCTGGTACACTTTTAATGGGTACATATTATGAAAAACTTGTTCAGTGCTTGTGCACACACATTTCTGTATCTAGAGGGCCTATTCATTCATCTTCAGTAACTGCTTAATATCTGTTTTAAAGAAAAAATAAAGATATAAAAGTCCATTTCAAGAGAAATTCTTGAAGTAATGTTCAGTGACATTATATACACAGTGATGGTAGTATCCAGTAATGCCATTAGGATTTGTTAGGCAGTCAGTGATGACTGAAATACCATACTTACTTAAATATTTACGTGCAAATCCAGTGTGCATTTTCACTGATAACAGTACATCCTGGCCATCATTGATCATTGACACTTTAGAAACGCAAGCAGCACGAGAACAATAAAACATAGAAAGTAACTCTCAAGATATAAGACAAGAAGCAGCACTTTATATCTTGGACATGCAGAATTCTTCACTTAAAACTCGTGAACAGGAAAGTCATTTGTGAAATCTCAATCACTACTTATACTCACCAATCCCTGTACATGTGTCTGCACTGCTTTAAAAACTTTTTTAGACAGTCTTTAATCAAATGCCTCTCCCCTGGTGTGAAGTAATGTATCTCGAAGGCAATGGTCTGCAGGCACATCTGTCATCTGTCTTAATGATAACCTTTAGATTAGTGAGATGAATTATACGCTTGCCTGCACTCTTTTAGGATGTGCTTTCATTCATCTAAAAATGACAGAGACAGAGGAGGTAGGTTTAGCTTCTGTTTTCATGCTCTATTGATGACCTATGTTTTAGAAACCATGCTATGTTTGTCTCTCTTTAGTACTGATGTCATCTGTGTGTGCATCCACAAGTAAAACATGGAGAAAACCAATAATTCAGCTGTCTTTCCAGCCTGTTCTCATGCAAAATTGATAAGGATTGTCCAGTGAGGTCTCACACTTGAATATTGTTACTTAATTAATTTGAAATGTTATGAAAGTCAATGTTAGGGTTGGAGGTTAATGTGCATACTTTTTCTGAAGAATTAATTTGTACAAAATTAAACAAACTACAGTTTTAGTAAGGAAAATCATCCTTACTTTTTCTTATCAGAGGTCAGAGTGGAAATCTTACTTCAGAACTATGCAGAGGGGAACTGTCAGGGCCTTCTAGGCCTTCAGAGAAGGACAAAACATATCAGCATTTCAAATGTGATATTTAATTTCTTTCATTCTTTCATAATTTCATTATAATTATTCTCTTCTAATTTGGCCTCATTTTCTATTAAATTTACTTCCAAAATGAAAGGGTTACTGTCCTGAGAACATTAAAATAGAATTATCCATTGAGATTTTTTTGTTTGTTGTCTCTAGGCTGAGAAGAGTTTAAAGCTGGCTCACTTATTGGGTAGGACTTCATTGCCGGAACAGAGGGCCATGGCAGTGTATGTTTATGTAGGAAGTGAGAGATGAATTAATCAATCAGATTTTGATTTATGAGTAACCAAAAATTTATCGCCCTCAGCCTTCTCGAAGGCCAATGCTAGTTTAACCATGAGCTGGCACTGTCAGCATGGCAGTGAAGTCACCTTCCAGCCAGTGTAGCGTTCATTAGTAGTGTTAGTGAATGCTAATAAAGTAGTCAAGCCGGTGCTATCGAGAGCAAGTAGCACAGGCTAACAACTGAGAAACTAAGATTTCTATCTCCAGACTCTTCTTCCGCACACGCTCACCACAGTATTTTTCACTCATACTTAAGTATTAATTTCCCTTTGTAATTGACTTAGTTACTTTTAAAATCAACATCAACAACTACACACAACGGAGCTACTTGGCACCCTGCTGCTAATCCTTCGCAAAATCCTGTGCCCTATTGCTTTTTTGGTGTGTCTAAGTTTTGGCTGAACTGAAGTCCTACCTCTAATAGTAACGCTTCACCACTGGAACTACCATATGTAATACCTAATGGAAAGCATAATTTGTTTATATATTGTACATTATAGCTTTTTTAAGAAAAGCTATAATGCTTACTGTCCTCTATTCATTTGTAGTCACAGGCCCATGTCATCAACATGCTGTGTAAGCAAGTGCAAATTAAATTAAGGTATCCATTTATTTATTCCCAAAAGATGACATTGCCAGTCACATTTGGAGCATTTGGCAGATGACATTATGCAGAATCACATACAGAAGTGTTTTGTAGTCAAAAGAGAAAATGTCCATAAGCATGATTTCAAGTTTTGTACTTATTGAACTGCATTACGTTTGGGTGTACAGAGCACATTTCTCTTGGCAGTATTGAGAACCAAACCCAGAACAATTGGAATAAAATGTGTATGTGTGCACATCTGCATGGTGTGATA
This sequence comes from Neoarius graeffei, assembly GCF_027579695.1. Taxonomy (NCBI): domain Eukaryota; kingdom Metazoa; phylum Chordata; class Actinopteri; order Siluriformes; family Ariidae; genus Neoarius; species Neoarius graeffei. The sequence goes on along the minus strand of NC_083582.1, from coordinate 60,568,662 downwards.
GACTGTCATCCCTTGCAGATGTATCCCCACCTTATGCTTGGTGTTCCCTGAGTAGACTCTGGCTCCACTATGACCCTGACTAGGATAAAGTAGCAACTGAAAATGAATGAATGAATGAATGAATTAGCTATGAGTTTCATTAAATTTAATAAAAATTCTACATTTTCTAGCTTGGGGTTGGAACAGACAGGCTTTCTAAAACTAGGTAGATAATTCTAATTACTGTCAGGTTTTGTATTTGTGTGTATCAAAGTTTTGAAAACAGGAGATTGAATTAATAATCCCTGTGCATCTGCCACTCAGCGATCAATTTTCCTCACAGGGCTGCGAGTGATATCACTGAAAACAGATATTAAGTTCAGAGATGTTTCTCAGTTTATTAAAACACAAGCATGAATATTTATTCACACGTAAAGGTGTGGTGAAACAAACATGATGGGTTGATTCAAAATGATTGGTTAAGACATGGTGGCAGATAAAGGATGTGCATAGAAACGGATATAGGAGCTCAGAGCGTGACCAAGTTGACCTTGAAAACAGAAGTGTGGCAGCGGGGGTATGGTCAAGCGTCGGTCTGTGACCGGAGGGCGGAGTCAGGGAAGGTAAGTGGCAGAATCACTACACCTGATGTCAGTTAACGTGTGTTTGTGTGTCTTCCCCAGTGACCGCGCCCTACATAAGGAGAGAGAGAGCAGAGGAAGAGAGCTCTCTCCCCAACCAGACGACCTGTGTGTGCGCGTGTGTGTGTGGCTGGGAGAGTGTAAAAATCACGGAAAAGTGACAATAAAGAGTTTTTTTTTTTAACTCAGTTCTGGCCTGCCGTCCTTCTGTGCTCCACCCACCTGTCCAAATTTCTGCAAGAAGAAAAAGACAATAACAGTTTTGTGTGCTGGTAAGAACATCCTGTGTGTTATGAAAAGCAGGGAAACCAGTGCACCCCAAATATTAATCTTATCAGTCACTTTGATTCAATTTTATCACTTTTCTCAATAGAGATTGCCACAGAGCAGCGTTACAGAAATTTGGATGTTGATTTAGATCCCTAATAAGCAAGGAACAATGGCAAGGAAAAACTCTCTGAGATGAGATGAGGAAAAAACCTTGAAAGGAACCAGATACAGTGGTGCTTGAAAGTTTGTGAACCCTTTAGAATTTTCTATATTCCTGCATAAATATGACCTTAAACATTATCAGATTTTCACACAAGTCCAAAAAGTAGATAAAGAGAACCCAGTTGTCAGGTACGTGAGGGATGTGGATGTATGTGCAGAAGTATTCAGTTTAATAAAGTGCAGTATATATACAAAGTGCAAAACTATACAGAAATATATACACACAGGCAAACAATCAAAAAATGGCAGGCTAGATCAGAAGCATGAAAACAGACAAAATGGTTGGGCGAGGCGCAAACAGGATATCAGAGGCAAATCTAGAACGGGAACGAAAACAGGCGCAAGAATCGAGAACCATTAAATCAAGAAAACATGTAGAAAGGCTCGGTAATGCGTACTTGCATATCGTAATACTTTGTGATGCACTTGCATCAGCATAGTCCTTAAACAGGTAAACACAATTCTCTAATTGTTCAGATGCACCTTGTTCACAGCGTGTGTGCTGGAGTCCACTCGGTGCATGTGTAGCCCGAGGCGCGCCACAGCACGCAATACTGATACCAGTTAAACAAATGAGACAAAAATATTATACTTGGTCAATTATATATTGAGGAAAATGATCCAATATTACATATCTGTGAGTGGCAAAACTATGCGAACCTTTGCTTTCAGTATCTGGTGTGACCCCCTTGTGCAGCAATAACTGCAAGTAAATGTTTCCAGTAACTGTTGATCAGTCCTGCACACCAGCTTGGAGAAATTTTAGCCCATTCCTCTGTACAGAGCAGCTTAAACTCTGGGATGTTAGTGGGTTTCCTCACATGAACTGATCGCTTCAGGTCCTTCCACAACATTTCGATTGGATTAAGGTCAGGACTTTGACTTGGCCATTCCAAAACATTTACTTTATTCTTCTTTAACCATTTTTTGGTAGAACGACTTGTGTGCTTAGGGTTGTTGTCTTGCTGCATGACCCACCTTCTCTTGAGATTCAGTTCATGGACAGATGTCCTGACATTTTCCTTTAGAATTCGCTGGTATAATTCAGAAGTCATTGTTCCATCAATGACGGCAAGCCGTCCTGGCCCAGATGCAGCAAAACAGGCCCAAACCATGATACTACCACCACCACCATGTTTCACAGATGGTATAAGGTTCTTATGCTTGAATGCAGTGTTTTCCTTTCTCCAAAACGGACTGCTTCTCATTTAAACTAAAAAGTTCTATTTTGGTCTCATCCATCCAGAAAACATTTTTCCAATAGCCTTCTGGCTTGTCCACATGATCTTTAGCAAACTGCAGACAAGCAGCAATGTTCTTTTTGGAGAGCAGTGACTTTCTCCTTGCAAACCTGCCATGCACACCATTGTTGTTCAGTGTTCTCCTGATGGTGGACTCATGAACATTAACATTAGCCAATGTGAGAGAGGCCTTCAGTTGCTTAGAAGTTACCCTAGGGTCCTTTGTGACCTCACTGACTATTACACACCTTGCTCTTGGAGTGATCTTTGTTGGTCAACCACTCCTGGGGAGGGTAACAATGGTCTTGAATTTCCTCCATTTGTACACAATCTGTCTGACTGTGGATTGGTGGAGTCCAAACTCTTTAGAGATGGTTTTGTAATCTTTTCCAGCCTGATGAGCATCAACAACACTTTTTCTAAGGTCCTCAGAAATCTCCTTTGTTCATGCCATGATACACTAACACAAACATTTGTTGTGAAGATCAGACTTTGATAGATCCCTGTTCTTTAAATAAAACAGGGTACCCACTCGGGTGGCATGGTGGTGTAGTGGTTAGCGCTGTCACCTCACAGCAAGAAGGTCCGGGTTCGAGCCCCGTGGCCGGTGAGGGCCTTTCTATGCGGATTTTGCATGTTCTCCCCATGTCCGTGTGGGTTTCCTCCGGGTGCTCCGGTTTCCCCCACAGTCCAAAGACATGCAGGTTAGCTTAAATGGTGACTCTAAAATTGACCGTGAGTGTGAATGGTTGTCTGTGTCTATGTGTCAGCCCTGTGATGACTTGGCGACTTGTCCAGGGTGTTCCCCACCTTTCGCCCGTAGTCAGCTGGGATAGGCTCCAGCTTGCTTGTGACCCTGTAGAACAGGACAAAGTGGCTAGAGATAATGAGATGAGATGAGATGGGTGCCCACTCACACTTGTCATCCTATTGATTGAAAACACCTGACTTTAATTTCACTTTCAAATTAACTGCTAATCCTTGAGGTTCACATACTTTTGCCACTCACAGATCTGTAATATTAGATCATTTTCCTCAATAAATGAATGACCAAGTATAATTTTTTTGTCTCATTTGTTTAACTGGGTTCTCTTTATCTACTTTTAGGACTTGTGTGAAAATCTGATGATATTTTAGGTCATTTTTATGCAGAAACATAGAAAATTCTAAAGGTTTCACAAACTTTCAAGCACCATTGTAATGGACCCATCTTCATCTGTGTGACACCGGATTGTATAGTAGGATTATAAATCATTATTCTTTTACTGCTGGACAGCCAAAAAGTACTAAGTGTATTTAAATGTTGCTCATTATGAACTTCAGCATCTTTATGATCAGTAGACATTTTTAGGTGGAAGTATATCACTTTATTATCCACTGAAGTTCCATCCATCCATATATTATCTGTAACCGCTTATCCTGAGCAGGGTTGCAGGCAAGCTGGAACCTATCCCAGCTGACTATGGGTGAGAGGCGGGGTACATCGTGGACAAGTCGCCAGGTCATTGCAGGGCTGACACAGAGAGAAAAACAACCATTCACACTCTTATTCACACCTACAGTCAATTTAGAGCCACCAATTAGCCTAACCTGCATGTTTTTGAACTGTGGGGGAAACCGGAGCACCTGGAGGAAATCCACACAGACACAGGGAGAACATGCAAACTCCACACAGAAAGGCCCTCATTGGCCACCGGGCTCGAACCCAGGACCTTCTTTCTCTGAGGCAACAGTGCTAACCACTACACCACCGTGCCACTCATCCACAGAAGTTATCCACTGAAAAATAGGTGAGTTTTTGGGTATAAACCATTCTTGGTAATCTTTAAAGTATCCATATTGGACCATCCCCAGCAGCAGAGAATGAAACTACTGTTGCTAATTTAGTATAAATGCCAAACTTTTAATTTGCTTGTTCTGATCAGAATTAAATGTATCAATCCTTTTATTCTTCATATGCTATGTCAGAATCAAGCTTCAGTTTTGTAAGAAACAATCAGTTAATGAGCCCTACAGTGCCTTGCAAAAGTATTCATACCCCTTGAACTTTTTCACATTTTTCCACCTTACAACCATGAACTTAAAAGTTTTTTATTGAGATTTTATGTGATAGACCAACACAGAGTAGCACATAATTGTGAAGTGAAATGAAAATGAGAAATGGTCTTCAAAATTTTAAGCAAATAAAAATCTGAAAAATGTGGTGTGCATTAGTATTCAGCCCCCCTGCGTCAATACTTTGTAGAGCCACCTTTTGCTGCAATTACAGCTGCAAGTCTTTTGTGGTATGTCTCTACCAGCTTTGCACATATAGACACTGAAATTTTTGCCCATTCTTCTTTGCAAAATAGCTCAAGCTCAGCCAGATTGGACGGAGAGCGTCTGTGAATAGCAATTTTCAAGTCTTGCCACAGATGCTCAATGGGATTTAGGTCTGGACTTTGACTGGGTCATTCTAACACATGAATATTCTTTGATCTAAACCATTCCATTGTAGCTCTGGCTGTATGTTTAGGGTCATTGTCTTGCTTGAAGGTGAATCTCCTTCCCAGTCTCAAGTCTTTTGCAGCCTCCAACAGATTTTCTTCCAGGATTGCCCTGTATTTAGCTCCATCCATCTTCCCATCAACTCTGACCAGCTTCCCTGTCCCCGCTGAAGAAAAGCATCCCCATAGCATGATGCTGCCACCACCATGTTTCACAGTGAGGATGGTGTGTGCAGGGTGATGAGCAGTGTTAGTTTTCCGCCACACATAGCGCTTTGCATTTAGGCCAAAAAGTTCAACTTTGGTCTCATCTGACCAAAGCACCTTCTTCCACATGTTTGCTGTGTCCCCTACATGGCTTCTTATGCCTGTCTTTCAACAATGGCTTTCTTCTTGCCACTCTTCCAAAAAGGCCAGATTTGTGGAGTATACGACTTATAGTTGTCCTGTGCACAGATTCTCCCACCTGAGCTGTGGATTTCTGCAGCTCCTCCAGAGTGATCATGGGCCTCTTGGCTGCTTCTATGACCAGTGCTCTCCTTGCTCACTCTGTCAGTTTAGGTGGATGGCCATGTCTTGGTAGGTTTGCAGTTGTGCCATACTTTTTCCATTTTTGAATGATGGATTGAACAGTGATTCTTGAGATGTTCAGAGCTTGGGATATTTTTTTACAGCCTAACCCTGCTTTAAACTTCTCCAGAACTTTATCCCTGACCTGTCTGGTGAGTTCTTTGGTCTTCATGATGCTGTTTGTTCTTCAGTGTTTTCTAACAAACCACTGAGGCCTTCACAGAACAAGTGTATTTATGCTGAGAGTAAATTACACACAGTAGGACTCTATTAACTAATTAGACGACTTCTGAAGGCAATTGATTGCACTGGATTGTATTTAGAGGTATCAGAGTACAGGGGGCTGAATACTAATGCACACCACATTTTTCAGATTTTTATTTGTTTAAAATTTTGAAGACCATTTCTCATTTTCATTTCACTTCACAATTATGTACTACTCTGTGTTGGTCTATCACATAAAATCTCAATAAAAAACTTTTAAGTTCGTGGTTGTAAGGTGGAAAAATGTGAAAAAGTTCAAGGGGTATGAATACTTTTTCAAGGCACTGTAAATTACTGAACATGACAAGTGACAGACACCCTTATCCAGAGCAACTTACAAAAGTGCCTTGTTGTTTCTTTTGAAAAAAAAAAAGTTCTCACAATAGTAGAAATAAGCCAGGGACTAAGGGTCTTTTTCACCCATTTTCTTTCTTTCCTCAAGAATAGGCTTCATACTTAGGGGTCATTTTCTCACTTGCTACACTGACCATTTCACACCAATTAAGGAATAACAAAATTGTCTGAAATCAACACAGTAACAAGTTTACCTGTTCTATTACAACGTCCATACAAATTCTTATGAATTAACAATAAGTTGGAGTTATTGCTAAAAACATTAACTCCACTTTCCCTGTAACTAAATGTTTTCATCTTTTCAGATGAAATCCATTCATTCATCTTATGTTATCCTGGTCAGGATTGCACTGGATCTGGAGGACTATCCCGGGAACACTGCAGGAGATGAGAAAATACCTTGGTTGGGATGCCAATATATTGCAGGGTACCATACACACAAACATTCACATGATCATTCACACCTAGGGGTAATTTACTGTAGCCAATCCTCCCTCTACTGACATTTTTATTGAAGGCAACCAGAAAACCATTATGAAACCCACACAAACACGGAGAACATGAGAAAATCCACACAATAACTCGAGGAACCAGGGTGGAACTAGAGACCCTGGAGATGTTAGACAGCAGCGTTACCCACTGCACCTCCGGACCTCCTTTATATTAAATACACCACATAAATTATTTTAATTCTGCTGATTTGGAAACTATATTGGTCCCCCTCTCCCTCAAGTAGTTTCCTACCTTATTCTCTCTCTGCTCTCACTTTTCAAAAGTTGTTTACATTTCCTCTCTTGTGTTCATTCATGAATAATTTGATCTCTTTTTATTAGTCTCAGCTAGAGTGTTCCAGAAGGATCACTGATGAGCTGCCTTCAAGAATTCCTTGAAAAATGTAAAGGAATTGGATTAAAAAAATAAAACCTGCCTCTAAGGCACTGAGACTAATTCTAAAAAGTCAAGATAGCTACAGTATTAAAGGTGCCCTTCCACCAAAAACGTTAAATACCGTACTGGCTCTTTTTGAAATACCATAGTTCACTCTGAGTTGCATATGCGTGCTGCATGTGAAAATGTAATTCTACTCCCATTCCCTGTATTAGCTCATGAAAGAAAATAGTTGGAAAAATGAGCGAATCTGAAAAAGCCCTACGAACTTACGTCACTTCGAAAATTAGTATTCAAGGCCTCGCCCACCTTGGCTTGCGACCACCCACAGGAAGAAAGTTCGGATTTAAGTGCGAGGAGAGATAGCAGAGCCCATCTCGTCAGTAGCTAACGAAGAGGACCTAACAGCAAGTTGAAAACATGGCTGAACAAGTTCGTGCCTATGTTATTTGTGGCAGTAACACATCAACGTTGAAAATTTGGGGAAGCTGGGACCTCCCCTGCGTGAGTTATGAGCGTTCAAAGTCGGGCTGGGGTCGCCGACAGAAACTAAACCTAAGTTGAGCACCGCAGCTCGCCTCGGGGTGAATTACGTCCCGAGGCGTGGGGCTAGCCCGCCCTGGCAGGGCTGGTTCGTTGGGGAGAGGGCAGAGGTCGCTGGCTGCCAAGTTTGGGGAGGCTGGGACCTCCCCTGCCCGAGTTACGAGTGTCCAAAGTCGGGCTGGAGCCGCCGACAGAAACGAAACCTAAGCGGAGCGCCGCGGCTCACCTCAGGGCGATTTACTTCCTGAGGCGCTGGGCTAGCCTGCCCTGGCAGCACTGGTTCATTGGGGAGAGGGCAGAGGTCTCTGGATGCCAAGTTTGGGGAGGCTGGGACCTCCTCTGCCTGAGTTACGAGCGTCCAAATTCAGGCTGGAGCCACCGACAGAAACGAAACCTAAGCGGAGCAACATTGCAAGATAGAAGAGATTAAGAAGAAATGGTTGGAATTTATCTTTGGAACACCACCAGCGAAGTATAATGCAACATTAGTACTGTGTTCTGATCATTTCAACCACAGTGACTTCAAACTTTGGTGCCTTCAGTAGTGGTTTTGCTTCGAGGTTGTTTTTAATACTTGGATCTGTACCGTCAATACGATCGACCACCAGCTCACAAGTTGTAAGTAAAACATGAACTTTTTGTTCGAAGGTTTTTGTTACAAAATAGCATGTTCATATTCTCCATGTTAGCATGCATGACATGGTCACAAGCTAGGCAGGGATGAGAGTTTTCCGCTTTTCGGCGGATTTCCGCTTTTTCTGAGTAAAAAACGAGCTTTTTATATTATGCCAAATCCGTTGAGAATTTTTTTTTTATTAATTTCGGGGGGTTGGGGTATGTTCCTTCATGCTCTTCAAACTTTATTAACTCCAATGATGTTTACACATTATTTGTAAGTTGCCGTCTTTAGTCTCGTTTAAATCTCGTTGAATGTGATGTAAAATTCGTGTTATCTATATTGTTATTGGTCAAAACATCGATGTCGAGACCATAATAGCCAATCAAAACAGTTTTTACAAAGACACCCACATCCGCTTGTTCTGACCCACTGGAGGTAGCGTCACAGTGCTGTTAGCCAATCAGAGGTAACACGTTTACTGATTGCTGTTAGCCAATCAGAGGTAACACGTTTATATGTCATGAATATTAATGAGTAAGAGCTGAAATCCTGTTGTTCTCCCACCACCCACTCCTCCACCAAACTAGAACAGCCTGAAACAGGAGAACCACAGCATTTTTTTTCACCAAAACCGGCTCACAGGGCATTCATTCATACTAGAGACCACCACACAATTAATGAAAAAACAATGCAATGAGACTTTTAAAGATACTGCTGGAGAAAGAGAGAGAAAGAAAATGTTGAAGAGAGACAAGAGAAATGGATAGACAAAGAGAGGGAATGATGAAGAGAGAGAGAGAAAGAAGGGAAGAGATATTCAGGGAAATAGAATTAAATGGTAGTGGATTGCAATAAATGTCAATGGCATTCCATTACTGAAAGACATTTCGTGAAATATGAACTTGAGGACGATGTGATGTCCAGATCAGTCTAAGAGCAATCTGATCTGCCTATAGTGACAGCTCTTTGGAAGAGGAAGAGTCCATAAGATTTAAATCAGCAGGGGGTGGGAATAGAAAGCAAAAGGAATAAAGGCTGTCATTCTCCCATTCTCCCCTGCTGTGGGTTGAATATCTTCAGTAGAACTGGGTCCAGGACTTCACGCAGTCCTTCATTATCATCACCATTCTCCAATGCAGATCTACAAATCATGTCAAATATTTATATTATCACACAAGGAAGTGATACATCTTTGTCATATGGTAGAAGGAAATCACAGGACATATACGGATACATAAACTGCTTTATAGTATCTGCAACTTCAAATTATGAGATTGAGAGTACTGTGCTTTACACTTTTGTCAGGTATGAGCATGATAAACTATCTGGTGATTAGCCTTAATTTGATGCAAGTCGATAAATGAGATTACTAACCACAAATCTCAGAACAAATGTGCCCCATCCCATTTTTGCACCACATAGGCTTTTAAATTTGCAGAATTTATTAAGTGTTACACACACACACATGCTTGTTTTACTTCCCTTGTGATGACCTTCCAATGCCATAATTATTAATGCAGCTAATTAAATGTAATGCTTACACATAAGTCTAACCCTAACCTTAACCTCAGTAACCAAAATAAAACCCATTTTCTTGTTTATTACCTCCACAAACTCTGTTGGAGGAGGTTATATTTTCGCCTCCGTTTGTTTGTTTGGTTGGTTGTTTGTTACTTGCGAAAATCGGAGATTTTTGCAAGTATGTTGATCTGTCTGTTTGTCCGTTTGTGCTCTAGCATCACCATTTCTTGACCAATCTTCACCAAAATGCACAGGACAACTCACTAGGGTCACATAAACACATCATTAGTTTTTGGTGGGTCAAGGTCAAAGGTCAAGGTCACCAAGGTCAAATCTTGTAAAAACACCTAATCAGCCATAACTTCTGTTTCTTTGTGATTTTTGCAAGTATCGTGCTCTGCACAACTTTTGATTTCTTTGTTTGCTGTTCCCAATATAACTGAGAAAGTAATGAATGGAATTTTGATGATTTTTTTAGAAAAGGTGGGCCATGGGCAAAAGAATAATTGATTAGACTTTTATGCAAATCTGGATATGTATGTGGATCCTGGATCCCGGTACATTATATATTCAGATCCAAGATTTTTTGTCTGTTCCCAGTGTAACTCAAAAAGTATTGAATGAATTTTGCTGACATTTTGAGGAAAGGCGGCATGGTGGTGTAGTGGTTAGCGCTGTTGCCTCATAGCAAGAAGGTACAGGTTCGAGCCCCGTGGCCGGCGAGGGCCTTTCTGTGTGGAGTTTGCATGTTCTCCCCGTGTCCGCGTGGGTTTCCTCCGGGTGCTCCAGTTTCCCCCACAGTCCAAAGACGTGCAGGTTAGGTTAACTGGTGACTCTAAATTGACCGTGAGTGTGAATGGTTGTCTGTGTCTATGTGTCAGCCCTGTGATGACCTGGCAACTTGTCCAGGGTGTACCCTGCCTTTCGCCCATAGTCAGCTGGGATAGGCTCCAGCTTGCCTGCGACCCTGTAGAACAGGATAAAGTGGCTAGAGATGAGATGAAATGAGATTTTGAGGAAAAGTGGGTCATGGAACAATTTTGATGCAAATCTGGATATGTATGTGGATCCTGATACAGTATGTATGTGGATCCAGAATTTTTTCTGCCTGTTTCCAGTGTAAATCAAAAAGTAATGAACATATTTTGATGAAATTTTGAGGAAAGGTGGGCCATGGGCCAAGGAACAATTGATTTGAATTTGATGCAAATCCAAATATACAGTATGGCTTGGCAGACATATGCACTCTACCTGCCTTTCTACATTTAGAATATTTTAAGATACACTGCAACCCCGCTATAAAGAACTGCTTTGGAGACATCCAAATAGTTTGTTATACCGAAAAGTTTCATACTGAAACAGACCCACTTGTCACATCAAACACTCATTCCTATATAAAACAAGAACAACTGTTTTAAATTTATATCTATGCTTAATTCACTTACATATTTACTTACAAGTAAAAGAAATAAGTCACACTTTCTGTTGTTTTCTTGCCGTGTCTTCTTTTTTTCAGCTCATCGTGTTGATTGCAATTATGGATGAAGTCTTGGAGCTCTTTTTCTTTAAAAGTTGGAATTGAATTTTTCAGGATACCATATTCTTTAGACAAATTTGTTGCTTTCTCACCACACTTTAGATGGTTCAGTACATGAAGCTTGTCTTTGGTGGTGTCACATTCGTGCATGCAGTGGTGTGCCTCAAACTTCTACTCACGTACAGACGCACAGCGGCATTACGACTAATTACCATGCACCTGTTCCGGATTTGAGTGCAATCACAGCAAACACTTATAAGGGTTCTCACTACACGCAGACTTTGCAAAGTATAAGCTCTGTACCTAGTGTCTCACATTACCAAGCCTTTTGTAGCACTGTGTTGATATTCTGGTTTCTGACTTTGTTTTGTATTTTGGATTTCGCCCTTTATCTCTGCCTTTGAGATCTTATCTGTGACTTGCTTGACCATTTCCTGTTTCTTGACTCTGACTTTTGATAACTGAATTGGATCTGTTTGCCAGCATGTTTTTAAATAAAATGCTTCCAACGATTACATCCATCTATCACCTGCATTTTCTGACAGACAGGGAGTACCTTACATTTATGAGTAGCCATGACAACAATGCTTACAGAGTAAAGACTCGAGTAAAACTGCTTTGAGCTTGTAAAATAAAGTCCTTTTAAGGGATTTTTTGACGTCAGTGATTGCCATTCTCAATAATTGTTAATGATTGACACTTAATCTAGGCTAGTTAAACCTTTATTTTCTGGTGTTAACACATTTTGTTAACTTGACTGCGGACTTGATTACTTATTGTTTGTCTCTGTGGGAAGAAGGACGCATGGCTCAGTAATGTTTTTGTTGAAGACTCCGACTCATATGTGAAAGTTTATAGTAAAAGAGTTTGTTATAGTGTTATAGTGGGGTTGCAGTGTACTTTATTCCAAGTAAGATATATACCCCCCCACACACACAAAATCAAGCTATTAAAAACAAGTTTTCATTTTCAATAATTACTTTAGTAAGATGTGCAATTTTTTTTTACATTTCAAAATTCAGCAACTCATTTTAGTCTGCTGGGCAATGATTCCATCTTGTATACCTCTGACACTCTGAAAGTATCACATTTCAACAGAGGGGGCACTGTTTACTTTAAAATTCACTGCCCAAACCTAGCAAACCATGAAATTAAAGTTTAATGACAAGCAGTCAAAACATGATCCTAAAAAGTACATTTTTAATGTAGGAAAGAGATCTTTCCTCTTTGTGTGCACGTGTGTGTGTGTGTGTGTGTGTGTGTGTGTGTGTGCGCACACACATCAGCCCATCTCATTCAGAGAGATTGGACTGAATATGATGGACTGATGCAGTGAGAAATTACCTAATTACTGGAACTCTGATTCATTATAGCTCTATGTTAACTAAAACTCTAGTCATGAGATTACCTCTATCTGCTCATTAATATGCATGAGTGGCCTAGCGAAGAATAGAAAGGGGAATGAATCGGATTAAAGGAAGTAAGGAGATATCAGCAGAGTGTATCTGTCACAGCTGTATAAAATATGTAGAGCTTTAAAACTCCAGTTTACTAGCACAAATTTGAGTCTCTTTCATTGGCATCCTTCAAACTTAATTATTTCTGCTGAGGCTGGTGCAACAGAGTATGAGATTGAGGAGCACAGACATGGGAACTTCACCCACTTGTGTGATGCAGGTGAAATTAGAAATGGCATCATTACATGACTACATAATAATGGATATTTTAAATCTCATTTATTACTATATACTCTATGACCACAGGATGGGAATAAAGAGTGGCACTGGCAGGCTGACATCAGAAGAATTCGCATTTTGTCTTATTGAGTCCAAGAGAATAATCTAAACATAGACAATGGATAGTTGCCCCAAGTGCATCTTTTGAATGCTTGTTTGATTATATTGTGCCTTATATGACATTGTGAATGGTTCTATATCTCAGTATTCCAACCTCTCATATCATTATTGAATGAAGGGAAACTGGGCAGAGATGCAGATAAGCTCTCAGAGGGTCACTTGGCATCTGTGACTGATTTATGATGGTTTCTGCAGTCCGTGGACCAACAACAGATATTACAGGAAAGCCTTAGAAGAGGCAAAACATTCCTAAACTGTGAAGGTTTTGAGATATTATACGAGATTCCTAAGCAGAAATAAATAATACTTTATTAATAGTCATAGACATGATTTTAAGTAAAAGCTCAAAATCATGTCCTGGATGAAGACTGAATGCCAGAACAGATGTATAAGAAGAACAAAACATTTAGTGAATCCACATTAAGAAATCTGATATTAGTTGTGCTATTTATTAGGAGTGTGATGCAGGGACACATTCTGTATCTATGGGGATTGCCTAAACTGAAAGGATTTATTTATTTTTTTTCATAATATGAATTCTCTCCCTGCAACCCTGAAAAATTGGGGAAAATTGGAAAACAGACACACACACACACACACACACACACACACACACACACACACACACACACACACACACACACACACACACTAATGCCAGCACTGTCTGCCTTGCCTGTGAATTCTGGCTCTAACAGTTGCTCAACCTCAGCTATATCACTTGTGTTCTTATCTGGTCTCAACAACTAAATGCTCTGGATTGTTTTTAATCCTACTCACACAGTTATTATATTTGTGCCTACCAGCAATATTCTCTAAAAACATGCCAGTAATGCCTGTTTATGTTAATGAACATGGTCTTTGTTTGTCCCATGTGTTTGAGTGAATCTATATGCTTGTGCACCTTCTGTGGAATTCCAGTTCTGATGCACACCTCTAGTCTCAACCAGATGTCCTGTGAACTGTCCTGGCAAGCTTTTTTTTTTTCACTCAGACCCGCAATGTATTTCATATGAAAAATACAACATTTTCAACATGAGAGCATAAACTTCATATCTTCAAGCCAATGTGTGATTTTCTTTTTATTATATAGACACATTCACAAACAAAAAGACCCAAATTTATCAAAACAATTAATTGATTTGAAAACATGTCATGGTCGTAGTTCTCAAAGTCCTGGATGTAGTTCGTATGAAAAATAAGATGCAAAATAAGAGTGGTACGGTATATTTCCCAGTAAAACCCTCGTGTGTGTGTGTGTGTGTGTGTGTGTGTGTGTGTGTGTGTGTGTACAGGGGTGCTTGAAAGTTTGTGAACCCTTTCGAATTTTCTATATTTCTGCATAAGTATAACCTAAAACATCATCAGATTTTCACACAAGTCCTAAAAGTAGATCAAGAGAACCCAGTTAAACAAATGAGACAAAAAATATTATACTTGGTCATTTATTTATTGAGGAAAATGATCCAATATTACATATCTGTGAGTGGCAAAAGTATGTGAACCTTTGCTTTCAGTATCTGGTGTGACCCCCTTGTGCAGCAATAACTGCAATTAAAAGTTTCTGGTAACTGTTGATCAGTCCTGCACACTGGCTTGGAGGAATTTTAGCCCATTCCTCCACACAGAACAGCTTCAACTCTGGGATGTTGGTGGGTTTCCTCACATGAACTGCTTGCTTCAGGTCCTTCCACGACATTTAGATTGGATTAAGGTCAGGACTTTGACTTGGCCATTCCAAAACATTAACTTTATTCTTCTTTAACTATTCTTTGGTAGAACGACTTGTGTGCTTAAGGTCGTTGTCTTGCTACATGACCCACCTTCTCTTGAGATTCAGTTCATGGACAGATGTCCTGACATTTTTCTTTAGATTTTGTTGGTATAATTCAGAATTCATTGTTCCATCAATGATGGCAAGCCGTCCTGGCCCAGATGCAGCAAAACAGGCCCAAACCATGATACTACCACCACCATGTTTCACAGATGGTATAAGGTTCTTATGCTTGAATGCAGTGTTTTCTTTTCTCCAAACAGAACGCTTCCCATTGAAACCAAAAAGTTCTATTTTGGTCTCATCTATCCACAAAACATTTTTCCAATAGCCTTCTGGCTTGTCCATGTGATCTTTAGTAAATTGAAGACGAACAGCAATGTTCTTTTTGGAGAGCAGTGGCTTTCTCCTTGCAACTCTGCCATGCACACCATTGTTGTTCAGTGTCCTCCTGATGGTGAACTCATGAACATTAACATTAGCCAATGTGAGAGAGGCCTTCAGATGCTTAGAAGTTACCCTGGGTTCCTTTGTGACCTCGCCAACTATTACACGCCTTGCTCTTGGAGTGATCTTTGTTGGTCAACCACTCCTGGGGAGGGTAACAATGGTCTTGAATTTCCTCCATTTGTACACAGTCTATCTGACTGTGGACTGGTGGAGTCCAAACTCTTTAGAGATGGTTTTATAACCTTTTCCAGCCTGATGAGCATCAACAACGCATTTTCTGAGGTCCTCAGAAATCTCCTTTGTTCGTGCCATGATACACTTCCACAAACATGTGTTTTGAAGATCAGACTTTGATAGATTCCTGCTCTTTAAATAAAGCAGGGTGTCCACTCACAGTTGATTGTCATCCCATTGATTGAAAACACCTGACTCTAATTTCACCTTCAAATTAACTGCGAATCCTAGAGGTTCACATACTTTTGCCACTCACAGATATGTAATATTGGATCATTTTCCTCAATAAATAAATGACCAAGTATAATATTTTTGTCTCATTTGTTTAACTGGGTTCTCTTTATCTACTTTCAGGACTTGTGTGAAAATCTGATGTTGTTTTAGGTCACATTTATGCAGAAATGTAGAAAGTTCTAAAAGGTTCACAAACTTTCAAGCACCACTCTATCTATCTATCTATCTATCTATCTATCTATCTATCTATCTATCTATCTATACACACGCGCGCACACATATTTGTATTTGATGAGAAGATATCTCTTAATTCTGAATAATGTATAGTGTTTGGATTTTTTGTTTTTATTTGGTTATATCCCTACTGCACATATACTACAATATTCCTTCACTCATACACAATTAACTTCATTTCTTGTGAACTGTTATGATATTCTTAGCACTTGCAAATTAGACTGTAATCTCACAATTGAAAGAAGATGCAGTTCTATTAATGTTCTTTCTTATTTCATAATCTCTTTCCACAATTCTCAAAGTTATAGTCTGACCTTTAAAAAATATGTCACTGATGGAGGAAGCAATTAACATTTTGTCCAGGAAAGTTATTTTCTCCTTTTTGTTTCAATATTTCTGTTTTTGTCTCTACTGAGGCCACCAGGAAGAGCAGAGGTGTCAGAAATTAGAAGTGTGAGTTTGATGAGTCTATCACTGAGGAACAGTCTTTGGAGACATAGCTGTCTGCAGCACATGAGGCTACAGCTTTGGGAGGAGAAATATTCTAGGCAAGCACTGTGAAAGCCATGACTTTGCTCTCTGGAATGCACCTAAAGTATTCATCATGATGAGGTGGAAAGGGTGCTTTCCCTGAAGAACTAGTCCATTGGCCCATGTAACTAATGTGTCCATACATTCAGTGGGAAATCTTTTGGCTCTTTCTATATTTCTGTCCATATCCTTTTTTTTAAGTTGGCTATTCAATGTTTTTTTTTAAATGTTATTATTATTATTATTATTATTATTATTATTATTATTATTATTATTATTATTATTATTGCAGTGTTTTATTTTCCTTGGAAGAGCAGAGGGAAATGTTGTTGCTGTACATGGTGCTAAAAAGCTCAGGGCAGTGGTAACTTTTATTCATGATCCTGAACATTCATTTAGTAACATTCATATAGTACTAGAACATTCATATCGTACTGAACATTCATATAGTACGAGAATGGAAGGAAGGAAATATGTATATAAACAGGGGTAGGTAATCAGAAATCTATTAATCTGTTTTGTTTTTAATTTCATTTTTTCATTTTCTTCATTTTTTCATTGGGTTATTTTAAACATATTTGAAATACCAAAAACATTAATTTCAAAATATTTCTTTCAAGCATCTCAGTCGAGCAATGCTGCTAGAGTACTCTTAACTAGGGTTAATGAATTAACAGATCACCAACTACAACACAATATCATTGACATTTTTCAATCTATCATAATTTGGAAATCTCATCAAATGCATATATTGATCACTTGTTCAGTCCAGTGGCATGGTGGTGCAGTGGTTATCTGTGACCCCTCACAGCAAGAAGGTTCTGGGTTTGAACCTTGTGGCTGAGTCAGGCCTTTCTGTATGGGGTATGTATGTTCTCCCTGTGCCTGCATGAGTCTTCTATGGGGGCTCTGGTTTCCTCCTACAGTTAAAAACATACAAATTTGGGCAACTGGCTTAGACCTGTAATAGAATGGTGACCTGCCCAGAGTGCCCTCTTGGCTGAAGTCAGATGGATTATCTTGATGGGTAACCCTAGGCTGACACTTGCACGACTTTTGGCCACGATTTTGTCGTGGCAAGTCGTGCCATTTTGGGGCACGAACTGGGAGGCTCCCGCAGTGTTCACAACTAGTTCACGCATAGTTCACGACGAGTTCACGAATGCGTGCCCATCCACATTCACGAACTGGCACGACGAGTTCACGCATAGTTTGTGCATAGTTTACGCACTTCCCGCATTGGCACGACGAGTTTGCGCAATTCGGACGGTGTCGTGCCGACTTGGGCATGCCTGTGTCATGCACAACCTCATCCTCATCAGATACCCACACGCAATTTCAGAAGTGGACCGCGAAGATCCGGACACACATGATCTGATCCCTGGTGGATGGAGGACTGACCGACACCTGCAGGGGCTGCTGCCTCTAACCGGCCATCATACCCAGAAGGATGCAAAGGATCAGCGAGACTACCTGTCACATTACTACATGTCCCCTGCTGGTGCTGTCCCTTGGCAAGAAAGAATGGTAGTAGCTTCATGAGCTGCATCCACAGTTGTTCCATTTTTGAAATAAAAGAAACGAAACTCCCCCCCCCCAAAAAAAGTCATGAAGGAATAGAAAATAAAAGACATTAAAGAAAAAAGCAAGAAAAAAAATTGCGAATGGCGAGAAGTGTCCGGGAAGCCCTATATATATCCCCGCACCGACGCGAGCGCCACTGTCGCTCAGTAGTCGTGAACTGCTCGTGAACTGCTCGTGAACTCGTCGTGAACTGCTCGTGCCATGCGCAAACTGTTCGTGAAGTGCGTAAACTAGTCGTGAACTGCTTGTGCCATCAATGCGTGACCGTGTCAGTGGGAAGGCACGGCCACGCTGCGACGCGCACCAATTCGTGAACATGTCGTGAACTACTCGTGAACTCGACGTGAGCTATTCGTGAACTATTCGTGGCAGTTCGTGACAGTTGTGGCATGGCGCACACTTCCACGCACTGGCACGCATCCTCCCGCATCGTCCTGATGAGTTCACGACGAGATCACAAACAGTTTGCGCATAGTTCATGACCCGGTCGCGAAATTTTTGTTCATAGTTTTAATCTCTCCAGTATTTTTCTACAATTTAGAAAATAGTCAAAATACAGAAAAAAACAAAAACAAAAAAACAAACAAAAACTATGAATGAGTAGGTGCATCCAAACTTTTGACTGGTACTGTATAATCTAACACAGGCACACATGTGATATAAGTGATGCAACGCTAGAATGCTAGAATGAATGGGGTATGCATTCTCCTTCACACAGTGGAAAAGATTTTTTATTGTGCAGAACTCTATTGCACAGCATTCAAATTCTAGCACTGTTCATGCAATAAATAGCTATTTGCATACAGACACAAACTAACATGCATTTAAAAATATATTAAAAGAATATGGTGACAAAGCATCCAGTGTGAATATAGCCTGTGAAGATCTGGATGATTTTTTTTTTAATGTGGAGATTAAAAAAAAGGTTCAATGTGAGAAGAAAATGATTCTTCACATTCCTAAACAGAGAGATACAATGTCAGTGATCTTTACTTAATGCTGATTTTAATCTGTGAATAAGGATCACACATAGTTCAAGTGCCGCCTATTCATTAAGTATTTCAACATTCACTTTGGTATTCCCTGTTGAAATTCATTTCAAGCACTGTCAATAGTCAGTGTCATGCTTTTTCATCTTTGTCATTCAGCTATCTGAAAACCAATGAGATAAGCATTTGAATTCAGCATTGACTTTAATATAATTGCTTTGGAATGAAGAAAAAACAGGTCACCTAATATTCTCCACATTGAGAATAACAAACACTGACATTCCATGGCCTGTTCAATGTTTCAGATACCGCATGCGTTTTTGACAAGTATGATGCAAAGGTTAACATCATCCAAAGTATGACTGAAATCTCTCTCACAGAAAGAAAAAAAAAACATCAGATAATCCCAAACTCATAATCCATCCATTTTGGCATATCACTACTGTGACATGGCCACTCTGATGGCTTCAGCCATCAAAGTTTCTGGGAACATTACAGTAGTGGTTTCCCATTGCCTTCTACTGGATTATTATAGAGGTTTTCTCCTCTCAACCATTCACATTCACAACTATGGACAATTTAGAGCCACTAATTAGCCTAACCTGCATGTCTTTGGACTGTGGGGGAAACTGGAGCACCTGGAGGAAACCCACGCAAACATGGGGAGAACATGCAAACTCCACACAGAAAGGCCCTTATTGGCTGCTGGTCTCAAACCTAGAACCTTCTCTCTGTGAGTCGACAATGCTAACCACTACACCACCATGCCGCCCAAACTCATAATAGTAGATGGTAATTAGCTCAAAATCAACATCTAACAGGATATCTGTACAGAGAGATGTACAGTGTCCATCAAAAATAGAGAACAACAAATAAAAGCATGTTTATATAGAGAATAAGTCAAAATACAAATTTAAACTGAAGAAGACTGAGTGACCGTGTCTCTCCCTTAGCATTCAATGTGAGTGATGTGTCTCTCTCAGAAGTTTCTATGTTGTTCTAATTGATTAGGATAACCAACCATGTTGGTATTGGTCTAGAAACGATTTATGAAGGGCATCTGGTGTAGACCAAATATGATAAGACGTTGAGGGGAACAAAGAACAAAGGGCAGAGTGATCAAAGGAGAGTGATGGAGGGAGACCATCACCTTGATAAATGTGTGTGCATGTGTGAGGTGTCTCACCTCTGAGAAAGTCACACAGCAGAATATAAAGTCATATTCTGTATGAGCAATTTCCTGAACCGGTATCATTCATTCATTCATCTTCAATAATTGATTTATTATGCTCAGGTTCGCAATCGATCTGGAGCCTATCCTGGGAACACTGGGCACAATGTGAGAGAACTCATACCTTGGGCCAATTTAGTGCAAAAAATCTGCCTACCTGTGTTTTGGGAGATGGGAGGAAACTCGCATGAAGACAGGAAGAACTGCAAAGTGCCACATAGAGCTCAGAATTAAACCAGGGACCTCAGAGCTGTGAGGCAGCAACACTACCCACTGCACCACCATGCTGCTTCTGAAACAGTGTGTTCTTGAGTCACAAACCCCCCACATTGTTCACTAAGATTTCTTTTTAAATTATCTAAAGCATGACAAAAATATATGATATGACATGAATACAGTAGATTTATTTCACTTGATTTGGGAGCTTCAGCTCTTCGAATGCATTTTACTGACTGCACTGCTCTGTACAGTCCAAAATGCAATTTCTTTCAGCCCCTAAAAAATTGCAATTTGTTGTCCTTTATTTTCGCTTCTCATATTTAATGAGAATATGTAGAAAGACTTCAGACAAGAGGCAGGCTTTTCTGCAGGACAAGTTTAATTTGTGAACAGTTCAGTCTTTTATTTTCAGTCTGTTTTGAGTCACTAATAGTTTTATCGAGCTACGCAGCTTGTCAAAGCTCAGCATCAAATCCAAACCTAGGCATAGATCCAGGCCAAGTGCATTTGTCAGTTTGCCATCACATAATGCTCTCTGTGAATGGAAGAATGTCTCTGGAGGTTATCTGGTAATGACTAGTGATAGGCAGGAACAGTAAAATATAACTACTACAGAATACACTAACCTTAGTTTTTCATATATCCTGCAGAGTAAACTCCATTACTTGAATCTTAGTAAAAGGTTTCCATGTGTACAATTGTATTCATCAAAGCTGTGTAGAAATGAGTGCAGATTTGAATATACAGTAATGCATGTCGAAATCTGCATCTGATTCATGAAAGTGTAATACAGCATCCAAATGAGTGGTGATTTAAGTGCAAATAATAAACATGTTCCAGCTGTGTGCCCACAAGTTCCCTCCCACTAGTCCCTGAAGGTTATCTGGTGATAACTAGCAATAGGCAGGAACAGTAAAATACTGCTAAAAAGTTGTTGACATGGCATTTAATATTAAAAGTATGTGATGTATAGCACTACTGTGTCTCTCTCTCACAGACTGAACTCGTAAATAAGAGACACGGCATGTTTGTTTTAATGGCAGTGCATGCACACAAACACAAGCATTATAATACTTTAACCTTTACCAAAAATAAAGAACAAGCTTTCATTTAGTCACTGCCATTGCATCCATACATATAACAACACTATAATATTTAGTGAAAATACAGAGAGGTTTAAGTTTGCTCTTGAATCTAAACTACTAGAACTAACTAATTAACTACGACATGGCATGTGAAAGTAAAAAAAAAAAGAGTAGTCATTACAAAATTGTAGATTTTTGTATCAAGTCAATTGATTCTGGCCATTTATTAGGATGATTCTGTCAGTTTTGCATTTGGCCACTGAATTGTCTACATTTTTTAGTTTGCCTCGGCCCATATGGTTCCTAGGCAGGGAGCATAACCACAATCATCATGAATGCACAGGTACATGGCACTGGAGATAGCATCAAAATGCATGATGCACATATTTTTTTTTAGCAAGAAAAGCCATTTTCTGTTTAGTTTTTATCAGCTCTGTGGACCACAGCTCTTGTGCTCTCTCTCTCTCTCTCTCTCTCTCTCTCTCTCTCTCTGGTGATCAGCTCCCACTGTGAAGGAGGAAAAGTGTATAAATAAACTGTATGAACAGGTGTCGACACTCATTACCCACTCATTCACTTTCTACCTCACTTCACAGTTAGCACTTGACAATGTCTCTGCTGTCACAAATCGCTACACATGGTACACGCTACACAATAGTGTGAAGGATTTACATTAATTTGTGTTAATTAAATGAACATCTAAGGAACTCACTACTAAGGGATATATAATGGGAATTTCTGTCAGAGTGTGTTCCTTCAGCAGGGATATAAAAAAGCAAAACAAAACTGGCTTAAATAGCATAGTGGTTTACAGTATATTTCTATATATCTATTTTCCCTTTATTATTTGAACATCATGATGACATTGATCATGCAACAATTTATGACACTGTTGACAGGGCCGGATTAACATGGCCAGGGGCCCCTAGGCTACAAGTTGCTGTAGCCCCCCCCCCCCCCCCCCCCCCCCCCCCCCCGGCCACCACCATCTTATCCCATCTACCTGTAAAGAACTGTTTATTTTCTACATTTTAAAGTTTTTTTTTTTTTTCATTATTAAACTTTGTACAGCTGGGCCAGCAAAAACAGAACACCACTCTCCTCAAAACCTCTCTCCAGTACGCACACTCACTATCAAACTGGCTTCTCAGCTCATGGTCAATGCATCCAACATTAGCACACCATTTAAGGTAAACCACCATCGCATCTCTGTGGCACTTTGATCCTTCGTGCTCAGTCAAGTGCAAGTACAGTATGCATTTTTCCAATCACTGTACCCACACGTCAACGGACAGTTTGTACTGAATAATTTGCATGCAAAACAGAAGGTTGTACCCTTTGAAGGAGAGTAGAGGAGCCACTCTCTCTGCACAAGTTCGCCATTGCCAAGTTTCCTCATGAATAAAGACTTTGAAAAATACCTCTTCTGCTGCTTGTGGATCCTTTCGGATGCTGCATTATCAGCGTCTTTGTTACGGCACTTATCAGGTCCCATTCTTATCCAGTATTTCCTAGTAGGTTCATCTATTTCGCCCCAAAACCCTGGATCCGAATTTAAGTTAGCATCGACATGGCTAGAATATCCCAGAGACACGTCACAGGCAGCTGCCTGGTCAGAGAAGCTAACATTGCATGAGCTTGCGGTCCCAGAAACAGAGGGGGGATCTAGATGTGAAATGTTTGATGTTGATGCTTGAAGGAAACTATCATGCATGTCAATGTCATCGGAGTGAGTGTGTGTGTGTGTGTTTGTGAAACTAGTGGCAGTGGCACATTCATCCACAATGGGACGGGGTCTGAAAGGGATGGTCCTTCACCCTCACCAGAGCTAGTAGTACTACTGGCTGCAGCTGCAGCTAACATAACGTTTGCTACGCTAGTGTCATGATGACTTGCACTTGCCAGTTGGGTTTCATTAGGTTTAAAAAACCCTGTTAGTTTTGGTATATTGCTCAATAGAGCTTTGTCACGTTGGGCTTTTTGCCGTTGCACCTTGCGTTTTTGAGCACCGCTCTCATATTTTCTGTCACACATATTCACTGTTCAACTGTGGAGTGACGTCATGCGTGACGTCTAACGTTTATATATGGAAGGCGGATTTGCCTCACCCAATCAGCATCCGTTTATTTAAATATTCATTTTGAGCCAATGAATATGAAGGTTTTTTTTTCTTTTGACCAATTGGGGGCCCCCCTGCGAGGCGGGGGGCGTGGGGGCCCCTAGGCTGAAGCCATATGAAGCCTGTGCGGTGATCCGGGCGTGACTGTTGATCAGCAACAGTATACCCATAAAACATTACCATATGGCCCATAAGTCAATTAACAAAGCATTTTAAAATGTGCTCTTTTCATATGCTATGATTGTCTTTCACAATGCGTTTAGAGGCTCCCGCAATAATGCTTCACATCTGTTCTCACATAAATAACTTTTTGCTGCCATAAATAAGACAAAAAAATGTAGACAAGCAAAGCTAGTGTGCATTCTACTGGTGCTGGGAGATATGTCCAATATTGGATTCACGAGTACAATAACCAGGAAATGTTTTTTTGTGAAATTTAAACTATGTTGACCAGAAATTTTTTTGAACTTGCATTTATTAAAATCACATTTTAAGTGTGTTTGGATATGAGAATATGAACATGTTGGCTTCACTAATTATAAATATTATTACATGAATGTTTTCTAAAAAAGTTTTTTTTCTGTAAAAATCCAGCTCTTTTGTAGATATTAACCCTTTGGTGACTGACCCCTTGAAAATGGTTCCTCCAGGAACGATGATGTTTCAGTTGTCAAGATAACGGAAAAACTAAAATACAAAAACAGAAAGATACGTCACAATGCTCTTGTGCACAAAACAAAATGCTCTTGTACTTGTATTTGTATTTTAGTTTTTCTGTTGTCTTGACAACTGAAACATCATGGTTCCTGGAGGAACCATTTTCAAGGGGTCAGTCACCAAAGGGTTTTAAAAGGAAAATTTCCTTACCAGCTGGCACTGATGCTGTTAAAATTAGTTGTACTGAAGCCTAAAGTGAAACAGTAAAACAATTCTAGTAGATGTAACTGCATAAATACCACAGTAATGTTCATTCAAATAGCAGAGGGACTATGAAAAATTAAAACATTATTAGATCAATGTGAATATGTTATTTGGCCAGTTTGTAAAAACAAATAAAAAAAGTTAAAAAATCATGATCAAGGATCGATGAATCAAGGGAAGATGGATTCATTCCTTTTCATATAGAAGTTAGGAAGACAGGAAAGTTGTGTGCAAATTGTGCTTAAGTTGAGCTTAAATCTCAGTGCTGACATGGCTGGGATGACTGTTAAACCTTGACGGCTCAGTTGTACAAGGTTAGTACAAAGTTTCCAAGTGCACAATTGTGTGCATTTGTATTCATCAAATTGTGCATAAATGAATGCAGATTTGAATATACAGTAATGTATCTGATTCATGAGTATCATATAACAGCAAAATGAGTAGTGATTTAAGTGCAAATAATAAATATATTTCAGCTGTGTGGACACAGTTCCCCTCCCACTAGTTCCATATTCAAATTACATATGCATACAACATGTCCAATTTACCATAATATATAATTTACCTTAAAGTGCCATTCCACCATTGGATGTATTCTTTGGCATAAAATACAATATATTTTATGACAACATGACTAGACAGAAAAATCTTTTAGCTTCAAAATGATATATCAAACATAATTTTTTGACAACGACAAGTATATTAATTTTGCGACCAAAGTCACCTACCCTTTTAATTTCCGCGCGGTAGTGAAACGTGATGTCATCGGCAGGTTCCCCTTCTTGTGTACCACGTGTCGGTCTATTTTTAGACCAGGAAACCCCCAAAGTGAGAGAGTCATTTCTCCTCATATATGGGGGCCAAAAAAATTGCGAAAAATTTTGAGTTAATCTTTCAGTTAACTAGATTTATTGGTATTAGCTAGATTTCTCTATCTAGTGATACCATTTATATATGTTGTCAAAATATATTGTATTTTTTGCCAAAGAATACATCCAATGGTGGAATGGCACTTTAACCACACCCTAATAAAAAGTATCTAGGGTGGCTGGATTCGTTCCTTTTCATATAGTATATAAGAAAGTTGTGAGCTCAAATCTTAGTGTTGACATGGCTGGGAAGATAGTTAACTCTCTCTTGTAGTTGTCTCACATCTTGATTGAAAGCTTTTTTTGGATAAAAGTGACACACTATAATGGGCCTGTGTAAATTATAATAAGAGGTAAGAATGGTAACCCAGTCCCTAACCCTACCCCTAGTAACTTTTTATAATGGATGAATGTGGCAGTTACTAAAGAATACACGGATCTTAGTTTTTCATATCTTCTGTACAGTAAACCTCATTACTTGTATCTTAGTTCACCATTTCCATGTGTACAATTGTATTCATCAAAGTTGTGCTGAAATGATGCAGATTTTATTATCCAGTAATGTATGGCCAAATCTGGGTCTGATTCATGAAAATGTCATACAACAGCAAAATGGGTGGTGATTTAAGTGCAAATAATAAATGTTTCAGCTGTGTGAACACAAGTTCCCTTCCATTTGTTCCATATTAAAATTCCATATGCATAAAACATGCACAAATTTCCATACATCTAGTTTACATTAACCACATCCAAATTTATGCAGATGTTGTGACACTGAATAAATAACAGGAAGGAATCTAGCAGGCTATCAAGATTTGAGGAAAGAAAGAGATGGCTAAGATCTGATGGAAAAGTTAAACATGAAGAAAGGAAAAATATGTTTCAGGTTTGAGGTTGTTGCAAAGAAAAATACAGGGGTTATGTTTAAATTTTTTTTAGAAAACTGAAGCATTTTCAACTTCTTGTGTATTTAAGTACAGTCTATAGCTTTTTATAGTTTTATTAGTTTTAGAACCTGAATAGCTCAGATTTAATTAAACAAATTAAACAAAAAGTTGAAAGGAATTAATCAAACACTGAAAAAGCTAACTACCAAAATGAATAAAATCATGTTTGGTGTGTTTCAGTGCTGATGAAATTAAATAAATTCAGTTGAATTTCCTGCATGCACATTATGATTATCAATGTCATTTGGTACCTTCTGTCAGTAAAAGTAAAGTATAGTGCAATACTATGCTTGCTATAAGCATTTATTGAGACTGTAAAATGGTGCATTCCAATTTGCACTCATTGACCAGACAAGTTTGATCATACTGATGAATAAAGGAGCACAAAGTGAGGCGTGTGCTCAGGGCTGTCAACCCCAGGAAGGCTGCAGGACCAGATGGAGTGACAGGAAGAGTACTGAGAGAATGCGCAGACCAGCTCTCAGCAGTCTTCACAAACATCTTCAACCTGTCCCTGTCTAAGGCCACCATCCTGGCCTGCCTAAAATCAGCAACAATTATCCCAGTACCAAAGAAACCAGTTATCAGTGACCTCAATGACTACCACCCAGTGGCACTCACCCCAATCACCATGAAGTGCTTTGAGAAGCTGGCCCAGCAGCACATCAAATCCAACCTCCCAGCCACCTTTGACCCACACCAGTTTGCCTACAGATCAAACAGGTCTACTGAGGACGCGATAACCATTGCCCTACACACTGCACTTTGCCACCTCAAACAGCAGGGCAGCTATGTGAGGATGCTCTTCAAAGGCTACAGCTCTGCATTCAATACAGTCATCCCAGACAAACTGATTCCCAAACTGTCTGACCTAGGACTCTCTCAAACAATCTGTCACTGGATCAAGGACTTCCTCACCAACTGTTCCCAGGTCATAAGACTAGGCCCCCAGACCTCATCTACCCTCATAATCAGCACTGGAGCCCCACAGGGCTGTGTACTGAGCCCTCTCCCCTATGCCCTTTACACCCATGACTGCACTCCCACCCACCCTACCAACACCATCATCAAGTTTGCGGATGACACGGCTGTGACTGGACTCATCTTAAGAGATGATGAGACAGCCTACAGGGATGACATCCAAAAACTGACAAGGTGGTGTGAAGAAAACAACCTAGCACTGAACCCATCAAAAACAAAAGAACTCATAATAGACTTCTGAAAACACAAGAAGGACTACACTCCATTGCTAATCAGCAGGGTCAGAGTGGAAAGAGTGCCCACTTTCAAGTTCCTGGGCACACACATTGCAGAGGACCTCACCTGGGCCAAAAACTCCATAGCAGCAGTGAAAAAGGCACAGCAGCAACTGTACTTCCTGAGGATCCTCAAGAAGAACAACCTCCATGAGCAGCTGCTAGTGACCTTCTACTGTTGCTCGATCAAGAGTGTGCTGACATACTGCATCACTACATGGTACACCAGCAGCTCTGTAGCAGACAAGAAAGCCCTTCAAAGAGTCATCAACTCTGCACAGAAGATCATTGGCTGCCCACTGCCCTCTGTAAAGCAATTCTACACCACCCATTGCCTCAGCAGAGCTACCAACATCTTAAAAGACCCTTCCCACCCTGGACACCAGCTTCTTGAACCGTTGCCCTCTGGTAGATGGTTCAGGTCCATTGCATCATGGACAAATAGACTAGAGAACAGCTTTTACCTGAGTGTCAAACGTGAACTGAACAAAGCCAGTCACCTACACAGATGCCAGTAGTACGGACAGAAACAGGACTGTATGGGAACATAAATTGTCTACACCTCTACATGCCTACCTCTTAACTGAATAGTATATTTTTTACAACCACATGCACCTTATTCTTTCGATCACTTACAGTGGTGCTTGAAAGTTTGTGAACCCTTTAGAATTTTCTATATTTCTGCATAAATATGACCTAAAACATCATCAGATTTTCACACAACTCCTTAAAGTAGATAAAGAGAACCCAGGTAAACAAATGAGACAAAAATGTTATACTTGGTCATTTATTTCTTGAGGAAAATGATCCAATATTACATATCTATAAGTGGCAAAAGTATGTGAACCTTTGCTTTCAGTATCTGGTGTGACCCTCTTGAGCAGCAATAACTGCAAATAAACGTTTCTGGTAACTGTTGATCAGTCCTGCACACTGGCTTGGAGGAATTGTAGCCCATTCCTCTGTACAGAACAGCTTCAACTCTGGGATGTTGGTGGGTTTCCTCACGTGAACTGCTTGCTTCAGGTCCTTCCACAACATTTCAATTGGGTTATGGTCAGGACTCTGACTTTGCCATTCCAAAACATTAACTTTATTTTTCTTTAACCATTCTTTGGTAGAATGACTTGTGTGCTTAGGGTTGTTATCTTGCTGCATGACCCACCTTCTCTTGAGAATCAGTTCATGGACAGATGTCCTGACATTTTCCTTTAGAATTTGCTGGTATAATTCAGAATTCATTGTTCCATCAATGATGGCAAGCCATCCTGGCCCAGATGCAGCAAAACAGGCCCAAACCATGATACTACCACCACCATGTTTCACAGATGGGATAAGATTCTTATGCTGGAATGCAGTGTTTTCCTTTCTCCAAGCATAACATTTCTCATTTAAACCAAAAAAGTTACATTTTGTTCTCATCTGTCCAGAAAACATTTTTCCAATAGGCTTGTCCACATGATCTTTAGCAAACTGCAGACGAGCAGCAATGTTCTTTTTGGACAGCAGTGGCTTTATCCTTGCAACCCTGCCATGCACACCATTGTTGTTCAGTGTTCTCTTAATGGTGGATTCATGAACATTAGCATTAGCCAATGTGAGTGTTCTGGACTGGGTTCATTTTATAAGTAATTAGTGTTTATTTCATCCTCCAGCCACTAGGTGGTGTTATTTCTTTTGAGCATTGGTGGTTATGTGACCCTTTTTAGGAAGTCTTTTGCTGAGTCAGACCAGTATTGGCATGGCATTGTGAGCAGCAGCATGTTAATTCGTCTCCTCTTGAAATCACTTTAGAAGCATTGTTTGTAAGTATTTTTGGAGTGTATAATGTGTATATTTCTGTATGTTTGTAGCATTACCTAAGTATTTACATATATACACTAATAATATGCTAATTGTGTATTTTATTTTCTTCATTGTAGTTTTACACCTTATTACATGCAGTCAGTTGAATAAATTGGATAAATTTGACCAGCGTGTGATGGGAGTCATCTGTCTGTCTAAATGAAGAAGGGGAACTCTTTATTGAGGGCAGAACAGTGAGAGAGGCCTTCAGTTGCTTAGAAGTTACCCTGGGGTCCTTTGTGACCTCACCAACTATTACATGCCTTGCTCTTGGAGTGATCTTTTTTGGTCGACCACTCCTGGGGAGGGTAACAATGGTCTTGAATTTCCTCCATTTGTACACAATCTGTCTGACTGTGGATTGGTGGAGTCCAAACTCTTTAGAAATGGTTTTGTAACCTTTTCCAGCCTGATGAGCATCAACAACTTTTTATGAGGTCCTCAGAAATCTTCTTTGTTCATGCCATGATACACTTCCACAAACATGTGTTGTGAAGATCAGACTTTGATAGATCTCTGTTCTTTAAATAAAATAGGGTGCCCACTTACACCTGATTGTCATCCCATTGATTGAAAACACCTGAGTCTAATTTCACTTTCAAATTAACTGCTAATCATAGAGGTTCACATACTTTTGCCACTCACAGATATGTAATATTGGATCATTTTCCTCAATAAATAAATGACCAAGTATAATATTTTTGTTTCATTTGTTTAACTGGGTTCTCTTTATCTACTTTTAGGACTTGTGTGAAAATCTGATGATGTTTTAGGTCATATTTACGCAGAAATATAGAAAATTCTAACGGGTTCACAAACTTTCAAGCACCACTGTTTGTTTATTTATTTATTTATTTATTTATTAATATTGTTCCCGCTCAACTGCACTCTGTCAACATAAGCAAATGTGCCATTATCACACCTAATTGTGCAATACATTCACTTATTACTGTGCAATAACCTGCTGTCTCATAGGTCACATCCTAGATACATAGAACTATCTTTTTTTAAAGCAGTTCTTGAAAAGACATGTTTATCTTTTTTATTGACTTATCTATCTATCTTACTGATTTGTTTGTCTTTTTACTTGAATGTTTATCTTGTACAGATCTGACTTTTTTTTTCTCCCTTAATACTAAGTGTTTGTTTGAATACACCGACTGGATTGCTTGCTTCAATTTCACTGTACTGTACACTGCAGTGACAATAAAGGAATCTTGAATCTTGATTAATAAGGGTAACTATGCACAGAAAGCTTTTAGAATCCAGCAGAACTGAGGAAATCACATTCAAACCAGCTGCACTCCAATCCAAGGAATTGAACTGATATTTTAAAATCATGTACAAATTGGAAATTTATTTTTGCTGAGGTCTTCATTTCAGGATATAATATTCCTCTCTTGCACTAACCTACAGGATCTGAAGTATCAGAAATATAAACAGACCAGGTCTTTCAGCTGGATAAGTTCTTGATTTTTTTTTAGGCCACCTCCCTGTAGATAGTGAAGAAGTTGGGTGTTCAACTGTCCTTTCCTAATGCTCTAAACCTCAGTGCTTTCTGTCCAAACACTTTGACAGATTAAGAACAGTCATAAATTCACATCCCACTAGAGAGCGTTTCCACTTATAAAAACATTGGGGCAGCATGGCTTGGCCATTCTGTCCAACATAAATCTTCCATCAACAGATCCCCAGTTGAGAGATCATTTTCAAAATTTTGTTAAGATGCACAAACACAGACAGGTGTGTTCACATATGCACATATAGGTATATAAATATACTACACACACACACACACACACACACACACACAAAACATCCACTTTAATCTCTTCTTCTTCTTCTTCTTCTTCTTCTTCTTCTTCTTCTTCCAGCTGCTCCCTTTAGGGGTTACCACAGCAGATCTATTCTGCATATTTGATTTAGCATAGGTTTTACACTGGATAACCTTCCTGACACAACCCTCCCCAATCTATCCAGGCTTGGGACCGGCACTAAGTATGCACTGGTTTATACAACCCCAGTGGCTGGGTACTTATTAAACCATCCACTTTAATAGGCGATCCAAAAAATAGAAAGTCATTGGTCAAGCATGCAGGACGTAATGTCATGACTTGGGATTGCATGGCTGCTTCTGGAACCAGTTCACTATTCTTTATTGATGAATGATGCAACTCATGATGGAAGCAGCAGAATGAATTCAGAAGTCTACAGAAACATTCTGTCTGGCAATTTACAGAGAAATTCATCCAACATAATTGGGAAGAACTTCATTATGTAGCAAGACAATGATCCAAAACACACTGCCACATAACAAAGTGCTTCATCGGGGGGAAAAGTGGGAGGTTTGATACTGGCCATTTCAGTCACCAGATCCTAACCCAATTGACCATGCATTTCACCTCCTGAAAAGGAGACTGAAGGGACAAACCCCTCAAAACAAACAACAGCTGAAAAAAAAATTCAGTGCAAGCCTGGAAAACCCTCAGAAAAGAAGAATGGTGATGTCATTCTTGGTGATGTCAGAAGGTGTTGATGAAGCTCGATCGATCGATCGATCTGCCCCATTTCCAGAAAAGTTGGGATATTTTCCAAAATGCAATAACCCTTTTGGACATAAATGTATACGATTGTACACATGAAATTCCATAGTGTGAAGTTCCATAGCATTTTTCTTTTTTTCCAAAGGGGATAAAAACAAAAAGCTGTGATTTGTTAATTCATGTGAACCTTTATTAACTGACAAAAGTACAAAGAAAATATTTTCAATAGTTTTAATGAGCAACTTAATTGTATTTTGTAAATATAAACAAAGTTAGAATTTGATGCGGGCGGCACGGTGGTGTAGTGGTTAGCGCTGTCGCCTCACAGCAAGAAGGTCCGGGTTCGAGGGCCTTTCTGTGCGGAGTTTACATGTTCTCCCCGTGTCCACATGGGTTTCCTCCGGGTGCTCCGGTTTTCCCCACAGTTCAAAGGCATGCAGGTTAGGTTAACTGGTGACTCTAAATTGACCGTAGGTGTGAATGTGAATGGTTGTCTGTGTCTATGTGTCAGCCCTGTGATGACCTGGTGACTTGTCCAGGGTGTACCCTGCCTTTCGTCAGTAGTCAGCTGGGATAGGCTCCAGCTTGCCTGCGACCCTGTAGAACAGGATAAAGCGGCTAGAGATAATGAGATGAGATGAGAATTTGATGCCTGTATATACAGTATACACACACACACACACACACACACACACTTTTGATTTTATATCAAGAGAATTATCACTTCCCCAAAAAAATTCATAGACATGATTAAACTGTTGTACCAAGATTCAAGGGTACAAATAAATGAAAATGGTGTTTTAACTGAGCCTTTCAAGGTATATAGAGGGGTGAAGCACGGATGCCCTTGAAGTGCTGTACTTTACATTTAACCATCAGGCCATTACTAACCAAAATCAAACAAGACCCAAGAATACAAGGAACACAGACATGAACACATGTAGCAGTCAAAGTTATGGCCAATGCAGATGACATCACAATATTCATCAAAACCCAGAAAGAACTCAACATAATATATGATTACTTTTAAACATACAAAACAGGAGCAGAAGCCAAACTAAACCAGGATAAGATGGAAGAAGTGTGGAATGAAGAGGGCAATCTACCTCAGATTGAAGTAGAGCCAAAAGATGAAATAAAAATACTAGGAATTCTCAGAACAAATCAAGACTCAAGAGGTCAAAAACTGGGATGAAAAAGAACAAGAAAATAAAATAGGAATTAGAAAAATACAAAGGGGCAAATTACAAAGCACAGATCAGAATAACAAACATGTCTTGTCTGAATTGCTTTTTCTCACAACTGTTTCCCTCCAGAAGACAAACATAACACACACATCAACAAACTCTGTGTAAAATTCATTTGGGATGCAAACTGAGACGTTACAAAAAGATAACCGTTATAAAAAACAGCAAAATTGGAGACTAGGAGCAATAGACATGGGAATCAAAATGAAAACAGCTTTTTGGAAAAAAATATTGTACAAGTCATGGTGAGAAAAACAGTTTGGATAGATGAAGGAACCTCATCTCATCTCATTATCTCTAGCCGCTTTATCCTGTTCTACAGGGTCGCAGGCAAGCTGGAGCCTATTCCAGCTGACTACGGGCGAAAGGCGGAGTACACCCTGGACAAGTCGCCAGGTCATCACAGGATGAAGGAAGGGAAAAAAAAGGAAGGGCAACACAATGCATTCCATACTACAAACTGATAGATCATGACTTCACATCCAAATACAAAGAGCTAGGGGTAGACTGGGTCAACACATCTAGCAAAGACATGTACAATGCAGTAATTAATCATCATTATGGCGGAACTCCACTGTACAAACAACTAACCAGTGAAGAAAGAAGAACGTGTTCAAAATGTGTTCTCAAAAAACCTGTCAGAAAACATCTGAGGCATGGTTTGGCTGATATCAGTAGGGAAACTTCCTGTGAAATGTACAGTCAAATGGAGCTGATATTTGACCACCAAAGAATGCCCCATGCATAACTATCATCAAGATAAAACAATTGAACACCTACAGTACTAACACAATGCCAAAGATATGCTGAAACGTGGACAAAAGTACAATTAATATGATTAAGCACAGACTTCACAGTGGGGACAGTTATGGGATATTCAACAGTGTACCACAGCATTTAAAAGAAATTTACTGGTTAGTTGTTTGTATAGTCAACAGCAAAATCTGGAAGGATAGTCTACAGGTTATTTTGTCCAACAACCATTTCATCCAATAGTTAAGACATTTTGTCCAATAGTTAAAACATTTCATCCAAAGCCTTTTTCATACGCACTATCGAAGGAGGAATTCTCAATGGAATTTGACCGAAGCAAAACACATTTTTGCAAAATGAAAATGAAACGGGAAATGATGGGAATCAGCGAGTGTCAACTTCGGGTGTGTTCGGCTGGGGACGCTTGTGGGAAGAGATCGTTTTTATTAGACCAAATTAAATAGAAAATCTATACTCACACTTGCCAGATATCCTTGGCAAGCGCAAGATATGAGATATGATATCCAAATATGAGAAAACGTGCATTTTCTCAGCCTTTATATAGG
The DNA here is from genome assembly GCF_027579695.1 of Neoarius graeffei. Lineage (NCBI taxonomy): Eukaryota > Metazoa > Chordata > Actinopteri > Siluriformes > Ariidae > Neoarius > Neoarius graeffei. The sequence goes on along the minus strand of NC_083582.1, from coordinate 60,534,040 downwards.
CACGCTGATGCCTCTTGATCATGCGCAAGTGAGCCTCATTAACAGCACACGTGAAGTATTACACCATGTCAGAGCGCATTACCGAGCCTTATTCCCCCGTGTAGATTCCCTGGGTTTCCGATCCTGTTTCCTGTTCTTAGTTTCTGTTTTGCCTGATTTAGCCTGTTTGTGCCTTACCCGACCATTTTCTAGTTTCACATTTACAAGATTGCCTGCCATTTTGGATTGTTTGCCTGTGTACTTTCACAATTGTTAATACATTGCTTCTGCACTTACATCCGTCTCCTACCGCTCTCTGATAGTGGGAGGTACATATAGATTATTAGGTATATAAATCACAAGAGATGCAGTCATAAACCTGCTTAATGCATTCCCTTAAATGAATAAAATACTATTTAAATAAAATATTTATTGAACCATTTTACTGATTAAGGCTGTGTTGGCCTTATTAAGACTGACTATATGATTAATTAAACGGCTTCACTGGACTCAAAGCTCAGAGACCAGCCTGTAATGGTAAGGGTCTACTTGTTTATGTCCCTTACACCTCTTTTGTGTTGAAGCACTCGTACTACGGCACTTGTTTTCTCTACAAAAATTGTTTATTTCCATTTATTATGGGGAGATGCAGTCATAAACTTGCTTAAAGTGTACTGGTACTGGTCATGCTTACAACATTAATTATGCTTTATGTATTACTATTAGACAAAAGACGCACACATTCAGTAAAAAAAAAAAACAGCTTAAAAACACTTTTGTGGACAATTTTATTCCATGAATTACCTGCAGGGGCAGAACCAATGGGGAGCAGCCATTGCCAGCTGGAAGTACTGTAACGTACAGTCGTTGATTCCGGGTTATCGGGTGTGAGTAAACAAGCAGTGTTCTGTGGGTCAAGATTCGAGGAGAAAGGAGGTGTTAAAGAAGCAAAATATGGCTAACAACTTTGATGAAATGGGTGTTAATGGTTATCTATTCGAGCGAGAGAGGGAGGAGGCTTGTGAGGACAGTGAGTCATCACATTGTAGTGATTTGGAGGAAGAAACTGCCACAAGAGATGTACATGATGGTAGATCCAAAATGTCTACCACTCCATGGTGTCGATGCGGGCAATGCTCTGTCATGAGAACTGACATGGAGTCCTACTGTTGTCAGGAACATTAACTCATTGCAGACTGCTTTGACGGCTGCATTATGTCCACCCTGAATCTACATGAGTATGTCCTTCACAAACTGTCCTTGGAAATGGCCTTTATTGACGGCATGATCCGTAGGTACCTCCGGGGTCCAGCACCTGAAGGGGAGCTGATGAACAGGCAAGTTCCCAGTCAAGTAACTTCAGAACACATTGAATAGATCTAATACTTGTAATAGATCTTTATTTTATGGCACATATCTATTATTTCATGGCATTATGTGCAAGTAGATTTGCAATCGGACAAAACAACGACTGTGTGTCACTACCGGTGCTGGAACAGCCTGTGAAGGAGACAACATGTCACTGACCATGCCTAACTGACAGAGCAGTGACTTAAAACTCACGCATACTTGACAACAGCTTATGATGAACGTTACATGATGGAACCACTGGTATCATATGTGATCTTTTGAAATAGCTAGGAATTAAAATTCACTATAGGTACCCTTTAATGCACTCCCTTAAATGAATTATGGATTGTTTGTATCTCGAGCTGGTCATACATATAAAATAATTGATAGTGTGTATGAAAAAGGCTTTGGATGAAATGTCTCAACTATTGGATGAAATGGCATTGGACAAAGTATCCTAATCCCATCTGGAAACATTTTCTGGAACTTTGTTTTTTTTTTTTGAAAAAAAAAAAAGTTTGGACATCTAAACTTTGCTCTTTTTAGCTTACTGTGGCAGTGGGGGTGTGGTCAAGCATGAGTCTGTGAATGGAGGGAGGAGTCAGGGAAGGTAAGTGGCAGAATCACTGCACCTGATGGGAATTAACCTGTGTTTGTGTCTTCCCCAGTGACCGCGCCCTATAAGAGGAGAGGGAGAGCAGAGGAAAGGAGCTCTCCCCCAACCAGAACACTTGTGTGTGTGTGTGTGTGTGTGTGTGTGCTGTGCATGCATGGGAGAACAAGTGGAAAGCTGAAAAGCTAAAATAAAAGGGTTTTGGTGAACTCAGTTCTGGCCTGCCATGCTTCTGTGCTCCACCCACCTTAACTATTTCTACAGTGGTGCCGAAACCCAGGACAGAGTACAGAAGGGAACAGACCCATGGAGTCCTCCCCTTTCAAGGACCTGGTCCATGCCCTTGCCTCGGCCCAACAGAGCCAGCACCAGGCGCTGGTCGCCCTCCAAAAGGAGCAGGAACAATGGTTCGAAGCCCTGGTGCTGGTACAGCAGGAAGATCGCCAGGAGTTCCAACACCTGCTCGCATCGGTGGGGTCCACCATCACCACCGCTGCAGACCCTCCCCACCCCACCCCACCCTAACGAAGATGGGTCCGCATGACGACCCCGAAGCCTTCCTCGCTCTTTTTGAGCAGGCAGCAGAGGCATGGGGTTGGCCGGTGGAACAGCGCACGGTGCGCCTCCTCCCCCTGCTAATGGGCAAGGCACAGCTGGCCGTGCTACAGCTCCCTGCCGACAGTCGGCTGGTCTACGGCAACCTCCGCAGGGCCATCCTCCAATGTGTGGGGCGCACCCCGGAGCAGCAATGGCAGCGCTTCCGCGCGCTGCACCTGGAGGAGGTCGGCCGGCCGTTCGCGTTTGGCCAGCAACTCCGGGATGCCTGCCGGCGGTGGCTGAGGGCTGACAACCATGACGCCGAGGGAATCATTGACCTGGTGGTGCTGGAACAATTCATCGCCCGACTTCCCGAAGGAAGAGCGGAGTGGGTCCAGTGCCATCGCCCGGTGTCGCTGGATCAGGCCATCGAGCTGGCGGAGGACCATATAGCGGCTTTTCCGATGGCAGGACAGCGTGTCTCCTCTTCTCCACTCTGTTCTCTCTCTCTCTCTCCCCTTCTGTTTCTTGTCCTCACCCCATTCCCCCACTGTGGAGGCAGGGGCTGGCTCCACCCCAGCCGGCCCACCGCACCCATGATGCCCTACCGTTTCCTACTTCTGTGCCTGTGTCCCCCCCCCAGGTGAGTGAGCTCCGGAACACCGGTGCAGAGAGAGAGCCTGGGCCGGTTTGCTGGTGCTGTGGGGAGCCGGGGCACCTCCAGCATCAGTGCTTGGCAATGGAGGTGGGCACGGTGGACTGGATCCCCGTCACGCCGGGGACTGCCCTCGATCGGGCCAGAGCGTATCGCATACCGGTGAGTATCCAAGGTGATATGTATCAGGCTTTGGTGGACTCCGGCTGTAATCAGACCTCCATCCACCAAAGCCTGGTGCAAGATGAGGCATTGGGGAGAGCACAATTGGTGAAGGTGTTGTGTGTGCATGGGGATGTTCACAACTACCCTTTAGTGTCAGTCCACATTCTATTTCGAGGGGAGAAATTTAGAGTAAAGGTGATGGTTAATCCTCACCTTACCCATTCGATAATTTTGGGGACTGATTTGCCAGGATTTAGGGAATTAATAGCACATTTAGTGAAGAGTGGGGCCTGCCGTAATTTAGCGGGGGGAGGTCCCGGTGTGGCATTGGCGGGAGCAGCTGTCACAGAGCCGTCTACGTGATTACCGCATCAGAGTGAGAAGCAGCAGGCTCCTCCTCCCTCTCTCGGGGAATCCCTCGCAGATTTCCTGTTAGAGCAGTTGCAAGATGAAACTCTGTGGCATGCATTTGACCAAGTGAAATTAATTGATGGTCAAATGCTCCAGACAAACGCCACCCCTCCTTCCCCTATTTCTCCATTATTAAGGATAGGTTATACTGAGTGACGCAGGACACTCAGACTAAGGAACCGATAACACAGCTTTTGATCCCAAAGAGCCACAGGGAATTTATATTCCAGGTGGCTCACTTTAATCCCATGGCCGGACACTTGGGGCAGGATAAGACACTAGCCCGAATAATGGCCCGGTTCTATTGGCCAGGGATTCACGGCGATGTCCGTAGGTGGTGTACGGCGTGCTGCAAATGCCAGTTAGTAAATCCCGCAGCCATTCCAAAAGCGCCTTTGCGCCGTCTGCCATTAATCGAGGCCCCGTTTGAAAGAATTGGGATGGATCTCGTCAGGCCATTAGATCGGACAACACGAGGATATCGCTTTATTTTAGTTCTGGTGGACTATGCAACACAATATCCGGAAGCAGTACCTCTTCGCAATATCTCAGCATGTAGTATTGCAGAAGCACTCTTCCGTGTCATCTCCCGAGTTGGAATCCCCAAAGAGATTCTGACTGATCAAGGCACTACATTTATGTCACGCACACTGCGCGAACTGTATGGCTTACTGGGAATTAAGCCTATCTGCACCAGCGTTTATCACCCACAAATGGATGGCTTAGTCAAACGGTTTAATCGCACCCTCAAGAACATAATTTGGACATTTGTAAGCGAGGACGCACGCAACTGGGATAAATGGCTCGAGCCCCTGTTATTCGCAGTGTGAGAGGTCCCACAAGCATCCACGGGGTTCTCCCCATTTGAATTATTATATGGGCGTAAGCCGCGTGGCATTTTCATGCACCATAGATGTGCTGCATGAAAATTGGGAGGAGGGACCTTCAACAAGCAAAAATGAAATTCAATATGTTATCGACCTGCGTGCCAAACTCCACACACTCACGCACCTAACCCAGGAGAATTTGTGGTAGGCCCAAGAACATCAAGTCCATCTGTATGACAGGGGAATTCACACCGGGAGATAAAGTACTCGTATTGTTGCCCACATCAAGCTCCAAATTGATTGCCAGGTGGCAAGGACCCTTTGAGGTACATGGCGAGTTGGGGACGTCGACTATGAGGTGAGGCAAACGGGCAGGGGTGGGGCATTACAGATTTACCACCTCAATCTGTTAAAACTTTGGAATGAGGAAGTCCCCGTGGCATTGGTGTCGGTGGCTCCAGAGAAGGCGGAGCTGGGGCCGGAGGTTCAAAAGGGAAAATTGACATTGCCCACTGCTCCGGTCCCCTGTGGAGACCACCTCTCCCCAACCCAACTCACGGAGGTCGCCCAGTTGCAGACAGAGTTTTCTCAATGCTAACAGGTCGGTCTGGTTCTGTGTGGACTATAGAAAAGTCAACACGGTGTCTAAATTTGATGCATACCCAATGCCTTGTATTGACGAGTTGCTCGATCGACTAGGCATGGCTCATTTTTATTCGACACTGGATTTGACAAAGGGATATTGTCAGATCCCCTTGACTCTGCTATCCCGAGAGAAAACTGCCTTTTCCACACCGTTTAGCTTACACCAGTTTGTCACACTTCCTTTTGGGTTGTTTGGGGCGCCTGCTACGTTCCAGCGGCTTATGGATAGGGTCCTCCACCCCCACACCACCTATGTGGCTGCATACCTGGACGACATCATTATTTATAGTAATGACTGGCCGCGGCACCTAGAACACCTAAGGGCCGTCCTTAGGTTGCTGAGGCGAGCGGGTCTCACAGCCAACCCGAAGAAGTGTGCGATTGGGCGGGTGGAAGTACGGTATCTGGGCTTCCACTTGGGCAGTGGGCAGGTGCATCCCCAAATCAATAAGACAGCAGCGATTGCGGCCTGCCCAAGGCCCAAGACCAAAAAGGGGGTGAGACAGTTCCTGGGGCTGGTTAGCAACTATCGTAGGTTTATACCTAATTATTTGGACTGCACCAGCCTGCTGACTGATCTCACTAAAAAGGGGGCACCAGATCCGGTCCAGTGGACGGAGCAATGCCAGTGGGCTTTCTCTAAGGTAAAGGCTGCACTGTGTGGGGGGGGGCACTGTTACACTCCCCTGAGTTTTCTCTCCCCTTTGTTTTGCAGATGGACATGTCGGACAGAGGGCTGGGGGCTGTTCTGTCCCAGGAGGTGGAGGGGGAGGACTGTCCAGTGCTGTACATCAGCCGGAAGCTGTCAGTGCGCAAGGGCAGGTACAGCACCATAGAAAAAGAATGCCTTGCCATCAAGTGGGTGGTCCTCGCCCTCTGCTACTACCTGCTGGGGCGCCCTTTCACCCTCTGGTCAGACCACATGCCCCTGCAGTGGCTCCACCGCATGAAGGATGCCAATGCGCGGATCGCCTGTTGGTATCTGGCACTCCAGCCATTTAAGTTTGAGGTGGTCAACAGGCCGGGGGCGCAGATGGTCGTGGCGGATTTCCTCTCCAGTCGGGGGGGGGAGGCTGAGACTCCCCGGCCTGAGTCAGGTGGTGGGGGTATGTGGCAGCGGGGGCGTGGTCAAGCTGCCGAAGCACGCAGAAGGTGTTAGTACGCCTGTCATTATAGTGCGGAATTTCCATAGCATAGAAAATTGCTATGTTTCAAATTTTTTAACTGAACTTGTTTCATATCACTGGTCATATAAACCTACCGGTATGTAAACAGGAAAAATGCGGAAGAGTTTGGTCGCATCTAACTACAGCCCCAAAAAATACCATTGGCCATACTGAGCCTAGCTACATTGCTAACAGGAGTGACAGCGCATCTGACTGCGTCTGACTAACTGGGAGGTCGCGCAAAGCTCAGAGAGGTACGGAGCAGCTCGTCTCAATTCAGATAAGAGCATATTTCATTATGGAAGTACGGTGGACTGTTCCTTTAACTATTTCTACACTTACATAAAATAAACATTAAATAATTTTATTTATCAGAATTAATGGGTGCTAAATTTTGTGTATGTGTATTTAAAACATCTTGGTTGAATCTAAGGAATAAATTTATACCACAAGATAAAATGTTACATTAAGATATTGCTCTATTAAAATCATTGTTTTCTTAGATTTTTTTATGTTACATTTATAGTGCAGCAAAATGTTAATCCCTGAAGTACTAGCAGAAAAAAATAACTGACTTTCTTTCTTTAATTCTTTCTTTAATCAATCAGTCAATCAATCAATCGATCAATCGATCGAACGAATAAATAAATAAATAAATAAATAAATAGATTTCTCCTCAGATATTTACAAGGTACACAGTAAGAGCTTCAAGCAAAAATGCAAAGATAGAAGTCATCTAGGAAGCATACAATAAAAAGCTGTGTGTCAGGAGGGTTTGTAACTGGCATCTTCTTTAGTTGTTTTTCACTGACTGTAGCTGTCAGGGCTCGAGACATGAGTGTCTCTCAGGCTATTATTCTAAAAACAACCTCCCAACATTTGCTGTTTATTATTAAGTTGCCAATTTTGTTCTGTATTATCCAGGAGGGAGACAGTTCTTAATCTACTTTTTGAATGTATTCTTATTGAACATCAGATCCAAGTCAGCGACCCAGTCCAAGTGCACGTGGGTCTCTTGCAGTCATCCAACTTGGATGAATATAATCATAGTGTTCTCAGAAGTGCAAATCTCCATATTGGCCAATTTCAGAAAATTTGTCAAGGTCAGGATCTCTTATAACCATTACCAATCTACAAAGGAACACAACAGTTCCTTCACAGATGTTTATTTGGAAAATAAAAGTATTCAAAAGTTCTATGTGATGACTAACATGATTCAAAACCTTGCATTAATTTGTGTTGTTTTGATTCATTCATTCATTCATTCATTTACTCAACTGCTTATTTATATATCTATTTGTTTGTTTTAAATCTGTTATTATCTAAACATCTTTCCACCATGTATAAAAACAGTTTTGCATATTTTACAATGACCTCAGAGTTAGCAAGTAATTTTCAAATTATGTTTGCATTGCACGGACTACGGCAGACGTATCATGCTCCATACTAAGTATCAATCTTACTGACAGCCTATACTCCTGCAAACAAGGTGCTCTGGCATCTAATATTAATCATAATTTGTTTCATAAACAGCAGTGCTGTTTCATCTCCGTACACCTCCCAAGCAAAGTGGTGCACATTAAGGTATGAAACTGACTGAGACCAGATGCTGTAATCTCTCCAGAAAAATAGTCATGGTTTATAATTAAGTACCACAGGCTTTACAAATCTGAAGGAACACAAACCCATGAGGTCACTTTGAAATGCATTGTGTTTAGCTTATTATTAAAGATTTCTCTTCAGTTTTATTGCTGAAGTCCTTGACTTTGGCATTTTCTCTCTCACATACATATACACTAATAATAAACTTTTTGGCAACAAAGTAAATATAATTAACCATGAATTATAATTTGTTTCAGCAACAGACTGTTTACAGCAATAAATCAGATCATATTGTACAGAATAAACTGTGCTTATGTACGGTGTATGGGAAAATCCATTAAGTATGGAATGACTGAATCTCTCATCTCTATCAGAACAACAGCAATATTATGGTGTGAGGACAACAACCTCATCCTAAGCACATACTCGACACATCCAAAATTAAGATGTCTGTGAAGATTCTCAATCATCCAGGTCATAGTAAACTGTGGGTGGTAGAAATGGGCAACTGGACTTGCTTGAAAATTCTTGAAAACGTTTCACCTCTTGTCCAAAAGGCTTCCTCAGTTCTGTCTGACTAATAGGGAGTATCAGATATTTATCTTCTCCTGGATCAGAATCAGAATTCTGATGACCAGCTCATCTAAGGTGTCAATGACTACGTTTACATGCACATCCAAATCGAGCTGCTGTCGGTAATCGAGCTGAAGGTCCCAGCAGGGTGCCAGAGAAATCCAATCGTACATGCACACAATGAAATCGGGCTATTGTGTGAGGTGCATTGTGCACCCGAGCCACAGGTGGCGCTACACGCCCCATCGTGTTGGTACACTTCCGGTTGTCGTCATGAAGAAGAGCTATTCAAGAGTGTAAACAAAGTTATCAGTTCCGTGTTCTCCATTGTGCATTTTTCTCCCGTCCATGAATTTTAATATATTCAACTCCTTAAGCTGAATGAGCATGAACTCTGTCTCCTCATTGCTCCAGAAGTGCACGTTTCTGCTTGCCTGTGGCAGTGGGGGCGTGGTCAAGCGCCGGTCTGTGACAGGAGGGCAGAGCCAGGGAAGGTGAGTGGCAGAATCACTACACCTGACGGTAATTAACCTGTGTTTGTGTGTCTTCCCAGTAACCGTGCCCTATTTAAGGAGGCAGAGGGAGAGCAGAGGGGAGAGCTCATCCCAGGACTAGAACACAGCACGCGCGTGCGTGCGTGTGTGTGTGTGTGTGTGTGTGTGTGTGTTTTTCTCTCAAGAATAAAAGTAGGCTGTTAAACTGAAAAGTCTGACAATAAAAAGCCTATTAGTACCAGAAGCTTTGTCCTGCCATCCTCTGTGCTCCACCCACACTTCAGAGAGCTCTACATCGCCATTTTCTCTTCTTCGTTTGTTCCTCCTGACCTCTTCTGCTGCTCGCTACTACTGTTGTCATGCCGACCGAGGCTGTTGTGTTTCCCGCTTGTGGTCTCGTCACTCGTCACTTCCGGAAGGGGCAGTAAGTAGCTCGACAACTAGCTTGATAGGGTATACATGCACAAAGTAGCTCGGCAGAAATCGCATAAACTAGGTCGTGTAGCTCGATTCCGAGAAATCAAGTTCGGTTCAATTTCAGCCAAATTAAGGTGTATACATGGCATTTTGAACTTCGATTTCAGTCGAGCAACGGCAGAAATTCGATTCTCTCTATGTGCATGTAAACGTAGTGATTGAGGCATCATGTTGGTGTGGGTCACTGGAGGCTGGGTGTGAACGGCGAGTCATTAGGGTGATCAAAGGATTGCCCGTTAGGGTGATCAATGGCAATCTGACTCTCTCTGTCCTCCTGTGAGTCACCGAAAACAGCTGGGTCCTGGCGTACACCCAGCCGTCTGGGAAGAGTGTCCAAGACTGCCTTGTAGATGTTTGACAAATGATGTCTTAGACCCCCACCTCTGTTCAGTGATGGCCGTTCCAGGTTGACAAAAATGGCTTCTTTAACTCCTCACTCATACCAACGATCCTCTCTGGCTGTTAGGACTGGGACTGTTTTGGCCTCTAGAGGCCGCTGTTATTTCCTTTTCTTGTCATGTTTGTTTTGGCCTCTAGAGGCCACCACTGTTTCTGTGTTTTATGTTTGTTGTTTTCCATGTGTCTTGTGCCCCGCCTAGTCCTCATTAGTGTCACCTGTGTCCTATTTTAGTTTGTGTATTTATACCCTTGAGTTCAGTCTTCTTGTCACAGAGTCTTTGTGCTGTTATGTTTAGCTCCAGTTACCTCTGTTCCAATTTCCTCATCTATGTCCTTGAGTTCTTTGTATTTTTGCTTTCTTTTGGACTTTGTGGATTTTGTTTTTTACTTTTTGGATCTTCTGAGCGTTTGGATTTTTACCCCTTCTTTTCTGGGTATTGGCATTGACTTTGAACTTTTGGATTTTTTATTTTTTCCCTTATATCTTCTGAGCGTTTTGGATTATACTTTTTGGATTTTTTGCATGTAAATATTGTAAATAAACCTTTTGATACTTTTTCTACTTCCGCCTCACACCTCTGCATTTGAGTCATCCCGCTGGTGGCCTAGTGGGGGTTTGCTGGATTATCACACCAGCGAACCAGGTTCGAATCCCAGCAAAACCCTAGCAGAAAGACTCCGTCATGACCGACTCAGCAGAGGCTGCTTCAACTGTCTACCCGGCCAACCATCAGGGAATTATGGCAGCTTTGACACGCTTCGGCGTGACCATGGACACTCATGGACGAACGCTCACAAGCCAACGTGAGGCCCTTGCTTGCCATGAGGTACTGCTTCAGCAAATTGGGAAAACCCTGGCACAGCTGACACCTCTGCCTGCATCTCCTCATCCTGATCCTGCTCCAGTGCCTCCCACCACACTGTCTCCTTCACCTCGCGAACCCAGCCTTCCTGCAAAACAGAGGTATGACGGCAAGCACGGTGAGTGCCGGGAGTTCCTTACCCAGTGCCAACTCACCTTTGAGCTCCAGCCTACCACCTACACTACGGATCGCTGCAGGATCACCTTTGTGATAACCTTGTTAGCTGGTAAGGCACGAGCTTGGGCAACAGCTATCTGGCAGAGACGGGGACCCGAGTGCTCTGATTTTGAACTGTTTACTGAAGAGATGCTTTGGGTCTTCGACCAGGCGGACATCAGTACCGACGCAGCCAGAAAGCTCATGTTCATCCGGCAAGGAGGAAGCATCGCAGACTACACCATATCGTTCTGGACGCTCGCAGCAGTCAGCGGATGGAATGAGGCTGCCCTGGTTTCAGCCTTTCACCATGGTTTGTCTGACCCCATCAAGGATGGCCTGGCTTCTATTGGATGCCCAAGTGACCTCGAAACTCTGATCTCACATTCTACTCATCTGGACAACAGGATGAGAGAACGCCGCCAAGTCCTGAGCCTCCCCAGCCTCCCCAGCCTCCCTGCCTCTACCTGGAGCCCGTCTACCTCTTCCAATGACTGTCCAGAACCCATGCAAGTGGGTCGTACTCGCCTCTCCGCATCTGAGAGGGAGCGCAGAAGGAGGGACAAGTGCTGCATCTACTGTGGCAAGCCTGGTCACTTCCGAGCATCATGTCCCGAACTCTCGGGAAAACCGCCCCGTCCAGCTGAGGGAGGGGTGTGACGGGGCCTACCCTCTCTCCCGGACTCCCTGGCCAAGGAATCTACATCCTGGTCTCCATCTCCTGGGGTGAGTCTGTCCACTCTTGTCAAGCTTTGTTAGACTCAGGGGCGGCTGGGAACTTTATGGATATTCACTTCGCCCAAAGTATCAATGTCCTGACTGCACCTCTTGAAGTCCCACTGTCTGTGTCTGCCCTCGATGGCCAAGCATTAGGTGATGGAAGAGTCACCCAAGTTACTTCTCCAATCTTCCTCCAGTCTCAAGGTCACAAGGAAGAAATGTCCCTGCACCTGATTCCTTCACCTGAGTTCCCAGTTATTCTAGGCCTTCCTTGGCTTACTCGCCACAACCCTCGCATAGACTGGGTAACAAGCCAGGTTGTGGAATGGGGCCCTGCATACCATGCCTCTTGTCTGCGCTCTAGCTCTCCTGTGTCTCCTGCCAAGCCACCTGATCTCACCGAGTTATCTCAAGTTCCCACAGAGTACTGGGATCTCAAGGAGGTCTTCAGCAAGAGCAGGGCTGCCGTTCTTCCTCCGCACCAGGCCTACGACTGTGCCATTGACTTGCTCCCTGGGACTACCCCTCCTCGTGGCAGACTGTTTTCCCTCTCTCAGCCAGAACGCAAGGCCATGGATGAATACCTCAAAGATGCCCTGGTCTCTGGGTTCATTCGACCCTCCACCTCACCTGCTGGTGCCAGCTTCTTCTTTGTCGGCAAGAAGGATGGGGGGCTCCGACCATGTATTGACTACAGGGGCCTGAACAAGATCACTGTGTGCAACCGATATCCCCTTCCGCTGATGTCCACAGCATTCGACCTGCTCCAAGGCGCCACCATCTTCACCAAGTTGGACCTACGGAACGCATACCACCTCATCCGTATCTGACAGGGAGACAAGTGGAAGACTGCCTTTTACACCCCATCTGGGCACTACGAATACCAGGTGATGCCCTTCGGACTCACCAATCCACCAGCCGTTTTTCAGGCCCTAATCAACGACGTCTTGAGGGACATGATTAACCTGTACATTTTTGTCTACCTCGACGACATCCTTATCTTTTCCAAGACCGTGCAGGAGCACCGCCACCATGTCCGCCAGGTTCTCCAGAGGCTGCTACAGAACAATCTGTTTGCCAAGGCCCAGAAATGCGAATTTCATGTTCCCGAGGTCTCCTTTCTGGGTTTTATTGTACGGACAGACCAACTCCAAATGGACCCAGCCAAGACCCTGGCCGTCCGGGACTGGCCTACTCCCAAGTCCGTCAAAGAGATTCAGCGGTTCTTAGGATTTGCTAACTTCTACCGCAAGTTTATTAGGAACTTTAGTTCTGTAGCAGCACCCATGTCGGACCTCAACAAAGGGACAGGTGGATCATATGTCTGGTCTCCTCAGGCGAAAAAGGCATTCAAAGACCTCAAGCACCGCTTCTGCATGGCACCCATTCTGGTCCTCCCGGACACCTCCCAACCATTCATCGTGGAGGTTGACGCCTCGGACAGTGGTATCGGCGCGGTGCTCTCTCAATGTTCGGAAGGAAAGCTGCACCCCTGCGCTTACTTCTCCCACCGCCTGAGTCCTGTGGAGTCCCGGTACGATGTGGGGGATCGAGAACTGCTAGCGGTCAAACTGGCCCTTGAGGAGTGGAGGCACTGGCTGGAGGGAGCGCAACATCCATTTCTGGTTTGGACGGACCACAAGAACCTGGAGTACCTCCAGCAAGCCAAGAGACTGAACCCACGACAGGCTAGGTGGGCCTTGTTTTTCAGTCGGTTTGACTTCACCCTCTCATACCTCCCCGGCTCCAAGAACACCAAACCTGACGCACTGTCCAGGCTGTTCTCTGCCACTAACAGGAAGAGTGAAGTCCGGCCTATTATCCCTGTGTCCCAGATTGTGGCCCCTGTCCGCTGGGGTATTGAGGAGGCCGTCCGACGAGCCCAACGCCAGGACTCCGGTCCTGGGACGGGGCCACCGGGCCTCTTGTACGTCCCACATCAAGCCCGGGCCAAGGTTCTCCAGTGGGGTCACTCTTCCCCTCTCACCGCCCACCCGGGAGCTCGGAGGACCCTGGACTTCCTGAAAAGACGCTTCTGGTGGCCTAACATGGAGAAGGAAGTAAGGTCATTTGTCCTGTCCTGTGAGGTCTGCACCAGAACCAAGAACCCGCGACAGTATCCCCAGGGTCTCCTGCATCCTCTGACCATTCCCCGGCATCCCTGGTCCCACGTGGCAGTCAACTTCATCACGGGTCTCCCTGAGTCTCAAGGTAACACTGTCATTGTGGTTATAGTCGACAGATTCTCGAAGGCCTGCCACTTCATACCACTGTGCAAACTCCCTTCTGCTCATGAAACAGCCAAACTTATTTGTGACCGCTCACCGAATCCAGGGACACATGTCAGCCGAAACGAATCCGAGATAATCGCAAAAGAAGCATTTTTTTTTCGAAATTTGTGATTTTTGTTTTTTTCCATCATGTGCAAGTTGAGATCTTAAAGAATGCAATCAGTATTTCAGATAATAGATTGTTTTGTTGGAAAAGCATACATTTTTTGTTGCAAATTGTCTCATTTTTGTCAGGACTGTAGCCTGCTGGGGGCTATGGGTAAATTACCATATGGGCCATTCACATGAAGATTTAAGTCATTTGGTTTTTTTTTTCCGTGAATCAGCTGTATGATGCAGGCTGAGCGCATGGCTACTTAACCTACATACAGGCGTGTGATTTCACTATGGAATGAGGAAGCTAAACAGAGCACAGAGGAGCAAACACAGCGAAGCAAACAGACACTCAGTATTTACATCGGAGATAACCATTTCTAGCAAAAAAAAAAACGCAACCTCGTTTTCCAGATTGAATGGAATACTTGAATGATCGGATGATACACGGACCGTTCTAGGATTATATTCCATCGGAGGCATTGGTGTGTGCAAGGTGCCGTTTCTCTTTCTGATGGGGTAAGTTTATTAATCTAAGGCTGTGTGGTTATTTTTGCATGTAACGGAGAGTGTTGTGGTTTGGTTAAGCCTAGGTCACAACCGGACGTACGATTTTTTGGCCGTGTGATTTTTGGTGTTTCCCAAATCGCTGCGGGTTTTTTTTGTTCACGGAGAAAGACGTGCATTGGCCGTAAGTTTGTCTTGCAACCTGAAAAAAATGTAAGCGCCTGTAGAGTTTGTTTGACATGACAAAGAACCTCTGCAGCCAGTCTGCGCCTCGAAAATCAGCACATCACACGCGCACTCTCATGCTTTTCACACGCGCGCTCTCGTGCGTTTCATGCGGGCTCTCCGTGTGTTTCTTGCGTTTTTTGCATGTAGACCGGCCGTAGGAGTGCATACCGTACGGCCGGTTGTGACCGAGGCTTTACATGAAACTAGTGTTGTGTTAGTTGTGTCATCATCGTGCTATCTTTCTTTCTTACGGTGTGAGTAATTTTTCAACCACAAAACGTTAAAGTATTGTAAGAGACCCTACGTGTGGGTGGAGCACAGAGGACGGCAGGACAGAGATCAGGTTTTATAAATTGGCTTTATTGCCACACTTTTCAGTCTAACAATAATATTCACAGACACACACAACCGGCGTCTGGTTCAGGGTTGAGCTCCTTCTGCTCTCGCTCTCCCTCCTCATATAGGGCGCAGTCACTGGGAAGACACACAAACAGGTTAATTGCTCTCAGGTGACGTGATTCTGCCACTTACCTTCCCTGACTCCGCCCTCCTGTCACAGACCGGCGCTTGACCACGCCCCTGCTGCCACATACCCCCACCGCCCGACTCAGGCCGGGCAGCCGTCCGGCCTGCAGCCGACTCCCCCCCCCCCTTGACGGGAGAGGAAGTCCGCCACGACCATCTGCGCCCCCGGCCTGTGGACCACCTTGAAATTAAAGGGTTGGAGCGCCAGATACCAACGGGTGATCCGCGCGTTGGCATCTTTCATGCGGTGGAGCCACTGGAGGGGCGCGTGGTCCGAACAGAGGGTGAAAGGGCGTCCCAGCAGGTAGTACCGGAGGGCAAGAACCGCCCACTTGATGGCCAGACACTCTTTCTCTATGGTGCTGTAGCGCCCCTCACGCACCGACAGCTTCCTGCTGATATATAGGACAGGGCGGTCCTCCCCCTCCACCTCCTGGGACATCACCGCCCCCAGCCCTCTGTCCGACGCATCGGTCTGCAACATAAAAGGGAGAGAAAAGTCAGGGGAGTGTAGAAGTGGCCCCCCACACAGTGCAGCCTTTACCTCTGAGAAAGCCCGCTGGCACTGCTCCATCCACTGGACCGGATCTGGTGCCCCCTTTTTAGTGAGATCAGTCAGCGGGCTGGTGACGTCTGAATAATTAGGTATAAACCTGCGATAATAGCCAGCCAGCCCCAGGAACTGTCTCACCCCCTTTTTGGTCTTGGGCCTCGGGCAGGCCGCAATTGCTGCCGTCTTATTAATTTGGGGACGCACCTGCCCGTTGCCCAAGTGGAAGCCCAGATACCGTACTTCCACCCGCCCAATCGCACACTTCTTTGGGTTGGCTGTGAGCCCCGCTCGCCTCAGCGACCTAAGGACGGCCCTCAGATGTTCGAGGTGCCGCTGCCAGTCATTGCTATAGATGATTATGTCATCTAAATATGCTGCCGCATATGTGGCGTGAGGGCGGAGGACTCTGTCCATCAGCCGCTGAAACATTGCGGGGGCCCCAAACAGCCCAAATGGAAGGGTGACGAATTGGTGTAAACCAAACGGTGTGGAAAAGGCCGTTTTTTCTAGGGATAGTGGAGTCAAGGGGATCTGCCAATATCCCTTCGTCAAATCCAGTGTCGAATAAAAGCGAGCAGTGCCGAGTCGATCGAGCAACTCATCAATACGAGGCATTGGGTACGCGTCGAATTTAGACACCGCGTTGACTTTTCTATAGTCCACACAGAACCGGACCGACCCGTCGGCCTTGGGTACCAAGACCACCGGGCTGCTCCAGTCACTGTAGGACTCCTCGACGATGCCCATTTCGAGCATGGTCTGAAGTTCTTCCCGAACCACCTTTTTTTTGTGTTCGGGTAGCCTGTAAGGGCGGCTACGCACTACCACCCCCGGGGGCGTCTCTATGTGGTGCTCTATGAGGTTAGTGCGACCGGGCAGGGGCGAGAACACATCCGAAAACTCGGTCTGCAACTGGGCGACCTCCGTGAGTTGGGTCGGGGAGAGGTGGTCTCCACAGGGGACCGGAGAGGTACGTGATGCCAATGTCCCTTTTTGAACCTCCGGCCCCAGCTCCGCCTTCTCTGGAACTACCGACACCAATGCCACGGGGACCTCCTCGTTCCAGAGTTTAAGCAGGTTGAGGTGGTAAATCTGTAGCGCCCCACCCCGTCCGTTCGCCTCACCTCATAGTCGACGTCCCCGACTCGCCGTGTGACCTCAAAGGGTCCTTGCCACTTGGCGATCAATTTGGAGCTCGACGTGGGCAACAGTACGAGTACCTTATCTCCCGGAGTGAACTCTCTAAGGTGCGTACCCTTGTTGTACAGGCGGGCTTGCCGTTCCTGGGCCTGCCGCAAATTCTCCTGAGTTAGGTGGGTGAGCATGTGGAGTTTTGCGCGCAAGTCCATAACGTACTGAATTTCGTTCTTACTTTGTGAAGGTCCCTCCTCCCAATTTTCCCGCAGCACGTCCAGGATGCCGCGCGGCTTACGCCCATATAATAATTCAAATGGGATTAACCCCCGTGGAGGCTTGGGGGACCTCTCGCACTGAGAACAGCAAGGGTTCGAGCCACTTATCCCAGTTACGTGCGTCCTCACTTACGAATTTTTTAATAATATTTTTGAGGGTGCGGTTGAATCGTTCCACTAAACCGTCCGTTTGTGGGTGATACACGCTGGTGCGGATCGGCTTAATCCCCAATAACCCATACAGTTCGCGCAGTGTTCGTGACATAAACGTAGTGCCTTGATCAGTCAGAATCTCTTTCGGGATTCCAACTCGGGAGATGACGCGGAAGAGTGCCTCTGCAATACTGCGTGCTGAGATATTGCACAGAGGCACTGCTTCCGGGTATCGCGTTGCATAGTCCACCAGAACTAATATAAAGCGGTACCCTCGTGCTGACCGATCTAATGGCCCGACGAGATCCATCCCAATTCTCTCAAACGGGGTCTCGATTAACGGTAGAGGGCGCAAAGGCGCTTTTGGAATGGCCGCTGGGTTTACTAACTGGCATTCGCGGCATGCCGTACACCACCTACGGACATCGCCGCGAATCCCCGGCCAATAGAAACGGGCCATTATTCGGGCTAGTGTTTTATCCTGCCCCAAGTGTCCAGCCATGGGATTAAAGTGAGACGCCTGGAATACCAATCCCCGGCGGCTCTTCGGAATTAAAAGCTGCGTGACACGCTCTTTAGTTTGAGTGTCCTGCGTCACTCGGTATAATCTATCCTTCATAATCGCGAAGTAGGGGAAGGACGGGGTGGCGTTCGGCTGGAGCGTTTGACCATCGATTACTCTCACTTGGTCAAACGCATGCCGCAGAGTCTCGTCTCGCGACTGCTCTAATGGGAAATCCGCGAGGGATTCCCCAATAGAGAGAGGAGGAGCCGGCGGCTCCTCACTCTGACGCGGAGATGACGTAGACGGCTCTGTGACAGCTGCTCCCGCCAAAGCGACACCGGGACCTCCCCCTGTCAAATGGCAGGACCCACTCTCGACTAGGCATGTCATTAAACCCCGAAATCCTGGCCAATCAGTCCCCAAAATTAGAGAGTGGGTAAGGCGAGGATTAACCGCCGCCTTTACTATAAATTTTTCCCCTCTGAAAATAATGTGGACCGACACCAAAGGGTAGCTGTGAACATCCCCGTGCACACATAACACCTTCACCCCTTGTGCTCCCCCCAATGCCTCGTTTTGAACCAGGCTTTGGCGAATTGAGGTCTGATTACAACCAGAATCCACCAACGCCTGATATGTAGCCCCTTGGATACTCACCGGTATGCGATACGCTCCGGCCTGATCGAGGGCGGCCTCTGGCGCGTCGGGGATCCGAACCACTGCGCCCACTTCCATTGCCGTGCACTGCTGTTGAAGGTGGCCCGGCTCCCCGCAGTGCCAGCAAACCGGCCCGGGCTTTCCCTCTGCACCGGTGATCTGGGGCTCACTCACCTGAGGTGGGGGAGAGACAGACACAGAAGGGAGAAACGGGAGGGCACCGCGGGTGCGGCGGGCCGGCTGAGGGGGTGCCAGCCCCCACCTCCGCGGAGGGGGAATGGGGCGAGGACAGGACACAGGAGGAGGGGGAGAGAGAGAGAGAGAGAGAAGAGGAGAGAAGAGAAGATGCCATCTGCTGTCCTGCCGCCGGGACAGCCGCCAGATGATCCTCCGCCAGCTCGACTGCCTGATCCAGCGACGCCGGGCGGTGGCACTGGACCCACTCCGCGGTTCCGGCTGGTAAGCGGGCGATGAACTGTTCCAGTACCACCTGGTCGACGATTCCCTCGGCGTCGCGATCGTTGGCCCTCAGCCACCGCCAGCAGGCGTCCCGGAGCTGCTGGCCGAACGCGAACGGCCGGCCGACTTCCTCCAGTCGCAGCGCGCGGAAGCGCTGGCGCTGTTGCTCCGGTGTGCGCCCCACGCGCTGGAGGACGGCCCGGCGGAGGTCCGCGTAGGCCAGCCGGCGGTCGGCAGGGAGCTGTAGCGTGGCCAGCTGTGCCTCTCCCGTGAGCAGGGGGAGGAGGCGCGCCGCGCGCTGCTCCATCGGCCACCCCGAGGCATCGGCGACCTGTTCAAACAACGTGATGAACGCCTCGGGGTCGTCCTGCAGGCCCATCTTGGTGACAATGAGGGGAGACGGGCCCACGGCCGGAGCGCTGGTGGACCCCGCCGATGCGAGGAGATGCCGGAACGCCTCGCGATCTTCCTGCTGGTCCAGCACCAGGGCTTCGAAGCGCTGCTCCTGCTCCTTTCGGAGCGTGACGAGTGCCTGGTGCTGGCTTTGCTGAGCCGTGGCGAGGGCGTGGACCAGATCGGCGAACGGGGAGGATTCCATGGGGCTGCTGGTTTGGTGCTCCACTGTCCCGGGTTTCAGCACCACTGTAAGAGACCCTACGTGTGGGTGGAGCACAGAGGACGGCAGGACAGAGATCAGGTTTTATAAATTGGCTTTATTGCCACACTTTTCAGTCTAACAATAATATTCACAGACACACACAACCGGCGTCTGGTTCAGGGTTGAGCTCCTTCTGCTCTCGCTCTCCCTCCTCATATAGGGCGCAGTCACTGGGAAGACACACAAACAGGTTAATTGCTCTCAGGTGACGTGATTCTGCCACTTACCTTCCCTGACTCCGCCCTCCTGTCACAGACCGGCGCTTGACCACGCCCCCGCTGCCACAAGTATACTTTAGGACTTATTTTTGTACTTCATAATTGTTTTGGGCATACTTTGCATGGAAGGAAAATTGACGTGGTGATCTTTGTTTACATGAAAGTAGTATCATGCTAGCTCGTAGGGGGTAGGGCTTTCCTTAATGTCATGCAAATGAGCACCATTATGTGCCCACCCTACACCCAGAGTAGCTGAGATGGAAAACTTTGAGGGCAATTTTCTCCCTTTTCTGTTTTAAGAAGTATACACATTCAAAAGGCCACACATTCTTCAAATATTGTCAGATCTCCACATGGAAGGCATCATTGGAAAGCTTAGAAACTGTACTTTCTGAATCTGTCAATAACTCAAAATGCCCCCAGGCCAACATGTGTCCCTGGATTCTGTGATCTGCCACATTTTTAATCATGTCTTCCGAGTCTTTGGTCTCCCACAGGACATCGTCTCAGACCGAGGGCCCCAGTTCTCCTCCCGAGTGTGGCACGGGTTCTGCAAGGTCATCGGAGCCATTGCCAGCCTCTCCTCTGGGTTTCACCCACAGTCCAATGGCCAGACGGAGAGGCTCAACCAGGACCTGGAAACCACCCTGTGAGGCCTGGCTATGGATAACCCGACATCGTGGAGCACCTGGCTGCCATGGGCAGAGTACGCCCACAACACCCTGCAGTCATCGGCCACCAAGCTGTCGCCATTCCAGTGCCAATTCGGGTTCCAGCCACCTCTGTTCCCAGATCAGGAGGAGGACGCAGGGGTGCCCTCAGTCAACCAATATATGAGACGGTGTCGCAAGACCTGGAGCAAGGTCAGGAAGACCCTCATCCAGACCTCCAGAACCAACCAGACTCAGGCCAACCGCCATAGAAGACCTGCCCATGCTTTCCGCCCTGGGCAGCGGGTTTGGCTGTCCACTAAGGACCTTCCGCTGCGGGTGGAGAACCGCAAGCTTGCTCCTCGCTACATTGGCCCCTTCAAGGTGGTGGCAGGGTGAACCCTGTCGCCTACCGGCTCCAGTTGCCCCGGACTCTGAGGATCAACCCCACATTCCATGTTTCCCTGTTGCGGCCCATACTGACGTCCACGTATGCCCCTGCCCCTAGGAACCCCCCACCCCCCGCATCTTCCAGGGTCAGACTGTGTTCACTGTGCATCGCCTGCTTGACTCCCACCGGGTCCGCGGCGGGCTTCAATATCTAGTGGACTGGGAGGGCTATGGTACTGAGGAGTGCTGCTGGGTTCCCACTCGGGACGTCTTAGATAAAGAACTGTGTCGGGACTTCCATTCGGCCCATCCGGATCACCCTGGGAACGTCAGGAGACGCTCCTGGGGGGGGGGTCCTGTTAGGACTGGGACTGTTTTGGCCTCTAGAGGCCACTGTTATTTCCTTTTCTTGTCATGTTTGTTTTGGCCTCTAGAGGCCACCACTGTTTCTGTGTTTTATGTTTGTTGTTTTCCATGTGTCTTGTGCCCCGCCTAGTCCTCATTAGTGTCACCTGTGTCCTATTTTAGTTTGTGTATTTATACCCCTGAGTTCAGTTCTCTTGTCACGGAGTCTTTGTGCTGTTATGTTTAGCTCCAGTTACCTCTGTTCTGATTTCCTCGTCTATGTCCTTGTGTTCTTTGTATTTTTGCTTTCTTTTGGACTTTGTGGATTTTGTTTTTTACTTTTTGGATCTTCTGAGCATTTGGATTTTAACCCCTTCTTTTCTGGTTATTGGCTTTTGTATTGACTTTGAACTTTTGGATTTTTTATTTTTTCCCTTATATCTTCTGAGCGTTTTGGATTATACTTTTTGGATTTTTTGCATGTAAATATTGTAAATAAACCTTTTGATACTTTTTCTACTTCTGCCTCATGCCTCTGCATTTGAGTCATCCCCCTGGTGGCCTAGTGGGGGTTTGCTGGATTATCACACCAGTGAACCAGGTTTGAATCCCAGCAAAACCCTAACAGGCTAAAATGCGTACGTTACAATCCTGAAATGAGTGTCCTTTGTTGTTAAGATGAATGCAGACAGCAGAGTCCTGGCCTGAGGAGCTGGCTCTCCTGTGTTGGGCCAAGCGATTGTTTCGTCTCCCCAATATACGAATCCGTGCAATCATCACTGCACTGAATTGCATACACTACGTTGTCCTGTTTGTGTCTAGGTATTCTGTCCTTAGGGTGGACCAGTTTCTGCTTCAGGGTGTTACTGGGTCTGAAATGTACCGGAATGTTGTGTTTGTAGAAGATCCTCCTGAGTTTCTCAGATAGACCAGAAATGTAGGGAATGACAATGTTCTTGCGTTTGTTCCTGTTATCATCCTTGTCAGTTCTGTTCCTTTTTATGCTCTTTAGGAAAGCCCAGTTGGGATAACCGCAATTCTGAAGTGCTTTCTTGATATGATTCTGCTCCTTCTCTTTTCCCTCTAATGTTGTAGGAATGTTCTGAGCCCTGTGTTGCAAGGTCCTAATGACCCCCAATTTATGTTCCAGTGGGTGGTGAGAGTCGAAAAGTAGGTACTGGTCTGTGTGTGTGGGTTTCTGGTAGACCTCGATACTAAGGCTTCTGTCTTGTCTAATGTGTACATCACAATCCAAGAAGGCTAGATTATTCCCACTGACATCCTCCCGAGTGAAGTTGATGTTGCTATCCACTGCCTTGATGTGTTTCGAGAAAGCTTCCACCTCATGGATTTTGATTTTAACCCAGGTATCATCCACATATCTAAACCAATGGCTGGGAGCAACTCCTGCAAAAGTGGTCAAAGCTATATGTTCCACTTCCTCCATGTATAAATTGGCCACAATAGGGGACACTGGTGATCCCATGGCGCATCCATGCTTCTGTCTGTAGAAACTTTCATTCAACTGGAAATAAGTGGTAGTCAGGCAGAGGTCAAGCAGGGTGCAAATCTGATCCGTGGTGAGTTTCGTTCTATCCAGTAAGGAGCTATCCTGAAGGAGTCGTTTTCTTACAGATCCGACTACTTCTGTGGTGGGAATGCAGGTGAACAGAGAAGTGACATCGTAGGAAACCATGGTTTCATCTGAATCTAGTTTGAGGTCTGCCACCTTAGATGAGCTGGTCATCAGAATTCTGATTCTGATCCAGGAGAAGATAAATATCTGATACTCCCTATTAGTCAGACAGAACTGAGGAAGCCTTTTGGACGAGAGGTGAAACATTTTCAAGAATTTTCAAGCAAGTCCAGTTGCCCATTTCTACCACCCACAATCCAAAATTAAGGAATTGATCATATGGATTATGGATGTATGAATTAAAGAAGCAGCTGCTGATACAGTTCTACTCTGCAATCACCCAAAGCATACTGACATAATCCATCACTGTCTAGTATAGTAATACTGACTCAAACCAAAAGAAAAGTTGAATGCATTGCACACAAGCTTTCAAAAGCAAATGGACATCAGTACAATTCATCAATGCAATTCCTGTAGATCAAATACTTCAAGAAAATCAGTTTAGGAGTATCCTCTGACCCCCTCCAACCTTAGCCCCTTCCTTCCAGCAGAAGACAGACTGCTGATGACAAAAAGGAGCCAGATAAGCATTACATGTTAAGCCTACAAATCTACTATTGTACGTACATATCACTGTTTGTGTGAATGTTTTTCCCCCAAAACTTCTTTTATTAAAAAAAGAGGTACAGTAGCAATTTTCACACAAAAACATCAACACAAGAAAGAGCAATTTTATACATGACAGAAGACTCAAAGTCAATTCTTTGAGTTCTTTTAGAGATCAAATAAGCCTCTGATCCATCCATCATCCGTAACCACTTATCCTGTGCAGGGTCATAGGCAAGTTGGAGCCTATCCCAGCTGACTATGGGCGAGAGGCGTCACCAGGTCATCACAGGGCTGACACATAGAGACAAACAACCATTCACACTCACATTCACACCTACAGTCAATTTAGATTCACCAATTAGCCTAACCAGTTTTTGGACTGTGGAGGAAACCGGAGCACCCAGAGGAAACCCATGCAGACACGGGGAGAACATGCAAACTCCACACAGAAAGGTCCCCATCAGCCACTGGGCTCGAACCCAGGACCTTTTTGCTGTGAGGCAACAGCGCTAACTGCTATGTCTCAAATAAGTTGCATTCCTTTAAAATATTGAGTGTCTGTGGCTTTTTGTTCATCACATCATCAATAAAGTTGCCATAGTCCTTGAATTCAGCCATAAACTGAACCATGCAGGGTGCAAAATATATCATCACATCAAATACATTCATCTGTCTACTAGTACCATTTTTTTCTATTCTGAATGTTTTGCATATATCTTTGTAATACTTTTTAACAGTGCAAATTCGATGTAAAATCTTGAAGGATACTTCTTTCATTTTATAATTCATACAATAGTAATGTAATAAAGGCACACACATACTTGTGTTACTTATCTATGATGACTCACACAAAATACTCTATTTTCAAATAGATAAATCACAATTCAACCTTAATTTTGAATAGTTTTCGATCAAACTTCATAGCATTTTCAGTGCTTTGGAGAACAGCATTTTCTTTCATAATTTGTAATTCTTACTCACTTATGGTGACAAAGTGATTGGCTGCCATTTTGCTGAGTCGCTCAAGGTGATTATTGAGAAATAGTCTGAATTTCTCAACCAAACAGCACATGAAGTTTTCTATTATCACCTGTGTATTTATACTAAATATATATAATATCTGAGCAGGCATGTTTACTTCAAGAAAAAAGTAATGATCTATGTTCATTCCCTGCCAGTGTTATTTATGAAAGATTGGAATGTAGACTGTAACCTTATCGACATCATCCCTTTCTCAGGAAGATGTGTAGATTTTCCAGATGACAAAAGTCATCCAACCTCAGCGCCTTCTCAGGCTAGCATACAAAAAATAAATAATAATAATCTCATGCTAAAAGGTTTCTTCAGTCTTTGTCAATTTCATGCCAAATAAGCCTTGAAAGTTTACAACTTTACAAATCTATCTCAGCTAGTCTATATTATGTGCAATATGTGTCTATATCGTGTTGATTACATACATACTCCACATTCAAACACTTAGCAAACAATGTATATGGTCAGAAAACTTAAAGACAGTATTTCAGTAAAACTAAACTTTTGTTATTCTTTTTATGTTAGTGTTCATCTCCTATGTCACATATTAATCTGCCTTGTCAGTCAACAGAGTTCTTGAACTTCTGCCATTCTGGATCCTTCAGCTTGTAAACATGTGCATGCACAGCTGTCCATGAGGGGAGCTCAAAGTGCAACTTGTATTTACGACAGTGGAATAAATGTGAATTACACTCAGCAACTGTAGGGGGAGCCCAGGAGCAAAAAAAAAAAACCCAATACTTCTGGATTGGGGTTTTAAATAAAGAAGATTAACGGCCAAGTAAAACACATCACTCCCAAAATGCAAAAGCTGTATATAGCTGATAGAGTAGAGAAGGGCAAAATGCACAAAGTGTCATGTAAAGAAGAAAGTATACAACCCAAACACTATCTCCTTTTCCCCCTGAATTCTTATGGAAATCTTAACACTGTATTCTTATTACAATTCACACACTGTTCCAATGGAAGGAAGAAAAATGAGTCATAAAAAAAATTCTGCTCCTGATATATAATGTAAAATATCTCTCCATTGTGAATGCTTCTAGAGTCAGACACACAGGTGCCCCTGCTCCATAATTCATGTGACTTTCAATCCTCATACTGGCCTGATTTCCTGTGAAGCCTCATCTGCTGAAATTGGTCCACTGTTTTCTGATTGCTCCTCTTGCTCACCCACACACAGTTAATTTATGTCCTGAACTTGGCTACAGAGGAAAGAACTGTGATTTAGTCACTGGGTTTTAAGTCAAGACCACTACTGGTGAGACTGAGTCAAGCACAGAACTGGACAAATAGAGTCAAGAAGATCAAGACTTTGATAGTCAAATCAAGACTGAGGCTATAAGCTTTTAGGGACTGGAAATATTCTATTTTGTCCTGTTAGATTTAATATCTCCTTCTTTCCTACCCCCATTTTATCACCCCAATTAAGTCTTGCCAATTCCCACCCACTAGTTAACTCTTCCCCATCATATAACAGCTACAAACCAGGGAAGATGGGGCAAACACATACTTTCTCCAAAATGTGGCCATTTTTTCTTTCTTGACTTCCAGCCACAGATGGAATTGAATATTACATTTCTATCTACAGTTGTACAATTAACTTATGCCAATGCAACAGGATATAATAGTAGTTAATATTTTTAGCTACAATTGTACCTATGGCATTTAAAAGATTTTAGTTACCACTTAGCTGCTCACTACATGGGCAGTAAAATAGACACAGAACTGCAGGAGTACTGCACTATAAGGGCAGAAAAACTGATTCAGTACACTTGGAGTATCACTGCAATACTACTGAAGTCCAAAAGCATGTAAAATGGATCCTGTACAATTCTGGTATTACTACAGTACTGCTGTAGTTTTTAATAGCATTCATTTTATTGTATTTGTACCACAGATTTGTACCACAGTTGCTAAAACTGCAATTTTTGGTAAATATATTTTTCACTATCTTGTATATCTTTCACTGTAGGTGTTCATAAAAATAAAATATTCCTATGAATGTGTGGAGTTTTGCATGTTCTCTCTGTGTGCACATGAGTTTCCTTTGGGCACCCCAATTTCATCCTACCTCCCAAGAAAGTGCCATTATTGTCGCTAGGTATGAAAAGAACAGACTCTTTAATAGTGAAAAAATTTAGATAATTGCATGTAGCAAGTGTAGCAACAGACTGTTACTCAATAGGTTGAGGCCGGTAATGGATAACTTCTTGCGCCCAAACCAAAATGGCTTCCGTCAACTGCGTTCTACTAGCGCTCACATCTTAGCCCTCCGGCGCATTATTGAAGAGCTCATGAACCACCATAAAGAAGGTGTGATAGTCTTTTTGGACTGTAAGAAGGCTTTTGATTACATCAGACGTGACACAATGTTTTCCATTCTACAAGCATATGGCATCCCCCCTAGCATGGTCGAGGCAATCAGGACAATGTATATCGATAACACTGCCGTGGTTATAACTCCTGACGGTGTAACTGAGGAGTTTTCTATCAACTCGGGAGTCCTTCAAGGAGACCCCCTAGCTCCTCTGCTCTTCATCATTGTTCTTGATTACGCCTTGCATTTAGCCCTTCGCATGGATGATGGGCTCACTCTTAAACGTCGGAGAAGTTCTCGCCACCCTGCTGTCCATCTATCTGATCTCGACTTCGCTGATGACATTGCTCTTATCGAGGACTCTGTGAATTCGGGCGAGGATCTTCTCCACCGAGTAGAACTGGCTGCTAAATCAGTTGGCCTTCAGTTGAACGCATGCAAAACCAAATGGATGCATATAAATTCCTCTACGGACCAATCTCTCCACGCGCTTGACAACTCTACTATCGAGAAGGTGGACGACTTCAAATACCTTGGCAGTTGGATGAACACTGCTCATGACATCAACTCCAGAAAGGCCAAAGCCTGGGGCACCCTAAATTCTCTAATCAAGGTGTGGGCTGCCCTGCTGTCTACAGACACAAAGGTCAGAGTGTTCAAGGCCTCAGTCAAATCCATTCTTCTCTACGGATCCGAGTCTTGGTCTCTAATGAGAGCACAAGAGCAATCCTTGGATGGCACATACACCCGCATGCTCCGCAGAGTGTTCAACATCAGCTGGCAGGACCATTGGACAAACAACCGTCTGTACGGTTCCCTACCACGCCTCTCAACCATAATCGCCAAACGCCGTCTGGCATTGTGCGGCCATGTGTTTCGTCACGATCAACCTGCTGCACAAATTCTCTTGTGGGAGCCTGAGGCGAAGTGCAAAGTCGGTCGACCACGTACCACTCTGAAAACGGTCCTCGAGCGAGAGATGGGGTTGAAGGAAGATCAACTCAGAGCAGCTATGCTTGACCGGCGGGTCTGGAATAGGATATCTTATCAAGTCACTGACTTGCCGGATGACAGATGATGATGAAGTGTAGCAAACCAGGAGGGTTTGCAGTTAGCATGGTTTTCATTAACATTATAAATGTTCTTATCTGAGACCTCAGAAAAATGTGATTAAATATATAGACACCAAATCAAGTTCATGACAATTAATATGGACTACAAATCAACTTCAAAACTATTCATTCTTTAAACCATGACTGGATTCGATCCCACCAGGTGAACAGATTTAGACCAACAATATAACACTCTTTAAAGTGTAGAATGTTAAAGACAAGAGTATGCAATTCCACTAAACTGCTGTATAGTTTAAGGAATATCTTATCATACCTTTGTATAGAAGGAGCAGTAGCACAGTGGTGCAGCAGGCTGATTCCTCACAGCTGTAGGGAATACAGTTCAATCCTGAGCCCCAGTAACTATGTGGAGTTTGTGAGTTTTCTCCTACAGCCAATGTTCCTAGGATAGGCTTTGGATCTGCTGCAACTTTTACCCTGAGGATAAAGCAATTACTGAAGATTTGAGCGGAAATCATAAAGATATGTGCTTTGTGCTTCAGCATGATTCATCAGGTAATGTAATGCAAATAGACTTTGCAAGGAAGATCAAATCACAAAAATTGAAAATGACAACTATTCTCTTTTGTATAATTATTAGTCTTAAAAGAATGAAGCAGTGCCAAAAATGCCCTTATTACATAAAGGAAGCAAATACAATGAATGAAATTATACTGACACTATGGGCATAGAAAGGCCAGTAATGCCATTACTGGTTTTAGTCCAAGATTGCCTGCCCAGAACAAACCATCTACCTTAATTCATTCCAAAACACTGAAGGTCATTGACTATCACAGTAAAATATTCTCCATATTTAGCTTTAATTATGAGCATCATCTGATTATTGTTTCCAGTCTCAGTCCCTCCTGATCAACACAGTGCTCAAAACACTGAGAAACATGCTACATCGTGAATCTCTAAAGTATACTAACGAGCTGCTGAGTGCCAGTTGAGTGAACTTTTCTCATCAAACACTGTGATTGTTATTCCATTCTCCTTGCAACATTTACACAATACCCTTCACAAAACACCTGATGCCACCTAGTTATTTAATTATTAGTTTAAATTAAACACTTCTTAAAGAAATTAAACTGGAATCAGTGCTCCCTACTCTAATTTCCATAATCTAATGGTGTATTTTTGAGTGAGTGTATGTGAGAGAGCAAAAGAGAGAGCGAGAGAGAGAGAGAGTGGGTGTAATGGTGAGAATTTTTATGCTGCTGTGTGAATAGAAACCAATATTGCATAGAGACTCAGAGTCTACAGAGACAGACATTGTTCATGTGAGTGTTTGTGTATTAGTGGCTTTCCAAAGTTTCTCATTAATATGTTGGTAGACAGACAGCACCGCATGCTTCAGCAGACACTAACCCCCCCATCTCTCTCTCTGTTTGTCTTTCTCTGTTGAGTTACATGTTGATCCTGAGATCCCAGTGATGCTGACCTCTTATGTTCTTCAGACCTGCCTGATCCATCCTGATGCCCTACTTCTGGCTGGAGTTGCATCACATCACTCCTGTGGAGGACGGCCCCATATGGACAGTTGAAAGACACACTTAGAAAATGACTCTGGACACTTACAGTTTTGCAATGATGGCTGAGGACTACAACTGACATAATAACCTTACGACTGCAGTTGTCATGAACAGTTTTGTACCCAAGTCTCCGTCAGTGAACAGTTGATAACTTCAACAAAACTGACTTCATGCTAAAACTATAATGAATTTCCTGGTTACACAGTTGTGCTTTGTGACTATATAGGATGCAGTTCTAGAAGCAAGCTGTTTATAATCATGCTATCTATTATCCAAATGAGGGTGGGTTTCCTTTTGAGTCTGGTTCCTCTCAAGGTTTCTTCCTCGTGTTGTCTGAAGGAGTTTTTCCTTGCCACCATCGCCTCAGGCTTGCTCATCAAGGCTAAAAAAAATTATTAGGGATAAATAAATTTGCTAGGGATAAAATTAGTTCATATGTTTAAAGTCTTTTTTTTTTTTTTAGATGTGAAGCTGTTTTGTGACAATGACTGTTGTTAAAAGTGCTATACAAATAAACTGACTTGACTTGATCAACACACGTTATACAACTGCAAATCATAAAAAAGTTTGGATGGTATGTTGAAATGGATATTAAAGCTGAAAACAACAATTTGTAAATAATCTTTAACCTGTATAGCACTCAAAACAATACAACTGTATATTATTAGATGTTTTACTGAATCAATTTTATTTTATTTTTTTCAAAATAAAACATTTCAAAAAGAGTGGGGATGCTAGAGCTTTTACCACTTTGTAATGTTGCCATTCCTTCTCACAACCTTAAAAGATGGCTAGGGAATGAAGACACCAAGTGATAAAGCATTTCACATGTTATTTTGTCACATTCTTCCTGCTAAAAGGTCTTAAGCTGTGCAACAGTAAGGAGTCATCATTGTCACGTTTTTTTTGTTGTTGTTTCAAAATACGACACACATTCTCCATTGGGGATAGAGTGGACAGGCAACCTCTTCTTCTTCAGTCATGCCTTTATAATGTGTGCAGAATATGGTGTTGCATTGTCTTGTTGAAATATCCCTGGGAAAGATGTCATCTTAAAGGCAGCATATGTTGCTCCAAAAACTCAACATACTTTTCTTCATTAATGCTGCTATCAAGTGTAAGTCACCTTTGCCAAGGGCACTGACACAACCCCATACCATCCCTTAGCAAAAATAAGTTTATTCAAGTGTACTATGAGTATACTTATTTTTTACTAAAACTGAGGAAGTATACTTGAAGTTGACTTTTTATAAACTATTTATATACTTAAGAATAGTATAGTGAAGTATACTTGGCTTATACTGAAAAGTATAAACAAAAGTCTAAGACTAAGTACATTAATACTAAGACTTACACTTATACTTTAATACTAAAACTTATACTTTAGTATACTTTTTACGTTTTTCTGCCACAAAGTACTAATACTTAGTATATCTTGCTCCAAGTGCATAATAAGGTCAAGTCATTGACTCATGCTTAACATTTAATTTATATATTAAAATAATATAATGCTGGAGTTTAAAACTTTACAGTATATAGTATGTGTGCTCAATTGCATTATCTTTATGTACCTTAAAATCATACACAAAAACAGAAAAACTTTTGACTTGACTTTATTGATCAATTTCTCCAATAAGGAAGGACTTGATTTCATAGGTCTTTGATTTTGAAATGTTTGAAATGTTTGAAAATATATCAAACTTGTTTTCAACATTCTGTCTTGTGATTTTGTAAATGCATCACACTCTTGTGTACATACAGTATGAGTAAACTTTAAGAATACTTTAAGGAGTATATTTCCAGTATATAAATAGTAAGCTACAAGTAATATGCCAAGCAAACTTAAAGTATAACAAGTAAACTAGTGAAATAACCAACGTTTATAACAGTATACTTAAAGTATACAATAATAAACTAAAAATAGGGACTCGAAGTACATAACTAAGGGGTGTTGTGGCTCAGTCGACTAAGGTGCCATACCATAAATCTGGGGACCAGGGTTTGATTCCAACCCAAGGTCATTTCCCGATCCGTCTCTCTCTCCAGCTCATTTCCAGTCTCTACACTGTCCTATCCAATAAAGGTGAAAAAAGCCCCCCCCAAAAAAATCTTTAAAAAAAGAAGTATATAACTAGTACAATGGCAGTATATCGATAAGTGTATTTGTGGTATACTTTAAGCATACGAGAGGGATATACCAAGTACATTGATAGTATATAGATGAGTGTACTTGTTGTATACTTTAAAGTGTACTTTTGCAAACTTAAAATGAACTTTAAAGTATACTTTTATAAACTTGAAATGTTCCAATTTAGTCCAAAAAAGTATTAAATTTGTATACTTTCTAGTACACTAAAAGTACATGGTCTGTAGTATACTTGCTATACTTATACTGAAGCATACTTAATAAAATGAACTTTAAGTATACTACTTTTTGCTAAGGGATGACAGACCCTGGCTTTTGGACTTGATGCTGGTTACGGTCTTGATGGTCCTTTTCATCTTTGATCCACAACACACAACAATACTGGTTCATCTGAACATGATACACATTTCTACTGTGTGATTGTCCATCCCAGATGCCTCCAAGCCCAGAGAAGACAACAGTGCTTCTGGACACAGTTAACATAAGGCTTTCTTTCTCTACAGTAACAATTTCACTGGCATTTATGGCTGTAACTCCATATTGTAGTGCTTGACAAAGGTTTGCCAAAGTGCTCCCAAGACCATGTGGTCAAATCAGCCATAGAGGATTGATGGCTCTTGATGCAGTGCCGTCTGAGGGATTGAAAATCACGGGCGTTCAGCTTAGGCTTGCGACCTTGCCCTTTATGCGCCAAAATTCCTCCTTGAATCTTTTAATGAGATTATGCACCATAGAGGGTGAAGTATCCAAATCCCTTCCTATCTTTCTTGAAGGAACATCATTTTTAAACAGTTTATGTAATTTTCTCATGCATTTGTTGACAAACTGCAGATCCTCAGCCCATCTTTGCTCCTCAAATACTAGGCCTGTCTTGGATAGTGGTTTTGTACCAAATCATGATTACAGTCAAGTGAAGGGGGGCAGGGAGGGGTGACAGACATTAACAGGAAGAAAATTTTCAAATTAGCAATGGGTCACATTATTGGTCGCATTTGAAGCAGGAAATTTAACATCTAGTCACAATAACAATGTTAACAAATAAATCAGACAAGGCATAGGCAAGTTAGTGAAATCCCCACAGTTGTAGTCTTGACTGGTCTTGAAATAAAGTCCTCTATGTCTGAGACCAAGACAAGTCAGAGTAAAAATTTGGTCAATTCCTAGCTGAAACTGAGACCTTCAAAAAGTAGTCTTGTACTACAACACTAGGATGAATATTAACAAATGAAATGAAGTTAACCAGACAAAACTTGAAATAGCTTGGGTTCATACTATCTGCAATGAAACACAATTCAAAGTGAATTTAAAAATCACTGCTTTCTTTATTATTATTATTTATTTAATTAATTTTATTTGTAGTTTCCCTACAAATGGTGTAGTGGTTAGTGCTGTTGCCTCACAGCAAGAAGGTCCGGGTTCGAGCCCCGTGGCCAGCGAGGGCCTTTCTGTGCGGAGTTTGCATGTTCTCCCTGTGTCTGCGTGGGTTTCCTCCAGGTGCTCCGGTTTCCCCCACAGTCCAAAGACATGCAGGTTAGGTTAACTGGTGACTCTAAGCCCATGTTTACATTAGACCGTATCAGCGGATCATCAGATTAACGTTTTTAAAACTATTAGTGTGCACACAGCAACACCAATACACGGATACGCTCGGCTCCGCAGGCATCCTGTGCTCCAAATCACTCCGCCCTGAACAGCGAGTGCCCTCTGGAGGGTGCGCACTCTGGCCTTGCGCAGCTCACAGAGCGCGCGAGTGTAGTGCACAAGCTGTGATTCGGGACTGAGCCGCTGTGTGTGTGATCCCAGCGCATATCACTTACCACTTGCAAGTGGAAGGATGGCAAGCCTAAAGACAATCATAACTACACAATGGGCAGTATTTGCATCAGTATTTGCAGTATTTTCATACTTTTATACTCTTTAATGAAAGGTGATACAAGGCAGAAGTCCGCGCCGTTTTTCAGCAGTCGCGTCACATGACCAACGCCAGCGAATCAGGAAGGTGAATGTCCAAGTGACGTTGTCCAATGACGACGCCAGCTAGAGCTCAGCACAGCGTATCCGCGTATTCTCAATGTTTACACAGCACCGGAGCTGACACGATCTGGATTGAATACGTGGACCCTGGCGGATTCCTGTTTCCCGGCGTTTCCAGGCGGTTTAATGTAAACAGACAGTGCATCCGCGAAGAAAACGAGACAGATACGGTCTAATGTAAACTTGGCCTAAATTGACTGTAGGTGTGAATGTGAGTGTGAATGGTTGCCTGTGTCTATGTGTCAGCCCTGTGATGACCTGGAGACTTGTCCAGGGTGTACCCCGCCTTTCGCCCATAGTCAGCTGGGATAGGCTCCAGCTTGCCTGCGACCCTGTAGAACAGGATAAAGCGGCTAGAGATAATGAGATGAGATGAGTTTCCCTACTGTCCCAGCTTTTTCTGATTTGGGGTTATACAAACACACACCATCAATAATTTATCAGTGATTTCTCATTGGATTATTCATTTAAACACTATTTCCTTCAATAAGGTAGTTTGGATAAAGCAGAGAGTAGAAAATTGCTATAGTACTTTAGATATTTATCTCTGAATGGGCAACAAGCTCTCAATTTGTTACCATATTTACATTATATGGCTAAAAACAATTACACCTATATGTTCTTTTTGAACATCCCATTCCAGATATAATATCCCTTTGTTGTTATCTCCTCCACTCTTCTGACAAGGCTTTCCACTAGATTTCAGATCATAACTGTGGGGATTTATGCTCATTCAGTGGCAAGAGTATTAGTGAGGTGGGGCACTGATGTTGGGCAAGGAGACCTGGTGTACAATTACAGCATAGAAAGATATTCCAGACAATTGTGTGCTTTCTAGCAACACTTTGGCGAAGGCTTACATGTGGGTATGATGGTCAGGTGTCCACATACCTTTGGCCATATAGTACATAAACTAAACTGTATAAATGAAACGATATGGAGATAAACTACCAGGAAAAAAAAAAAAAGTTTTGAACAGCCCATATGTGTGGCAGCCTGGGAAAACCATGGTGAAAGTTTACATGTTAGACAACATAAAGATTTCCTGAACTAAAATATGTCCCTTTTTGTGTGTATTTCAACTGGAAGAAAACTTATAGCATTTTAAAATCTGGTTACTGCCACAAGTGAAAAGGATAAACACAGACAGGGTTGTCAGATGTGTATTCTTACACTGGCAGCTATTGTGGCCAACTAATACCTCACAGGATGATTCCATTCACTAAGTCAACAAAAGAATACAACAAGATATAACAACCTTCTTTATTAGGTTCAGGCTTTTTCTTTCTTTAAGACCAAGTCATGCAGTGGCTTATGGGAAAGCTTGCCTCCACTTTTGTATGTTGTCATTAATATGACTAGATTGACTGTTGATTTGAAAAATTAAAGTGCCTACATACATGACAGCATATAAAATATAGGATAGTAGAGGTAAGAAAAACAAACAACCTGCTAACTAGTGTAAATAGTCTACTAAAGGTACACAGCATTGCTAAATTAATTTGACTTAGTATTGTTTAATTAAATAATTAAATTTACTACCCGTTTCGTCTCCTTTAAGAAAGTACACACAATCTTCTTCTAGCTACTGGCATTTGCTTAGTTTTCTCAGGTTTGAAGCTGCTATGCTTCAAGCTTTGTTGCAGTCTGAAATGTAGATGGACAAAGAAAACCATAGTGTCTTTCATAACCAGTTGTGAGTAGGAAAATAAATCTTTTACCCTTACAGTTCTACTGTGAAGCTCTACTTTGAAAAAATGTATTGCATCTATGAACTTAGAAATTTATATCTAAATATTCAAATGCTTGATACTGTATGGATGGCCAGACCATCCAGGGTGAATTCTCCTGGGTTACCAGGATTTACTCTGGATCCGCTGCAACCCTGATCAAGGAAAACATGTTTACTGAAAGTGATTGAATGAAGGAATGATTGTTAAGATAATGTAAGTAGCTGGAGTGTACTCAGAGAAAGGATATCATGTGTAGCCATTTACTGCCACAGAGACTGTTGTCTTCATCAGGTACACTTATTCCTAAAGTTGAGTGAATGAAATGTTCACAGTGAGAAAGTAGTTATTTATTTGTTAGGATAGTGCCATAAATTTGCTTTTGCATGGTATTGAGAAAGCCTGGATACATGGCATGCTGACACCTACAAAAAACCCTGACAATCCCGCTGGAAGCAGAACTGCATCTTCCCCAGACTTCCTTATAATCCGAGGAACTACTTCATTCAGAGTAATACTGAAAATGAGTGAGTGTGTGTGTGTGTGTGGTGGTGGGGGTGTCAAGCCTCATCTGTCTGTCAATACATCAGCAGTAGAATTGAGCTGCTCTCAGCTCAGTCACACTTTAATCTCTCCTCCTCTATTGGGAGTGTTCTCCCTTTCTGTCCTATTGACAATGGAAAATAGTTTTGCCAGCCTGACTGACAATTTTGTCTCCTTGACAAAAGGGGTAATGCAGTGACAGAAAGAAACAGAAGCAACAGTTTTCAGACCTTAATCAGAAAAGATTGTATTTTGCTATTACAAGTGACTTCATCAGATGGGGCAATACTAATTTTGCTTGCATGTCTATATGCTCATTGAGCACTTTAATAGGAATACCTTTACACTTACACATTCATGCAATTATTAAACCTGTGAATCATGTGGCAGCAGGGCAATGCATAAAATCATGCAGATATGGGCCAGCAGCTTCAGGTAATGGTCAACTCAACCATCGAAATGGAGAAAAAAAACGTGATCTCAATTATTTTGAGTGTAGCATGATTGTTGGTGCCAGATGGGCTGGTTTCAGTATTTCTATAACTGCTGATCTGGAATTTTCATGCACAGTAGTCTCTGGAGTTTATTCAGAATCGTGCAAGAAAGAAAAGGAAAAAAAAACATCCAGTGAATGACACTTCTGCAGACAGAAATGCCTTGTTGATGAGAGAGGTCAACAGAGAATGGCCAGACTGATGAATCTCGATTTCTGCTGAGGCACACATGGTAGGATCAGAATTTGGTGCCAACAGCATTAACCCATGGACCCAACCTGCCTTATGTGAACAGTCCAGGCTGGTGGAGGTGGCATAAAAGTGTGGGGAATGTTTTCTTGGAAACTTTGTGCCTGCAAATACCAATCATCACTTGAATGCCACAGCCTTTTTGAGTATTGTTGCTGACCATGTGCATCCCTTCATGGCTTCATCTTCTAATGATAACGTTCAGCATGATAATACACCATGTCACAAAGCAAAAGTCATCTCAAATTGGCTTCATGTACATGACAATAAATTCAGTGTTCTTTCATGGCCTTCCCAATCATCAAATCCAATAGAGCACAATAGAACTTTGGGATGTGCTGCAATGGGAGAATCGTGGCATGAAAGTGCACCTGGAAAATCCGCAGGAATTGGAAGATGTGATCATGTCAACATGAACAAAAAACTTATATCTCCAAAATCTTGTTGAATGCATGCCAGGAAAAATTGAGGCTGTTTTAACAGCAAAGGGAGGCCCTACACACTATGAGTATAATGATCCTAATAAAGTGCTCAGTGAGTGTATATGTGTTTGCCAGGGTTTTTTTTTTCCAGGCCTTTTCTTGAAGTTTTATTTTATAAAATATATCTATTACTCCACTCTGAAAACATTGCATCAATTATAAATCTTATTTTCCTCTTTTAATAAAATTCATCTTTTAGAGTATGGCTTTTTTTTTTAATCAGTATAGCCTCACCCAATTCGCCAACTCAATTTGGCCTAGTTGTTTAAAGCCAACCAAAACCCAAAAAGTAAATGCTGTTTGGTGATCATGGCAAGTGCTCTTATGTGCCCCCTGCACATCTAATCTCATCTCATTATCTCTAGCCGCTTTATCCTAGTCTACAGGGTCGCACGCAAGCTGGAGCCTATCCCACCTGACTACGGGCGAAAGGCGAGGTACACCCTGGACAAGTCGCCAGGTCATCACAGGGCTGACACATAGACACAGACAACCATTCACACTCACATTCACACCTACGGTCAATTTAGAGTCACCAGTTAACCTAACCTGCATGTCTTTGGACTGTGGGGGAAACCGGAGCACGCGGAGGAAACCCACGTGGACATGGGGAGAACATGCAAACTCCACACAGAAAGGCCCTCATTGGCCACAGGGCTCGAACCCGGACCTTCTTGCTGTGAGGCGACAGCGCTAACAACTACACCACCATGCCGCCCAGGGGCGATTCTAGCATCTGATCTTTGGGGGTGCTTAGCCCCCAGAGCTGACAGAGGCACCTGGCTTGAACGACAGTGTTTCCACGTTTATTCCGCATTTACAGTAGACTAGACTTAACTAGACAAGAAGACTAGACTAGACAAGACTAGACTTATGCAATGTTTTAACAGAAGCTGACCCAATAAACTATGATATCTACACATTTACAACCACTGACACAAATATTTATGTTATATTTTTAACTAAACAAGACCTACTACTGCATTTATAATGTTGGAGCTATTCATTTTGAACAGTGGTAATTGTTAATTAATGTGTTATTGTGTATTGTGTAATAATAGTGTGTATTATTATGATTTTACATTAGTTTACATTAGTTTATATTTTTTGTTGATAACCATGATAAGCATGATAAGAATGATAAGCAAACGTAAACACTATGTTACATTAAATAAAACTGACTAACACACGGTGGTCTAGCACCATAGCACTTGTACAGCTCTGCACAAAAGTATCTCGATATGGATGATAAATGTCGTTTTTATCATTCTGTTCATAGACCAGGGAACATCAATATTGCATTATGCATATTATTGTGTTGTGTTTAACAATTGTAACTCCAGTCCGTACCTTCACATCTCGCTATGCCAGTAATACTCAGGTGCTACTTCGAGTTCCTCATCGGCATGGAATCCAGTTAAAAAAAACACCATGTCGTAGCAAGCACTCGCACGGACAGGCAACCCAATCAGAGGGGACGCAAGGAGGAGAGGTATTTTACTGGTCATAGAACTATCACGTAACAGGTGAATTCAAGAACACACACACGCCCGCGCACACATTCATTGCGCAGTGCGCAAGGGCACTTATTTCTGAAAATTACGTCCAAAAGCAGTGTTTTTGAGGGTGCTGAGCTAGGGGGTGCTGAGCTCGTTTTTGGGGGTGCTTGAGCACCCCCAAAAATAGGCTAAACACGCCCCTGGTGCCGCCCAAAATAAAACTTGAAAACAATAATTTATCCATTTGAAAAGTTATGATATCGCTAAATTAGGGTTACCTGGGCATAGCTATTTGCACTGAAACTGGATTATCGCTTGTGACATAACCAATTCACTAGTACGCCGTTTACCTTAATAACACAGAGCCATTAAATAAAGGCTTCTATTTAAAAAAAAAAAATCTACAGGTGATGGAGGGCAGCTACCTGCTGCTCTCTCTCTCTCTGTGTGTGTGTGTGTGTGTGTGTGTGTGTGTGTGTGTGTGTGTGTTCAGATGGGTTCAGTGCAGAGAAAGAATTTCACTGTGCTGTAATGTACATGTGATAAATAAAGGTTTCTAATTCTAAAATTCTAATCATAAATTTTCTGTAACCATGTGATTTTTACTGACAACAAAATACACGAATCAACAGACTTCACTTTTATGAAGTGTGAACCTAACTCGGCTAGATAACGTATACCGTACGCATTACTGACACAGATACTAGTAAACAATGGCAGTTGTCATAGCAATGTGATACTGTCTACAAAGATCACATTTCTTAGTGAACAAAAACAAACAAAATCATGTCACATAAAAACACAATTAAATTTTTTGGAGGGGGGAAAAAACCCACTGGGGGCAGCTGGTGACAGAGCATTTATAGGCATCAAACAGCTTCCTAGCTGGGTGTTGCATGTGCATGCGTGCATGTGTGCGTGTGTGTTAATTCATTCATTGCTTCAATGATTGGGCTTATTTTTACTGCCAAATGCTTGACACTTAGGAATCTTCAGGGTTGTTTGCAAAGAATTTAGAAGTGGTGCATCCACTAGATCTCAGCCTCAGAAAGTCATGTAGTGAGTAAGTGATGCCACAATCATGGATTTGTTTGCATAATTTGTACTCAGAGTGCAATTTTTGAACCTCGGAGAGAGTAAGGCCCTGCTCACACTACAGCACACGATGGGTTTGCAAACATTTGGTGATGAAAATTTGGTAGCATCACCACCAATCATGCCATACACGATAATTGTTCTCCAAGCTTTGCAAGTTGTTTTTTGGTGTGTCTCCACCTCGTGAGTGGCTAAAAATGTCACAAAAATTTCAATGCATGCATTGAAATATACTGACAATGTTTTTGTCAGCAAACTACCGGTAAGCGGCTGATGGGGTTTGGAAATATTTCCCAAAACAAAACCAAAAGCAGAGTCATAAACATGGCTAGAAACAAATGTGACAACGATAATGATAATATTTCGCAAATGACTCATTCATTCAAACTGAATTAGATTAAACATAAATGTTATTGCATAGCTGCTCAGGCTCTCTGTATAAACTTACTAGCTATATTACCCCAACAGAAATCTGTGAAGCCTCAACTCACCTCACCGTATTTCTCAGTTTTGTTAGGGTTTTGTACCTGGGTCGCTGGTGTGATAATCCAGCAAACCCCCACTAGCCCTTAGATGCATAAGTGAGGTCCAAACGGACCCCAGTGGTAGTTTTGTTGCAAAATCTTTGTCATTTTACATTTATAGTGTCTAACCTTCCATGTATTCCTCAAATAGGGTGTTTTTGATATGTTCTCATTTGGATTTGTATGTATAGTTTTTTTTTCTTTTAAGTTATTTTATATTTTGTATCAATACCCAACTTTTCCATAAGTGGGGTCCAAACGGACCCCAAGCATTTTATATGGAGTTTCGGTTGATATCCCTAGGAACTTTTTATTTTTGTCACCTCTGGTTGTCAGGAATACATTTGTTGCCGATCAACACAGCTACTGCTTACATTCTCACCACCCTGAAGAACATTTTTACTCAGCAACACACATGTAAGTATTATCATCAGTTTTATTCGCCATACAATAGTCCTAAAATGTTAACTTATTTTCAACATCAATGAATCTTGTGTGAT
The DNA here is from genome assembly GCF_027579695.1 of Neoarius graeffei. Taxonomy (NCBI): domain Eukaryota; kingdom Metazoa; phylum Chordata; class Actinopteri; order Siluriformes; family Ariidae; genus Neoarius; species Neoarius graeffei. The sequence continues at coordinate 60,493,224 of NC_083582.1, read as the reverse complement.
TGTGTTGTTACTGCATACTTATGTTGTTCTATACTTATTTTTATTACACTAGCTTACTGTGCTAACAGTAAAGTACGGCTTCCAAACTGCAACCTCAATGATGAGAAAACCTTGAAGAAAAAGGGAAGAGGGACATTTGATGTCAGAGTGGAGAAGAACCACAACATTTGTGCTGTGACATGGTACGACACCCGTCAGGTGACACTTGTGTCATCCTTTACTGGCCCAGAACCAGTGGAAAAGGTTAAACGTTGGGACAAAACTGCCAAAACATTTGTGGAAGTTCAGAGGCCTAACATCGTGGCGACCTACAACAAAAACATGGGGGGAGTGGATTTGCTGGACTCATTTGCGGCCAAGTACAAGTTTCCTCTCAAGTCCCATCGTTGGTACATCTACATCTTCTGGCACACAATTATTCTAGCTGTGATCAACGCTTGGCTCCTGTACAAACGGGACTGCAAGGCCTGGGCTATTCCAAAGAAAGAGATCCTGATCAGGAGACAGTTTCAGGCCCAGTTGGCATCCTCCCTTATCCTGACTGGCACATCTGTCCCAGTGCCAAAGCGAGGGCGGCCATCCTCAAGCCCTATGAGTTCTCCAGCTGCTAGGCCCTCTAAGAGGAGAAATGCACACCCACCAAGTGATGTCTGCAAAGACATGACTGGGCATTTCCCCCATCAAAGCTGATGGGGGAAGGTGCAGACAGTGTGCTAATGGCTACACTAACACTGTTTGTATGAAGTGTGATGTCCGCCTTTGTTTTTCAGAACAAAGAAACTGCTTTTTGGTCTACCATAGGTAAAGAAGGGAGATGCAAAAAATGCATCTTAAGTTTGTTTTCAGATTTGTACATACAGCATTCATCCAGTGTTTTTAAAGAGTGGAAATTACTTTTTTTGAATAAATTACTTGTCATAAAACAATATAACATGTCTGACTATTATTGTTGTTGTTTGTTGTGAAGATACAATCACTTCTGTGACCCTTTATCAGCAGGAAAGTGAAGACAAACACACCCAGATCATTTACAGTGTGTGAATGATGCCAGTGAAATTCTGCTACCTACCCTTGAGAGCCAACATTGTAATTTTACAACATTTCCCCAAAAAGTTGCTAAAATGTCAAAATTAAAAAAGAAACACAATTTTTGCATCAGAGCCTTCCTAGAACAACATATATTAGGTTGAAAAAATTTTTTTTACACTTTTTTTCTATATTTGGATGTTAAGGGGATAAGTAAGCATGTAAATAAAGTGCATGAGAACATCATACAACATCATACTGTTGTCATTGTGTCATTACTGTTTCTCTCATCATTCTCTCCACTGGAGAATATGTTATCCTCTGAGATACCGCTATACGGATGAGCACACACACACACACACAAATTCAACTGTACATGTACAGACATACAAAAATAAACAAACAACAAACAAATTCACACAAAACAAACACAAACAAACATACAAAGTGGTGAATGAACATGTCAAATATCAAAATATGGCATTAACAATCAACTCTGAACAACATAAAATCAGTTTCCACTCAAAAATGCCCTAATTCCAATTGGGGTCATTTTGGACCCCACTCATGGAAGAGTGTAGGTCTGGTCGTCCATGCATCTAAGGGCTAGGCCAACAGTGGGATGACTCAAGTGCAGAGGCGTGAGGCATAGGTAGAGTATCAAAAAACAGTTTATTTACAATATATACAATCCGATGGAAAAAACAAAAAGAAAATCCAAAAGCTCAGAAGATGACCAAAAATAAAAATATCCAAAAGTTCAAAGTCCCAAAAAAAAAAGGAAAGGCAAAAATGCAGAATGCTCAGAAGATCAAAAAATACAAAGTCCAAAGAAAGCAAAAACATCAAAAACACAAGGGCACAGGCAAGATACGTGGGACAGAGGAAACTAGCACTAGACAACATAGCATAAAGACTCCGTGACAAGGGAACAAACAGAGGGGTATTTATACACAAACTAATTAAGGAACAGGGCGGAGCAGGAAACAGGCAATCAAGACAAACACAAAACACAGTGGCGGCCTCTAGAGGCCAAAACAAACATGACAAGATAAACATAACAGCGGCCTCTAGAGGCCAAAACAGTCCTAGTCCTAACAGGACCCCCCCCCCCCAGGAGCGTCTCCTGACATTCCCAGGGCAATCCGGATGGGCCGAATGGAAGTCCCGACAAAGTCCTTTATCTAAAATGTCCCGGGCGGGGACCCAACAGCGTTCCTCAAGGCCATAGCCCTCCCAGTCTACCAGGTATTGAAGCCCACCACGGACCCGGCAGGAGTCAAGCAGGCGATGCACGGTGAACACAGTCTGACCCTGGAAGATGCGGGGGGGTGGGGGATTCCTAGGGGCAGGGGTATACGTGGACATCAGTACGGGCCGCAACAGGGAAACATGGAATGTGGGGTTGATCCTCAGAGTCCGGGGCAACTGGAGCCGGTAGGCGACAGGGTTCACCCTGCGCACCACCTTGAAGGGGCCAATGTAGCGAGGAGCAAGCTTGCGGTTCTCCACCCGCAGCGGAAGGTCCTTGGTGGACAGCCAAACCCGCTGCCCAGGGTGGAAAGCGTGGGCAGGTCTTCTATGGCGGTTGGCCTGAGTCTGGTTGGTTCTGGAGGTCTGGATGAGGGTCTTCTTGACCTTGCTCCAGGTCTTGCAACACCATCTCACATATTGGTTGACTGAGGGCACCCCCGAGTCCTCCTCCTGGTCCAGGAACAGAGGTGGCTGGAACCCGAATTGGCACTGGAATGGTGACAGCTTGGTGGCCGATAACTGCAGGGTGTTGTGGGAGTACTCTGCCCATGGCAGCCAGGTGCTCCACGATGTCAGGTTATCCATAGCCAGGCCTCGCAGGGTGGTCTCCAGGTCCTGGTTGAGCCTCTCCATCTGGCCATTGGACTGTGGGTGGAACCCAGAGGAGAGGCTGGCAGTGGCTCCGATGACCTTGCAAAACCCGTGCCACACTCGGGAGGAGAACTGGGGCCCCTGGTCAGAAACGATGTCCTGTGGGAGACCAAAAACTCGGAAGACATGAGTGAACATGAGTTTGGCAGTTTCCAGGGCAGAAGGGAGCTTGCACAGTGGTATGAAGCGGCAGTCCTTAGAGAATCTGTCTACTATGACCAAAATGACAGTATTACCTTGTGACTCAGGGAGACCCGTGATGAAGTCGACTGCCACGTGGGACCAGGGACGCCAGGGAATGGTCAGAGGATGCAGGAGACCCTGGGGATGCTGTCGTGGGTTCTTGCTTCTGGTGCACACTTCGCAGGAAAGGACGAATGACCTCACTTCCTTCTCCATGCTAGGCCACCAGAAGCATCTTCTCAAAAAGTCCAGGGTCCTTCGAGCTCCTGGGTGGGCGGTGAGAGGGGACGAGTGACCCCACTGGAGAACCTTGGCCCGGGCTTGATGTGGGACGTACAAGAGGCCCGGTGGCCCCGTCCCAAGACCGGGGTCCTGGCGTTGGGCTCATCGGATGGCCTTCTCAATACCCCAGCGGACAGGGGCCACAATCTGGGACACAGGGATAATAGGGCCAACTTCGCTCTCCCTGTTGGTGGGAGCGAACAGCCTGGAAAGCGTGTCAGGTTTGGTATTTTTGGAGCCGGGGCGGTATGATAGGGTAAAGTCAAACCGACTGAAAAATAAGGCCCACCTAGCCTGTCGGGAATTGAGTCTCTTTGCTTGCTGGAGGTACTCCAGGTTCTTGTGGTCCGTCCAGACCAAAAATGGGTGTTGCGCTCCCTCCAGCCAGTGCCTCCACTCCTCAAGGGCCAGTTTAACTGCTAGCAGTTCTCGATCCCCCATGTCATACCGGGACTCTGCAGAACTCAGGAGGTGGGAGAAGTATGTGCAGGGGTGCAACCTTCCTTCCGAGCGTTGAGAGAGGACCGCGCCAACGCCACTGTCCGAGGCATCCACCTTGACGATGAAGGGTTGAAAGGGTCCGGGAGGACCAGAATGGATGCCATGCAGAAGCGGTGCTTGAGGTCTTTGAATGCCTTTTCCGCCTGAGGAGACCAGACATATGATCCACCTGTCCCTTTGGTGAGGTCCGATATGGGTGCTGCTACAGAACTAAAGTTCCTGATGAACTTGCGGTAGAAGTTAGCAAATCCTAAGAACCGCTGAACCTCTTTGACGGACTTGGGGGTGGGCCAGTCCCTGACGGCCAGGGTCTGGGCTGGATCCATCTGGAGTTGGCCTGTCTGTACAATAAAACCCAGAAAGGAGACCTCGGGAACATGAAATTTGCATTTCTGGGCCTTAGCGAACAGATTGTTCTGTAGCAGCCTCTGGAGAACCTGGCAGACATGGTGGCGGTACTCCTGCACAGTCTTGGAAAAGATTAGGATGTTGTCAAGGTAGACAAAAACATACAGGTTAATCATGTCCCTCAAGACGTCATTGATTAGGGCCTGAAAAACAGCTGGTGCATTGGTGAGTCCAAAGGGCATCACCTGGTACTCGTAGTGCCCTGATGGGGTGTTAAAGGCGGTCTTCCACTCGTCTCCTTGTCGAATATGGATGAGGTGGTATGCGTTCCGTAAGTCCAACTTGGTGAAGACGGTGGCACCTTGGAGCAGGTCGAATCCTGTGGACATCAGCGGAAGAGGATAGCGGTTGCGCACGGTGATCTTGTTCAGGCCCCTATAGTCAATACACGGTCAGAGCCCCCCATCCTTCTTGCCGACAAAGAAGAAGCTGGCACCAGCAGGTGAAGTGGAGGGTCGAATGAACCCAGAGACCAGGGCTTCCTTGATGTATTCCTCCATGGCCTTGCGTTCTGGCTGAGAGAAGGAAAACAGTCGGCCCTGAGGAGGAGTAGTCCCAGGGAGCAAGTCGATGGCACAGTCGTAGGCGTGGTGCGGAGGAAGAACGGTGGCCCTGCTCTTGCTAAAAACCTCTTTCAGATCCCAGTACTCTGTGGGAACTTGAGATAACTCGGTGAGATCAGGAGGCTCGGCAGGAGACACAGGAGAGCTAGAGAGCAGACAAGAGGCATGGCATGCAGGACCCCATTCCACAACCTGGCTTGTTACCCAGTCTATGCGAGGGTTGTGGCGAGTAAGCCAAGGAAGGCCTAGAATAACTGGGAACTCAGGTGAATGAATAAGGTGCAGGGATATTTCTTCTTTGTGACCTTGAGACTGGAGAAAGACTGGAGAAGTAACTTGGGTGACTCTTCCATCACCTAAAGCTTGGCCATCCAGGGCAGACACAGACAGTGGGACTTCAAGAGGTGCAGTTGGGGCATTGATACTTTGGGCGAAGTGGATATCCATAAAGTTTCCAGCCGCTCCTGAGTCTAACAAGGCCTGGCAAGAGTGGACAGACTCACCCCAGGAGATGGAAACTGGGATGTAGATTCCTTGGCCAGGAAGTCCGGGAGAGAGGGTAGGCCCTGTCACAACCCTCCCTCAGCTGGACGGGGTGATCCTTTTCCCTAGAGCTCGGGACATGATGCTTGGAAGTGACCAGGCTTGCCACAGTAGATGCAGCACTTGTCCCTCCTTCTGCGCTCCCTCTCAGATGCGGAGAGGCGAGTACGGCCCACTTGCATGGGTTCTGGACAGTCACTGGAGGAGGTAGACAGGCTCCATGTTGAGGCAGTGAGGCCGTGGAGACTCAGGACTTGGCGGCGTTCTCTAATCCTGTTGTCCAGACGAATGGCATGAGAAATCAGTGTTTCGAGGTCACTTGGGCATCCGATAGAGGCCAGACAGACCATGGTGAAAGGCTGAAACCAGGGCAGTCTCGTTCCATCCACTTACTGCTGCAAGCGTCCGGAACGAGATGGCGTAGTCTGCGATGCTTCCTCCTTGCCGGATGGACATGAGCTTTCTGGCTGCGTCTTTGCTGATGTCTGCTTGATCGAAGACACAAAGCATCTCCTCCGTAAACAGCTGGAAATCAGAGCACTCGGGTCCCTGTCTCTGCCAGATGGCTGTTGCCCAAGCTCGTGCCTTACCAGCTAACAAGGTTATCACAAAGGCAATCTTGCAGCAATCTGTAGTGTAGGTGGTAGGCTGGAGCTCAAAGGTGAGTTGGCACTGGGTAAGGAACTCCCGGCACTCACCGTGCTTGCCATCATACCTCTGTGGTGCAGGAAGTCTGGGTTCACGAGGTGAAGGAGGCAGCATGGCAGGAGGCACTGGAGTGGGAGCAGATGGTGGAGCAGGAGCCGGATCAGGATGAGGAGATGCGGGCAGAGGAGTCAGCTGTGCCAGGGTTTTCCCAATTTGCTGAAGCAGTACCTCTTGGCGAGCAAGGGCCTCATGTTGGCTTGCAAATGTTCGTCCATGAGTGTCCATGGTAGCTTCGAAGCATGTTAAAGCAGCCATAATTCCCTGAAGGTTAGCCGGGTAGACCGTTGAAGACGCCTCTGCTGAGTCGGTCATGACGGAGTCTTTCTGTTAGGGTTTTGCTGGGATTCGAACCCGGATCCCTGGTGTGATAATCCAGCAAACCCCCTAAAAACTAGGCCACCAGGGGGATGACTCAAGTGCAGAGGCGTGAGGCATAGGTAGAGTATCAAAAAACGGTTTATTTACAATATATACAATCCGATGGAAAAAAAAAAGAAAATCCAAAAGCTCAGAAGATGACCAAAAAAAAAAATATCCAAAGGATCAAAGTCCCAAAAAAAACAAAAGGAAAGGCAAAAATGCAGAACGCTCAGAAGATCAAAAAATACAAAGTCCAAAGAAAGCAAAAACATCAAAAACACAAGGGCACAGGCAAGATACGTGGGACAGAGAAAACTAGCACTAGACAACATAGTATAAAGACTCCGTGACAAGGGAACAAACAGAGGGGTATTTATACACAAACTAATTAAGGAACAGGGCGGGGCAGGAAACAGGCAATCAAGACAAACACAAAACACAGTGGCAGCCTCTAGAGGCCAAAACAAACATGACAAGATAAACATAACAGCGGCCTCTAGAGGCCAAAACAGTCCCAGTCCTAACAAGTTTAACTTGCTTCCTACTTAATAGTTAAGCAAGCTCCTCCTGTTGACTCTTCCTTGAAAGCATGAAAGGCCAGCAAGGTCTGGCTGGTGTGGTGTTTTTTTTTTTTTTTTTACTGCGGCTCTCCCTGCTTTAGCCAGTGTTGTAGTTGAGTCTCTAAACCTTGAGTCTGAGTCCAGTCTTGAGTCCCCGGTGTTCAAGTCCAAGTCATTAAAGGAAATTTCGAGTTGAGTCTGAGTTCACTATTGAGCCAAGTCCAAGAATAAGACTCCAACTGCACCATGGGAAGATGGCTGTTGCTGCCTTTATGTGAAACCATCTCTGCTACTGTGATGGACTAACGTTACTACTTGACTGCCCCATTTAAGTTAATAGGCTACAGATAAAAAGCTTGTTCATCACTCAGCAAGCCCCGCTATCAACAGAGCAATGAACATAGCATGCCACTTTCTTCTCTGGGTGTAGTCTTGCCAAATGACGATTAAAGTTTGAGGTTGTCTCTGTCCTCTCCTCAATAGTTCTTCTACATATGGAACACATACTGTAGCAGTGCGTCTTTTCCTACTGCATGAGAAGTCTGTATAAGCAAAGCATACAATCCCAGGGGCATTCTCTCCAGGCATTTTAGCGCCATTAACGTTAGTTTGTTCCTGAACATGATGTATGAACAGGTGAATGTGCATTCTCTTGCATGAAATTAGTATAACAATTAATGTAGATATAAATATCTTATGCCAAATTATTATGGCATGTTACAAAAAAAAAGAAAAAAACCAAGTCCTCATCTCCAATTTATGAGTCCGAATGCAGTTAATGCATGAGTCTAAGTCGTCAGTGCACAAGTCCAAGTCAAGTCACGAGTCCTTAAAATTAGGGCACGAGTCAGACTCAAGTACTACAAGCCTGGCTTTAGCCTTTCCATGTAGGCACATGGTAGGGCAGGGAGGCGTGCTCTCCCTACCCCAAGGCTTTCCATGTATGCACGTAGAAGGGCAGGGAGCTCCCAGAACAGAGCCAAAGTGAGTTTTTCATAATACATCCCCTTTAAGATATGCAGAAATAAAGACTTTGGTCAGACAACATCAATAAAATCATAGTATGTCACTTTTTTATTATGGGTCCTCAGTGTAATTAATTTCAGAGACAATGACTCTTCTAACAACCTCTATCAAGTGTCCTGATATAACAATCATTACAGTGCTGAGGTCATATCTGTGTCTGATGAAACTCAACTAAATTTCATGATTGCCAGCCATTCAACAAACCAAAAAAAAAGTTATGTGATCCATCAAAAGTAGTGTATCCCTGTTCAGAATCATCACACTTTTAATCAACAGCTGATTGCAATCAACACCACTTCTTTAAATAACTTTGCAATATATTCTAGTCTAATGAGCAATAAAAAAAAAAGCCTAAACCTTTCCATCATGTGCATTGTCAACATAGTTTTGACTTTAGGTTGTTTAGTTTAGTTTATTTGTCTCTGCCTAGTTTAGCTTGTTTGTTGATCACCTGAATCTCTGCCTGTGTATAGATTACAATTATTGCTTTACCCCTTTGTTTGGTCTGCCTTGGTTTGCTCACTTACCTCTGACCTCTGCATTGACATCCAAACCTGTGTACTCAGTGACAGAACGGTTTGTCTTGGCATGGTGCAATAAGCTAACCAGAGTTATGACGGGCAATTTTTTGTCCATGGAAGACTAGAGTGGAAACATCATCATTCACATCATGTTGGATGAACATTCCATTTGCAAAAGCTGCACCTATCGTAGTCCCACCAGCCATGCCAAGCCAGTAAAATTGATCAGCCAAGTCAAGTCACTTTATTTGTATAGCACATTTACAAACAACAGGAATTGACCCAAACTGCTTTACAGTCAATGTAAGGAACAAGGAGATAAATAGGTTAATAAAAAGCAAGAAGTACAAGGCAAGAATAAAAAAAAGTTATATAATAATAATAATAATAATAATAATAATAATAATAATAAATTTATTATTAAGTCTTATAAATGAAATATCATAAAATAAAATTGATATAAGATAGAATAAAAGTAGATGTGTATAGGAAGTGGACTTAACACCATTTAGAAACCTCAGCCTGAACTAAAGCAAGAGAAACATAGTGGGTGTTTAAATTTGATTTAAAACTATCAATGGTAGGACAAGTTCTGATGTGAAATGGGAAATTATTCCAAAGTTTGGGGTTAGCAATGGAAAAGGAACAATCAGCTTTGGATTTGAGATGTGAATGGGGTACTGAGAGAAGTAATTGTGAGGATGATCCGAGTTACCTGGGAGCAGAGTATGGTGCAAGCAGATCAGAAATGTGCTGTAGAGTTAGACCATTAAGCACTTTAAAAGCAAAAAGTATTTTTTTTTAAATCAACCCTCTACTTCACTGGTAGCTAATGCAGCTGAGCCAGTCATTAGACACCCTGACAATTACTACCAAGACCTTACACTCAAGACCAACTTTACTCTGTGAATAATGTGATTTCTCTGCTTACATCCAAGGCTTTAACCTGGCTACTGCACTGTAGTCCAGTAGGGGTAGGAAAAAAAAAAAGTAGTGGGGCAGTGCTGACTCAGTGATTAAGGCTCTGGGTTATTGCCCTGAAGGTCATGGGTTCATACCCTAGCACTGACAAGCTGCTACTGTTGGGCCCTTGAGCAAGGCCCTTGGCCCTCTCTGCTCCAGGAGTGCTGTGTCATGTACTCCCTTGTTGTATGCTACTCTGGAGAAGAGCATCTGCTAAATGCCTGTAATGTAATTTAAATCAGAGTCATATGTCCCCTTTATCACACTATTCTGCAAAATGTTTATCATCTTCTTTAGCAGAAGGTAAAGCAGCCAGAAAAAGAATTCTCACCCTCAAGCAAGGTCAAAGTACTGAAGCTGACTATGCCCTAGAAATTAGAATGGTAGCAACAGGCAATAATAATAATAATAATAATAATAATATTTAATTAAAAAAAAACCTGGCTCTCATAGCCATTTTCTGCTAGGGGCTATAAAAGCATATCATTACTGAGCTAGCATGCAGAGACAGCCAGCCACCTGTTACTAGAAACCACTAGAAACCATCACTGACCTCACTATTCTCTATAAATTGGTATTCAAGTGAAGACAAAGCACCACTGTGGAATGCCTCGGTTTCATTCCATTCCATTAATGGCATTTAGTAGGCACTCTTATCCAGAGCAACATACAACATACCCAGAGCAGCCTGGGGAGCAGTTGAGGTACCTTGCTTAAGGGCACTTCACCCATTCCTGTTGCTTGCATTCACTTCTGAGATATCCTTCATCTATTCTAGGGATGATGTTGCATTTGGCTATAAGTGTCTAATGTCAGCATTTTTGGGGGCTGACAATTGATGTCAGTTCTACTAGTTGATGTCAGCACTGATATCAACATTACTTGTTTCTAATGTGCTTGGATCACTTTATGGTTTGGAGTTGCAATATCAATAGGTTTAATATGATCTTAGTATTTGTAGAAACATGCATAGGTGGTATGCTTGACAGACATAACTTAGACATGTCAGTTATGCAGCTTAAATAAACCTTTTGTTTTCCATGACAGTGACTTTCAAAATATAAAAAAAAGCAATTACTACATTGTCATCTTAATATCAAAGCTCTTGTATCACTCATCCTATGCTTATAATATCCTCCACACCCACCCTGAAAATGAACAACCTGTCAACTCAACTTGGACTATCACAATGTCTTGGGTAAAGTCAATGCCTGTGCTGTTTGTCTTCATCAAACAAAGGCTTAGATTCATCCTTCCACCTCAATAACATCCACTGGCTTCTTTTTCTGCTTTGAGAACAAAAAAGGAACACTTTGGCCATCAATAGGTTATTGAGGTCTAAACTGTCAGGAATGCAGGCGACAGATGGATGTAAAAGCTGAAAGAGAGATTATTCAGGCAACCAGGCAAAGAAATCCAAACCAGGAAACAAAATCAAAGCTGATAATGAGGCAAGGCACAAACAGGATATCAGAGGCAGAGTCAAAAAATACAAAACAATGTAAAAACCAGAATATCAACATGGAAAATAGCAAGCCTTGGTAAAGTTAAGCAAAGTACACTGAGCATTTACTTTGTAAAGAGTAGGTGCAGTGAGAGTGCTTAAATAGGTGCAATGGTGTGTCCAGGTGTGTGCAGTCAGTAAATAGGAGACGGAATGGTGAAGTGCAGGATGGGTGTTGTAGTATATAGCAGCCTCTGTGCATGCTGGGAAGTGGAGTCTAGAGTGCTAGCAGGTACAGACATAACAGCCCCCCCCCCCCATACACACACATACACGCTGCCCCAAAGAGTTCACTCTGGGAGTGATACTTTTTCTTGGGTGACCTTGAGGGCAAGGGGATGGTTTATCAGGATGCTTGGCATAGAATTCTTGACATAGGATTGAGTCTAAGATGTCCCTAGCAGGGACCCAGCAGTAATCTTTGGGGCCATAGCTCTTTGATATTCCAATTTGCCCTCTTTGCAGCAAGAGTTTAGGATGTTGTGGACAATGTATGCTGGTTGTCCATTCAGGGTGAGGAGTGCAGGAGGAAAGGTGGCAGGAACATGAGTGGCAAATACACCTGGAATGGCAGGTTTCAAGCATGATGCATGGATCATGGTCAAGCTTATACATAATGTCAGTGACTACGTTTACATGCACATCCAAATTGAGCTGCTGTCGGTAATCGAGCTGAAGGTCCCAGCAGGGTATCAGAGAAATCCAATCCTACATGCACACAATGAAATCGGGCTATTGTGTGAGGTGCATTGTGCACCCGAGCCACAGGTGGCGCAACATACCCCATCGTGTTGGTACACTTCCGGTTGTCATCATGAAGAAGAGGTATTCAAGAGTGTAAACAAAGTTATCAGTTCCGTGTTCTCCATTGCGCGTTTTTCTCCTGTCCATGAATTTTAATATATTCAACTCCTTAAGCTGAATGAGCATGAACTCTGTCTCCTCATTGCTCCAGAAGTGCACGTTTCTGCTTGCCTATGGCAGTGGGGGCATGGTCAAGCGCCGGTCTGTGACAGGAGGGCGGAGCCAGGGAAGGTGAGTGGCAGAATCACTTCACCTGACGGTAATTAACCTGTGTTTGTGTGTCTTCCCAGTAACCGCGCCCTATTTAAGGAGGCAGAGGGAGAGCAGAGGGGACAGCTCATCCCGGGACTAGAACACAGCGCGTGCGCACACGCGCGTGTGGTTTTTTTCTCTCAAGAATAAAAGTAGGCTGTTAAACTGAAAAGTCTGACAATAAAAAGCCTATTAGTACCAGAAGCTTTGTCCTGCCCCTCTGTGCTCCACCCACACTTCAGAGAGCTCTACATCGCCATTTTCTCTTCTTCGTTTGTTCCTCCTGACCTCTTCTGCTGCTCGCTACTACTGTTGTCATGCCGACCGAGGCTGTTGTGTTTCCCGCTTGTGGTCTCGTCACTCGTCACTTCCGGAAGTAGCTCGACAACTAGCTCGATAGGGTATACATGCACAAAGTAGCTCGGCAGAAATCGCATAAACTTGGTCGTGTAGCTCAATTCCGAGAAATCAAGTTCGGTTCAATTTCAGCCGAATTAAGGTGTATACATGGCATTTTGAACTTCGATTTCAGTCAAACTACGGCAGAAATTCAATTCTCTCTATGTGCATGTAAACGTAGTGACTGATGCATTAGATGATTTTAAAGGAGCCAATGCACTTGGCATTGAGTTTCTTGCAGATTTGTGGGTCCATGATGTCTTTGGTTAACAACTATACTCAGTCACCTGGGTTATATTGGGAAGTTTCCCCTCTGCAACTGTCAGCGAAGTGCTTGTACTTTTGTGCCACTTGCTCTATGTGCTGGTGGACACTCTCTCACACTTGTTCACTGCATTTGAACCACTTGTCAACTGCTGGTATGTCAGGGGGATATTTTCCCCATGGGAAGTGGGGAGGTTGACAGACAAGTAGGCATCAGAAGGGTGTAAGTTGGGTGGCAGGGTGATGCAGAGAGTTTTGAGCATATTCAGCTCATGGTAAGAACTGTGTCCAGGCCCCCTGGTTTTTGGCAACAAAGACCCTGAGGAAACACCCAATCTCTTGTTTGGCCCTTTCCACCTGTCCATTCAACTGTGGGTGGTAACCAGATGTCTGGCTCACTGACACTCCCAGTTTATCCATGAACATAGACCAGTGTCGTAATGTAAACTGGGGACCATGATCGCTGACTACATATTCTGGGATACTAAAGTATCAGAACACATAGGTGAAGATGAGTTCAGCTATTCTGAATGCTGTGGGAAGGCCTAGTAGAAGGAAGAGTCTTAGAGACTTAAAGAAATTATTAATGATGACCATAATTACAACATTGCTTTGTAAATTAGGGTGATCTTTGAAAAATTCTATGGCTATATGAGACCAGGGATGCTGAGGTGTAGGAAGTAGCATGAGATTACCCACCAGGAGTGTGTGGGAAACCTTAGACTGTGCACACACTCAACATGAGGAGATGAAGTGACTAATATCCATCAACATGTTGGGCCACCAGTCCTTAGCAGTTGATAGGTGCATAGGAATGATGATTTTCTGCAATCATGGAAAAAACGCGGAAATCGTGGAATTACTTGTCCGAAATGGAATTTCCATTCTGAAATGGAAAACAGGTTTTTGTCAACATCCAGTTCCAAAACCTGAGAAATTCAATCCATGCAGCTATACAGTTAGGTTTTTTTTTCAAAAATAAGTGGAATCTCAGTGTAAACTGGGTTGTCAACAAGCTATCAATGTCCTGTTGTGTTGTAAATGACATGAGGGCTTATGATCAGTGTGCACACTTATTGGATAAAAAAAAATCCAGGGATTATAGAGCTGTGCATGCTAGGAAGTGGAGTCAAGAGTACTAGCAGGTGCAGATGTGTCATAAACCAGATCACACAAGTGTCTTTATCTCTTGGCCCAGTTCTGTTGGATATAGACCAGTTAAGATCAGTGTGAATGTTTTCTGACATCAGAAGGTAATCCATATTTGGGAAGGGGATAAGTGTAAGACCAACTTCAGTATCACCTCTGGCCACTATGAATACTTTGTCATGCTATATGGCTTGGTCAGCACCATTTCATTCTTGCAAGCCTGTCTAGACAACATTCTTATAGACATAGGAAAATTTACTATTGCTTATATTGGTGACATTCTGGTCTACTCCCATTCCCTGGAAGAACATATCAAATGGATCCTTCAGAGACTTTTGGAAAATAATCTGTTTGAAAATGCTGTGAAATTTTAACCTAATCTGTAGAACCTTTTAAGCTACATCATGGATGATGATCAACCTCTAAAAATGTAAAATATATAAAGAAGTTCCTGGGTTTCTATAGTTCCTGGGTTTCCCCTTCCCAAATAGCACCCATCCCAGTTTTAAGGGCATTTACTAGGGGTGATGGATCCGAATGCTTCAATATTGGGGCAGTGGTGAATACCTCTGTGGCACACGCAAACAGGCTTTTAACCTCCTAAAGGAGCTGTTCACCATCAGGGATATCTACAGTATGTCCATCACCCCAAAAATCCAGCTCCTCATTCAAGACATAGACCTAATAAATCATCACAATCAGTTCTCAGGGAGAGGTCTTTATCTGTGTTTTGTCATACCTGCGTCCTCACAGATGTCTGCTGAGCCTCTGAACTGCACTTGTCCTGATCCCTAGCTGGTCCATAAGCCCATAACATGATCAATCACAAGCCCAGTTCAATACCCTTGAACTTCTAATCAAACACACCTATTTGTAATCTTCACCACTCCTTACCTGGATTTCCCAGACAGATTTTGAGATGCCTCTCTGCTCTAGTCATTGATGTTACTTAGCCTTTCCACATGTGCAATGTTATCCTGTTTATGTTTATTGATTTCTGACTAGTTTTAACTGTTTGCCTGTTTAGGTTATTATGATTATTGCCTTCTGTGATGATGTGACCCATGAGTGCGCCATCACGGCGTCTGCTATGGCAGCCGCCATTGAAAGCATGTACTGTCATTTCCCCCATTCAAACTTTCCTCGCACTGTTATGATTGTTCATGGACTTTACAAACTGCAGTACGTGAGTTTTAATCCTTTTACTGTGCATTGTGGTTTCGTTAGTTAACATGGGTCGACATATGTTTAGCAGAACAACCATTCACGCACATAGCATTAAAACACATTACATTCCATACACATCGACGTAAACACAAACAACTCAGAAACAACGTTTTGTCAACATGTTTTGTTTCTTTATTTATTGTGCCTAGTCATAACATCTAGCCTTAATGAGTGCAAACGAGTGGTTTTTAAGTGTTTAAAAACACCAACCAATGTTCATTTGGCATTTAAAAGTTCCATGTCTTACCGGTGTCGCAGCGCTTCCTTGTTGTGGCAAAGGGTTGCGTGACGGTTCTGAGGACGTTTTTATTATTGGGCACGTTTACGTGTGCACATCCTCACGCCCTCGCAGTGACAGTTAAACGTGTAAAATGTCTGAATGGTTGGTATTTGTGTATCTATATGTATATGTACTTGTGTATTATTTTTTTTGCAAGGCCTGAGAATATGTATTTCTTTATAGCGCTATTTTAAAATGTTTAAATTAATTATTATTGAGTGCCTAACTAAAACTCCCTGTTTTTTGGTTCAGGCAAGATATTGGCCAACTATAGGGAGGAGCCAGGTATCATTCATAATGGTGATGTGTTCAGTTGTTGGGAGAGCCAGGTAGAGACAAGACCTGTGTTTATATTGCTCTGTCCTACACTCAGCTGTGTGAGTACATTGACTTGAACTTTGCATTCTTGAGCCTTAGGCTAGTTTATCTTTTTTATGTTTATTTTGGCTCCACGTAGCCTGTTTATTTTCTGTATATTTGTAAATATTGTGTAGTTATATTTTTCTACACTTTCATTTTGGTTTATTTTAGTTGGTTATTGGTCTCTGGCTCATTATCTTAACTGTGGTGTGCAAAAATAAAAGGCAAAAATGTCATCTCCTGCCTCCTGCCGTATCTGTGTGCCAACTCCTAAGACCCTTGACACACTGATCCTTAACAATTTGGTGTCAGAAGTGGGATCAGTGTCTATAAGGGTTGGCATACAGTAGGCAGCGACGATGCAGCCACAGAAGAAGTAAGACCAGATGCAAGATCAGGTGACCAGAAGCAAGACCACCCTTGGCGCATTTGCAGCGCCCCCTGCTGAGTCGGAGGGAGATGCCATCAAGAGCAGGCCACAGTCCGCACCACCCAAAGACCGCATGAGCAGACTGGAGGCAATGCTTGCGTCCTTCATCCAGGCCCAGCAGACGAGGGAAGAGCAATGGGAAAAAGCAGCACAGCGACAGGACCTGAGGTGGACAGCAATGCAGCACCAGTTTCAGCAGCTCCAGGCACTGGTAGGCGCGGATAACCAGCACCGCCTGACCCCAGCGGACGATGCTGAACACCAGGACCCACCAGCAACTGAACTGGATGCCCAGCTGGACCACCAGGACAACCGGGAGTCGCTGAGGTCTGTGAGCCATGCTCTTGAGAGCAGACCAGTATCCCGCCCAGGCAGCCCCTTGATGGAGACGTCCTGGCCGTTGCCCCTCTACCCAGCGCAGTACGGCTACCGGCCTCCCAAGATGGCACCCTACAATGAAGAGGAAGACATCGAACATTATCTCACGATGTTTGAGAGGATTGCTACCGTGAACAGGTGGCCAATGGACAGTTGGGCTGTGTTTCTTGTCCCTCTGTTATCAGGGAAAGCCCATGCTGCTTATGTAGCAATGGATATCGTTGACGCCCAGGACTATATCAAAGTGAAGCAAGCCATTCTGACCAAATATGAAATTGACCCTGAAGCATATAGACACAGATTCCGTGCCACGACTGTCCAGGATGGAGAGACAGCGAAAGAACTCCAGTCAAGGCTCACCGACCTCTACCTGAAGTGGATGTGTTCTAGCACGAAGACCAAGGAGCAGATTGGAGACATCATCATCCTTGAGCAGTTCATCCGCATGCTCAACTCAGAGCTGAAAGTGTGGGTCATGGAACGGAACCCACAGACCTCCAAAGAGGCGGCGGAGTTGGTGGAGGCCTTCGTCGCTGCACAACGTCATCGCCAAGGCTACCAGATTGGGAACCAGGACCAGCCCAATCATTGGACCCATGGTGCCCAGTGATGGTCTGACCATCGACATCAAGCCAAGTCTGTGGGTGGTAGCCATGAGTTCCATCAATACAATGCCCCTCACTCTAAGTCTAGCCCCCACACTACACATAGTCTCCACCACAAGCCTAACCAGCCCATTATGTCCAAGCCCCATGTAGTTTGTCACGGCTATGGACAGCCTGGCCATATCAAGCCTGAATGCCCTCTAGCCCCCACTAGTGTTGGCAGGTTGTGTTACACCCCTTCTAATGATCCTGTAGAACTCCCTAGCTGTTTGGATGTTTTAGTACCTGTTAAAATTAATGGCAAGGTGTGGCAAGCCTTGGTGGACTCTGGTAGTAGTCAGTCCTTTATTCAGAGTGCTTGTCTCGATGCTGCTGCTATGGTGTTTACTGGCAGTGTTAAAGTGCGTTGCATTCATGGTGATGAGAGTGAGCATAAAACTGCTGATGTTCTTGTTGAAATTGAAGGCCAGACTTACCTTTTGAATGTTTCCGTGATGGATAATTGCCCCTACCCTGTAGTCTTAGGACAAGACGTACTCATCTTAGCTGACTTGTTGCAGCATAATATTCCTGTAGTTACAGGGATGGTTATGACTAGGGCCTGTGCAAAGGCCAATCCTGCTGATGTGTGGCAGGAGCTGCCCTTTGCTGATGGCCCTACAGAAGTCAAAGGCAGGAAATCAAGGTCAGCTAAAAGGAGAGATAAAGTTCTAGGCACTCCAGTACAGGAGTCTGTGTCTCTTCCACCTTTAGAGGGAGATGTTTTGGATGTTCCTGACTGTGTGTTTACAAAAAGATGATTCAACCCTGACTAAGTGTTTTGAGAAAGTGGTGACAGATGATGAGGAGTTGGCTAGAGCTGCTGTCTGTGGGAAAGACTGCATTGTGCTCAGAGATGGCAAGCTTATGCGTGTCAGTGAAGAAGGAGAGCAGCTAGTGGTCCCTAAATCTCTTAGGCCCAAGATTTTGGAGGTTGCCCATAGCATTCCCTGGTCAGGTCACCTCGGCCAGCAGAAAACCCTTGATAGGATTGCTAGACGTGTTTATTGGCCTGGAGTATACCAGGAAGTTGTTTCTTTTTGTAAATCTTGTCCAACCTGCCAATTCACTACACGCACACATAAATGCTCTAAGGCTCCACTAGTCAATCTGCCCATCATCGACATCCCCTTTTCACGCATTGCCATGGACATAGTAGGCCCCCTTGACAAGAGTAGGGCTGGCCATCACTACATTCTTGTCATTAGTGATTACGCTACATGCTACCCCGAGGCTTTTCCCCTTAGAAACGTCAAGTCTCGGGGGCGTCGTGGCTCAGGTGGTTAAGGCGCCATACCATGAATGCGGGCGACCCGGGTTCGATTCCGGCCCGAGGTCATTTCCCGATCCCTTCCCGTCTCTCTCTCTCCCGCTCATTTCCTGTCTCTACACTGTCCTATCCAATAAAGGTGCAAAAAGCCCAAAAAAATATCTTAAAAAAAAAAAAAAAGAAACGTCAAGTCTAGGCAGGTAGCGAATTGCCTCATCCAACTGTTCTCCTGGGTGGGAGTGCCCAGAGAGATCCTCACCAACCAAGGTACTAACTTCAACTCACGCTTCATGAAACAGGTGTACTCTCTCTTGGGGATCAAGGGTATACAAACTACACCCTACCACCCGCAGACAGATGGCATGGTTGAAAGGTTCAACCAGACACTGAAGGCGATGCTCCGGAAGTTTGTGAGCGACATGGGAGCTGACTGGGACCAGTGGCTGCCTTTTCTCCTCTTCACCTACAGGGAGGTCCCACAAGCATCCACAGGATACTCACCATTTGAACTCCTCTACGGTCGCCAGGTGAGGGGTCCCCTGGATGTCCTTCGAGAAGCATGGATGGGAGAGGGTCCTGCGGCGCCAGTCAACATCGTCAGCTACGTCCTCAAGATGCGGGATAAGCTGGAGGAGCTGAGCAGCCTTGCCCACGACAACAAAGAGCAAGCCCAGTCCAGCCAGAAGTCCTGGTATGACCGGACCGCCCGCAGTCGTACCTTCAACCCGGGGCAGAAAGTCCTTCTCCTGCTCCCATCATCAGAGAGCAGTCTTCTCGCCAAGTGGCAAGGCCCCTACAAGGTCCTTAGGAAAATGGGCCCCGTGACTTATGAGGTCGCCATGCCGGACCGCCACAAGCCGAAGCAAGTGTTCCACGTGAACCTGCTGAAAGGATGGGTGTCTCGGCTTCATCCGGTCAGCGACGCTATGTGGGCCTGTGCTGTGCCTGAGGAGGAGGAGCTGTGGGAGCAGTATTTTCCCACCAGTGGAGGCGGAGCTACTCATTCACCGATCGACCACCTCTCCAGCTGTCACCAGGCGGAGCTTCAGAGCGTCATCCCAGAGGGTCTCTTCAGGGAGGAGCCGGGCCAGACGTCAGTCATCAGCCACGACATCCAGCTGACAGCCCCGGGTCCCATTCGCCAGACCTCCTTCTGGGTGCCTGCACGCCTGATCCCCGCCTTGAAGGACGAGGTCCAGTCCATGCTGGAGATGGGAGTCATCGTACCGTCCCGCAGCCAATGGTGCAGCCCCGTGGTACTCGTCCCAAAGAAGGATGGAGGGCTGCGGTTCTGGTGGACTTCGCAAAGCTTAACGCCATCTCCGCCTTCGACCCCTATCCGATGCCGCGTGTGGACGAGCTGGTGGAGCGGCTCAGGAAGGCCATGTACCTGAGCACCCTCGATCTGTGTAAGGGTTACTGGCAGGTACCCTTGACACCCCAAGCTCAGGAGCTGACTGCTTTCCGTGCACCCACTGGCTTGGTCCAATTCACCACCATGTCGTTCGGCCTACATGGAGCGGCAGCCACCTTTCAGTGGCTGATGGACCAGGTGCTAAGGGGGGCGGAGTCCTATGCCACTGCCTACATTGATGACATCGTGATCTACAGCACATCATGGGCGGAACACCTGCAACATCTGGCCGACGTCTTCCAGCACATCCAGGCTGCTGGGTTGGTGGTCAACGCCAGCAAGTGTTAGCTCGCCAAGCCTGAGGTGTGCTACTTGGGCTACATCCTAGGTGGTGGTACCATCAAACCCCAGGTCTCCAAGGTGGAGGCCGTACGCAGCTGTTTGCCACCCACAACAAAGAAGGGGGTGCGTTCCTTCTTGGGGTTAGTGGGGTGGTACAGGAGATTTATCCTGGATTTCTCCACCAGAGCCTCCCCACTAACCGACCTCACAAGAAAGTCCAGCCCTAACAAGCTTGTCTGGACGGAGGCATGTGACAAGGCATTTCAGGACCTAAAGGACAGTTTGTGTCACAGCCCCGTCCTGCAGAGCCCTGACTTTGACCTGCCCTTCACGGTCCAGACTGACACCTCTGGATTGGGGCTGGAGGCCATGTTGCTGCAGGGAGAGGGGGAAGATCGGCGGCCTGTCATTTACATTAGCCGTAAGCTTTTTCCACGGGAGACTAGGTACTCTACCGTGGAGAAAGAGTGTCTTGCCGTCAAGTGGGTGCTGGACACCCTTAAGTATTACTTGATGGGCAAGGAAATCGTGCTGGAGACAGACCACCGGGCATTGCAATGGCTGGACAGGATGCGGGACAGTAATGCCCGCATAATCCGGTGGTACCTGTCTCTTCAACCCTAAAAGTTCTCTGTGCTTTACAAACCTGGGAAAAGTAATGTGACCACAGACTTTTTGTCCTGCCTCTATGAGGAGGGCCAATCATAAGTTGGGGTGTGTGTGATGATGCGACCCATGAGCGTGCCATCACGGCGTCTGCTATGGCAGCTGCCATTGAAAGCATGTACTGTCATTTCCCCCATTCAAACTTTCCTCGCATTGTTATGATTGTTCATGGACTTTACAAACTGCAGTACGTGAGTTTTAATCCTTTTACTGTGCATTGTGGTTTTGTTAGTAAACATGGGTCGACACATGTTTAGCGGAACAACCATTCACGCACATAGCATTAAAACACATTACATTCCATACACATCGACGTAAACACAAACAACTCAGAAACAACGTTTTGTCAACATGTTTTGTTTCTTTATTTATTGTGCCTAGTCAAAACATCTAGCCTTAATGAGTGCAAACGAGTGGTTTTTAAGTGTTTAAAAACACCAACCAATGTTCATTTGGCATTTAAAAGTTCCATGTCTTACCGGTGTCACAGCGCTTCCTTGTTGTGGCAAAGGGTTGCGTGACGGTTCTGAAGACGTTTTTATTATTGGGCACGTTTACGTGTGCACATCCTTGCACCCTCGCGGTGACAATTAAACGTGTAAAATGTCTGAATGGTTGGTATTTGTGTATCTATATGTATATTTACTTGTGTATTAATTTTTTTTGCAAGGCCTGAGAATATGTATTTCTTTATAGCGCTATTTTAAAATGTTTATATTAATTATTATTGAGTGCCTAACTAAAACTCCCTGTTTTTTGGTTCAGGCAAGTGTATTGGCCAACTATAGGGAGGAGACAGGTATCATTCATAATGGTGATGTGTTCAGTTGTTGGGAGAGCCAGGTAGAGACAAGACCTGTGTTTATATTGCTCTGTCCTACACTCAGCTGTGTGAGTACATTGACTTGAACTTTGCATTCTTGAGCCTTAGGCTAGTTTATCTTTTTTTATGTTTATTTTGGCTCCACGTAGCCTGTTTATTTTCTGTATATTTGTAAATATTGTGTAGTTATATTTTTCTACACTTTCATTTTGGTTTATTTTAGTTGGTTATTGGTCTCTGGCTCATTATCTTATCCGTGGTGTACAAAAATAAAAGGCAAAAACATCATCTCCTGCCTCCTGCCATATCTGTGTGCCAACTCCTAAGACCCTTGAAACACTTATCCTTAACACCTTCTCCCTTTGGTTTGTCTGCCTTATGCCGCTTTTCCACTACAAACGCGGCTGAGTCGGGCTGAGCCGTGCCGTGCTGAGTTGGGCTGAGTCGAGCTGAGCGGGGCTGTTGGAGTTGCATTTCGACTACAACCGTGCTGAACCATGCTGGCTGGAAGTGGGTGGACACATTGGGTGGAGTTAGCGAAAGTGGGTGGACGTCACGTGATGTCGTTAGGCAGCGCAAACAGTGACATCAGTGACCTTTTAAGCGGTAGTCTCATGACCCGAATAGTAAACAATAAACATGGAGGACATGGAGTCGTTAGTGTTGCTGGTCTTGGTTCTGTGGCTTGTTGTCACCGACAACGCCAACAGATACTGGCAAGAGTGTATAGATGAGGCGAGGTGCATAAGGCTTCAGAAATTCTCGTAATTCGTAATTCTTCTTCCGGGTTTACGGTGTTTACAGATCCCAGCGTGCTCGCGGGGCATGTGTGGGCATGTGAGGACACTCCTCCTCACCAATCAGTGCACAGGGGAGTGTCTGCTCACGCCCCCAGCCTCACTCGTCTCGGTTTGGCTCGCTTCAGCCCCACTCCAAAACCGTGCGAGTTTTAGGGGCTAAGCAGGGCTGAAGCGAGCTGAATCATGCTGTTCTTTGGTAGTCGAAACGAGAGCCGTGTCGGGCTGAAGTGAGCTGAAGCTAGCTGAAGTGAGCTGAAAAAGGGTAGTGGAAAAGGGCCATTAGTTTACTTAATGACCCCTGATCTCCATTTGTGTCCAAACATGTGTGCTCAGTGACAGTATGACAGACAATGAGAAAAAAGACGCCTACCTACCTTTTATCAGTAATATCCTTGTCTATCTAAATCATGCTATTTCATTGTTTTCATTCATATCCTTTTTGCTTGGTTTTGTTTCCTTCAGTATGGTCAGTGTTAAAAAAAAGTATGATCGAGCATGATCATATGCGAACTTTTATCATATATTTTACAACCCCGATTCCAAAAAAGTTGGGACAATGTACAAATTGTAAATAAAAACGGAATGCAATAATTTACAAATCTCAAAAACTGATATTGTATTCATAATAGAACATAGCCAACATATCAAATGTCGAAAGTGAGACATTTTGAAATTTCATGCCAAATATTGGCTCATTTAAAATTTCATGACAGCAACACATCTCAAAAAAGTTGGGACAGGGGCAATAAGAGGCTGGAAAAGTTAAAGGTACAAAAAAGGAACAGCTGGAGAACCAAATTGCAACTCATTAGGTCATTTGGCAATAGGTCATTAACATGATTGGGTATAAAAAGAGCATCTTGGAGTGGCAGCGGCTCTCAGAAGTAAAGATGGGAAGAGGATCACCAATCCCCCTAATTCTGTGCTGACAAATAGTGGAGCAATATCAGAAAGGAGTTCGACAGTGTAAAATTGCAAAGAGTTTGAACATATCATCATCTACAGTGCATAATATCATCAAAAGATTCAGAGAATCTGGAAGAATCTCTGTGCGTAAGGGTCAAGGTCGAAAAACCATACTGGGTGCCTGTGATCTTCGGGCCCTTAGACGGCACTGCATCAAAGACAGGCACGCTTCTGTATTGGAAATCACAAAATGGGCTCAGGAATATTTCCAGAGAACATTATCTGTGAACACAATTCACCGTGCCATCTGCCGTTGCCAGCTAAAACTCTATAGTTCAAAGAAGAAGCCGTATCTAAACATGAGCCAGAAGTGCAGATGTCTTCTCTGGGCCAAGGCTCATTGAAAATGGACTGTGGCAAAGTGGAAAACTCTTCTGTGGTCAGACGAATCAAAATTTGAAGTTCTTTATGGAAATCAGGGACGCCATGTGATTCGGACTAAAGAGGAGGACGACCCAAGTTGTTATCAGCGCTCATGTGGCAGTGGGGGCGTGGCCAAGCAGCAGTCTGTGAATGGAGGGCGGAGTCAGGGAAGGTAAGTGGCTAGGTCATTACACCTGATGTAAATTTGTGTGTTTGTGTGTGTGTGTGTGTGTGTGTGTGTGTGTCTGTGTGTGTGTGTGTGTGTGTGTTTGTTGCAGGGATGGAGTATAAAGGGAGGGGGAGAGGAGAGAAGGTGGCCCCTGACCACAGCACTTGTGTGAATGAATGTGTGAGTGAGTGAAAGAAAGAAAGAAAGAAAGAAAGCTGAAAAGCTCAATAAAAGTGCGTTTGTGTAAACACGAACTCTCGCCTGCCGTGCTTCTGTGCTCCACCCACATCGGGCATTACTACAGTGGTGCCAAAACCCGAGACCCGCACAGAAGGAAACCGCCCCATGGAGTCCTCCCTGTTCAAAGAGCTCATCCTTGCCCTCGCTACTGCCCAGCGAAACCAGCATCAAGAGCTGATCACCCTCCGGAAGGAGGAGCAGCAGCAGCGATTCTAAGCCTTGAGGCTGGCCCAGCAGGAAGATCGCGAGGTGTTCCGGCACCGGCTCACGTCAGCAGGGCCGCTGGCCGCCGCTGCCGCCACCCTCATGAAGATGGGACCACAGGACGATCCAGAAGCGTTCCTCGCTCTCTTTGAGCAAACAGCCGAGGCATGGAGGTGGCTGCTGGAGCAGCGCGTGGTGTGCCTCCTCCCGCTCCTATCTGGCGAGGCGCAGCTCGCAGCGCAGCAGCTCCCTGCTGACAGCCGGCTGGTTTATGCGGACCTGAGCAAAGCTATCCTGCAGCGGCTCGGCCGCTCCCCGGAGCAACACCGTCAGCGCTTCCGGACGCTGACACTGGAGGGGGTCGGCTGGCCATTTGAATTCGGCCAGCAACTCCGGGATGCCTGCCGGCAGTGGCTGAGGGCGGAAGACCGCGAGGCCGAGGAGATCATTTATCTGGTGGCACTGGAGCAGTTTACCTCTCAACTTCCGGAAGGAATGGCGGAATGGATCCAGTGTCACCGCCCGGCATCGCTGGAATGAGCCATCGAGCTGGCAAAGGACCATCTGGAGGCGGCTCTGATGGCAGGCAGACGAGGCGCCTCCCCTCGCTTCTCTTCCCCCTCTCTCTCTCCCTCTATCTCTCCTGTCTCTGGTCCCCCTTCCCACCACGTTCCCCTGCCACGAAGGCGGCGGCTGGCCCCTCCCCAGCCGGCCCGTCGCACATGTAGTGTCCTTCCCTTTCCCTCTTCTGTGTTGTCTTCCCCTCAGGTGAGTGACACCCATAACACCAGTGCAGAGGGAAAGCCTGGGCCGGTGTGCTGGCGCGGCGGGGAATCAGAGCATCTCCCGAGTCAGAGCCCCGCAAGGGAGATCCCCGATGCACCAGAAACCACCCCCAATCGGGCTGGAGCGTATCGCGTACCGCTGAGTATTCAAGGGGGTACATATCACGCTTTGGTGGATTCCGGTTGTAATCAGACCTCAATTCACCAACGCCTGGTGCAAGGTGAGGCATTGGTGGGAGCACAAGTGGTGAAGGTGTTGTGTGTGCACGGGGATGTTCACCATTACCCTCTAGTGTCTGTCCACATTCTATTCCGGGGCCAAACGCATAAGATGAAGGCGGCGGTTAATCCTCGTCTTACCCACTCGTTGATCTTGGGTACTGACTGGCTGGGATTTAAAGAATTAATGGAGTATTTAACATGCAGTGGGTCCTGCCCTAGTAGGTCACGGGAAGATCCTGGTGTGGCATTGGCTGGAGAAGCTGTCGCAGAGCCGTCTACGTCAACACCGCAACAGAGTGAGGAGCAGCCCACTCCTCCTCCCTCTCTCGGGGATTCTCTTGGGGATTTCCTGTTAGAGCAGTTGCGAGAAAAGACTCTGCGGCATGCATTTGACCAAGTGAGAGTAATCGATGGTCAAACTCGTCAGCCAAGCGCGGCACCAACCTTCCCCTATTTTGCCATTATTAAAGATAGATTGTACCGAGTGACGCAGGACACTCAAACCAAGGAACGAGTAACCCAGTTGTTAATCCCAAAGAGCCGTAGGGAACTCGTATTCCATGCGGCTCACTTTAATCCCATGGCGGGACACTTGGGGCAAGACAAAACACTAGCCCGAATAATGGCCCGGTTCTATTGGCCTGAGATTCGCGGGGATGTCCATCGGTGGTGTGCGGCGTGCCGTGAATGCCAATTAGTAAATCCCGCGGCCACTCCAAAAGTGCCATTGCCCCCTCTTCCTCTAATCGAGACCCTGTTTGAGCGACTTGGGATGGATCTTCTCGGGCCATTAGATCGGTCAACATGGGGATATTGCTTTATTTTAGTTCTGGTGGACTATGCAACGTGATATGTGGAGGCAGTGCCTCTCCACAATATCTCAGCACGCAGTATTGCAGAAGCGCTCTTCCGCATTATCTCCCGGGTCGGGATTCCGAAAGAAATCCTGACAGACCAAGGCACCTCGTTTATGTCACGCACACTGCGCAAGCTGTATGGGTTACTGGGGATTAAGTCTATCTGCACCAGTGTATATCACCCACAAACGGATGGATTAGTAGAGCGATTCAACCAGACACTCAAAAACATAATCCGGAAATTCGTTAGTGAAGATGCACGTAATTGGGATAAATGGCTCGAACCCCTGTTGTTTGCAGTACGAGAGGTCCCACAAGCCTCCACAGGGTTTTCTCCCTTCGAATTATTATATGGGCGTAAGCCGCATGGCATTCTGGATGTGCTGCGGGAAAATTGGGAGGAGGGACCTTCACAGAGTAAAAATGAAATCCAGTACATTCTTGACCTGCGTGCAAATCTCCACACCCTCACGCAACTAACCCAAGAGAATTTATGACAGGCACAAGAACATCAAAGTTGACTGTATGACAGGGGCACGCACCTTAGAGAATTCACGCCGGGAGAAAAAGTACTCGTATTATTGCCCACGTCGAGTTCTAAATTAGTCGCCAAGTGGCAAGAGCCCTTCGAGGTCACATGGCGAGTCGGGGACGTCGACTATGAGGTAAAGCGAACGGATAGGGGCAGGGCACTGCAAGTCTACCACCTCAACCTTTTAAAATGCTGGAATGAGGGGGTCCCCATGGCATTGGCGTCGGTAGTCCCAGAGAAGGTGGAGCTGGGGCCGGAAGTAAAAAGGATAACATCGCAGGCCACTCTGGTCCCTTGTGGAGACCACCTCTCGCTGACCCAACTCACAGAGGTAGCCAGGTTGCAGAAGGAATTTTCCGACATGTTCTCGCCCCTTCCAGGCCGTACCCACCTCATAGAACACCACATCGAAACGCCCCTGGGCATAGCCACCCTTACCGCTTGCCCGAACACAAGAAAAAGATGGTTCGGGATGAACTCAAGGCCATGCTCGAAATGGGCATAATCGAGGAGTCCCACAGTGACTGGAGCAGCCCAGTGGTCCTGGTTCCCAAGACTGATGGGTCGGTCCGGTTCTGTGTGGACTATAGAAAGGTCAACACGGTGTCTAAATTTGACGCGTACCCAATGCCTCGCATTGACGAGTTGCTTGATCGGTTAGGCGCTGCTCGCTTTTATTCGACACTGGATCTAACCAAGGGATATTGGCAGATCCCCTTGACTCCTCTATCCTGAGAGAAAACGGCCTTTTCCACACCGTTTGGGTTACACCAATTTGTCACGCTCCCCTTTGGGTTGTTTGGGGCACCCACTACGTTCCAGCAGCTTATGGACAGGGTCCTCCGCCCTCATGCTGCCTACGTGGCCACCTATCTACATGACATAATCATCTACAGTCATGATTGGCCGCGGCACTTGGAACACCTGAGGGCTGTTCTAAAGTCGCTGAGGCGAGCGGGCCTCACAGCTAACCCGAAGAAGTGTGCAATTGGGTGGGTGGAAGTACGGTATCTGGGGTTCCATTTGGGTCATGGGCAGGTGCGTCCCCAAATTAACAAGACTGCAGCGATTGCGGCCTGCCCGAGGCCCAAGACCAAAAAGGAGGTGAGGTGATTCTTGGGGCTGGCTGGCTATTATTGTAGGTTTATACCTAACTATTTGGACGTCACCAGCCCGCTAACCGACCTCACTAAAAAGGGGGCCAAAAGCCAAAAGCTGTTAATGCGCGAAAGCAAGTACAGCAAAATTGAAAAGGAGTGTCTCGCCATCAAGTGGGCAGTCCTCGCCCTCCAATACTACCTGCTGGGGCGCCCTTTCACTCTCTGTTCGGACCACGCGCCCCTCCAGTGGCTCCACCGCATGAAGGATGCCAATGCGCGGATCACCCGTTGGTATCTCGCTCTCCAGCCATTCAAGTTTGAGGTGATCCACAGGCCGGGGGCACAGATGGTGGTGGCGGACTTCCTGTCCTGTCAGGGGGCGAGTCAGCTGCAGGCCGGACGGCTCCCCGGCCTGAGTCGGGAGGTGGGGGTATGTGGCAGTGGGGGCGTGGCCAAGCAGCAGTCTGTGAATGGAGGGCGGAGTCAGGGAAGGTAAGTGGCTAGGTCATTACACCTGATGTCAATTTGTGTGTGCATGTGTGTGTGTGTGTGTGTGTGTGTGTATGTGTGTTTGTTGCAGGGATGGAGTATAAAGGGAGGGGGAGAGGAGAGAAGGTGGCCCCTGACCACAGCACTTGTGTGAATGAGTGTGTGAGCGAGTGAAAGGAAGAAAGAAAGAAAGAAAGAAAGAAAGAAAGAAAGAAAGCTGAAAAGCTCAATAAAAGTGCATTTGTGTAAACACGAACTCTCGCCTGCCGTGCTTCTGTGCTCCACCTACATCGGGGATTACTACAGCTCAGTTCAAAAGCCTGCATCTCTGATGGTATGGAGTTGCATTAGTGTGTGTGGCATGGGCAGCTTACACATCTGGAAAGACACCATCAGTGCTGAAAGGTATATCCAGGTTCTAGAGCAACATATGCTCCCATCCAGACGACGTCTCTTTCAGGGAAGACCTTGCATTTTCCAACATGACAATGCCAAAGCACATACTGCATCAATTACAGCATCATGGCTGCATAGAAGAAGGGTCCGGGTACTGAACTGGCCAGCCTGCAGTCCAGATCTTTCACCCATAGAAAACATTTGGCGCATAATAAAATGGAAGATACGACAAAAAAGACCTAAGACAGTTGAGCAACTAGAATCCTACATTAGACAAGAATGGGTTAACATTCCTATCCCTAAACTTGAGCAACTTGTCTCCTCAGTCCCCAGACGTTTACAAACTGTTGTAAAGAGAAAAGGGGATGTCTCACAGTGGTAAACATGGCCTTGTCCCAACTTTTTTGAGATGTGTTGTCATGAAATTTAAAATCACCTAATTTTTCTCTTTAAATGATTCATTTTCTCAGTTTAAACATTTGATATGTCATCTATGTTCTATTCTGAATAAAATATGGAATTTTGAAACTTCCACATCATTGCATTCTGTTTTTATTTACAATTTATACTTTGTCCCAACTTTTTTGGAATCGGGGTTGTATATAAATTTTAGTAGATATCTTTTAACCACTCATTTAATAGAAAAAAAAAGTACAGAAAAAGCCACTACATAATGCTTAGGCAAAAGTAATAAGTTTCTTCTTCTTCTTCTTCTTACTATTATTTTGGACACACAGGATTTAGTCTAAGCGTTCCATGGCAATTGGCAAAGGGGGAAGAGAACAAATGTGCAATACAAGGAGAAGGAGGAAGAAAATTAATGCAATCCATGTAAATACAGTTAAAGCAATGTGCTTATGTAATAAAATATTTTTGAATTCAGATATAAACATTTATATATTTAATGTTTTTCATTGAACAACTGTTCCTTTCAGGTGCAATCCCAGTTAGGATTTAACCAGATTCATGTTGGCTCTACTATTGCATGATTGCTGGCATAGATTGTCTATTTTACATAAAGAATATGTTTATTTTAAGATATTGTTTATAATATTCTAGAATAAAATAATATGTAGGATCTTAGATATATTTATACACAGGATAATCTTCTTCTTCTTCTTTTGGCTGCTCTCGATTTGGGGTTGCCACAGCGGATCTTTCGTCTCCATTGCTCCCTGTCTTCTGCATCCTCCTCTACCACACCTGCCACTTTCATGTTGTTAGGACTAGGACTGTTTTGGCCTCTAGAGGCCGCTGTTATTTCCTTTTCATGTCATGTTTATTTTGGCCTCTAGAGGCCGCCACTGTTCCTGTGTTTTGTGTTTTTGTTAATTGCCTGTTTGTCCTGATTATCTTCACCTGTGTCCTTAATTAGTTTGTGTATTTATACCCCTGAGCTCAGTCCTCTTGTCACGGAGTCTTTGTGCTGTTATGTTTATCTCCAGTTTCCTCTGTACCGTGTTCTTTGTTTTGCACTTTGCTTTTCTGTTTTTTTGGCTTTTGTTTTGTACCTTTGGATATTTTATTTTTCCCTTTGTCTTCCCAGTGTTAGATTATACTCTTTGTTGTTTTTTGCTTTGCCCTGTATATAGTGTATATAGTATAAATAAACCTTTTTGATTCTTTTTCTACTTCTGCCTCACGCCTCTGCATTTGAGTCATCCCCCTGGTGGCCTAGTGGGGGTTTGCTGGATTATCACACCAACGAACCAGGTTCGAATCCCAGGAAAACCCTAACAGAAAGACTCCGTCATGACCGACTCAGCAGAGGCTACTTCAACTGTCTACCCGGCCAACCTTCAGGGAATTATGGCAGCTTTGACACGCTTCGGAGCGACCATGGATGCTCATGGACGGACGCTCACCAGCCAACGTGAGGCCCTTGCTTGCCATGAGGTACTGCTTCAGCAAATCGGGAAAACCCTGGCACAGCTGACATCTCTGCCTGCATCTCCTGATCCAGCTCCCGCTCCTGCTCCTGTGCCTCCTGCCATGCTGCCTTCTTCACCTCACGAACCCAGCCTTCCTGCACCACAGAGGTACGACGGCAAGCACAGTGAGTGCCGAGAGTTCCTTACCCAGTGTCAACTCACCTTTGAGCTTCAGCCTACCACCTACACTACGGATCGCTGCAAGATTGCCTTTGTGATAACCTTATTAGCTGGTAAGGCGCGAGCCTGGGCTACTGCTATCTGGCAGAGACAGGGACCTGAGTGCTTTGACTTCCAGCTGTTTTCTGAAGAGATGCTTCGGGTCTTCGATCAGACAGACATCAGTACCGACGCAGCCCGAAAGCTCATGTCCATCCGGCAAGGAGGAAGCGTCGCAGATTACGCCATCTCGTTCCGAACGCTCGCAGCAGTAAGTGGATGGAACGAGACTGCCCTGGTGTCAGCCTTCCACCATGGTCTGTCTGACCCTATCAAGGACGGTCTGTCCTCTATTGGATGCCCAAGTGACCTCGAAACCCTCATCTCACATGCTATTCGTCTGGACAACAGGATGAGAGAACGCCACCAAGCCTTGAGCCCCCCCAGCCTCCCTACCTCTACCTGGAAACCATCTACCTCCTTCAGTGACTGTCCAGAACCCATGCAAGTGGGTCGTACTCGCCTCTCCGCATCTGAGAGGGAGCGCAGAAGGAGGGATAAGTGCTGCATCTACTGTGGCAAGCCTGGTCACTTCCGAGCATCATGTCCCGAACTCTTGGGAAAAGGACCGCCCCGTCCAGCCGAGGGAGGGTTGTGACGGGGTCTACCCTCTCTCCCGGACTCCCTGGCCAAGGAATCTACATCCCGGTCTCCATCTCCTGGGGTGAGTCTGTCCACTCTTGTCAAGCTTTGTTAGACTCAGGGGCGGCTGGGAACTTTATGGATATTCACTTCGCCCAAAGCATCAATATACCTACTGCACCTCTTGAAGTCCCTCTGTCTGTGTCTGCCCTCGATGGCCAAGCGTTAGGTGATGGAAGAGTCACCCAAGTTACTTCTCCAGTCTTCCTCCAGTCTCAAGGTCACAAGGAAGAAATATCCCTGCACCTGATTCCTTCACCTGAGTTCCCAGTTATTCTAGGCCATCCTTGGCTTACTCGCCACAACCCTCGCATAGACTGGGTAACAAGCCAGGTTGTGGAATGGGGCCCTGCATGCCATGCCTCTTGTCTTCTCTCTAGCTCTCCTGTGTCTCCTGCCGAGCCCCCTGATTTCACTGAGTTATCTCAAGTTCCCACAGAGTACTGGGATCTCAAGGAGGTATTCAGCAAGAGCAGGGCCGCCGTTCTTCCTCCGCACCGGGCCTACGACTGTGCCATCGACTTGCTCCCTGGGACTACCCCTCCTCGTGGCAGACTGTTTTCCCTCTCTCAGCCAGAACGCAAGGCCATGAGGAATACCTCAAAGACGCCCTGGTCTCTGGGTTCATTCGACCCTCCACCTCACCTGCTGGTGCCGGCTTCTTCTTTGTCGGCAAGAAGGATGGGGGGCTCCGACCATGTATTGACTACAGGGGCCTGAACAAGATCACTGTGTGCAACCGATATCCCCTTCCGCTGATGTCCACTGCTTTCGACCTGCTCCAAGGCGCCACCGTCTTCACCAAGTTGGACCTACGGAACGCATACCACCTCATCCGTATCCAACAGGGAGACGAGTGGAAGACTGCCTTTAACACCCCGTCTGGGCACTATGAATACCAGGTGATGCCCTTCGGACTCACCAATGCACCAGCTGTTTTTCAGGCCCTAATCAACGACGTCTTAAGGGACATGATTAACCTGTACGTTTTTGTCTACCTCGATGACATCCTTATCTTTTCCAAGACCGTGCAGGAGCACCGCCACCATGTCCGCCAGGTTCTCCAGAGGCTGCTACAGAACAATCTGTTCGCCAAGGCCCAGAAATGCGAATTTCATGTTCCCGAGGTCTCCTTTCTGGGATTTATTGTACGGACAGGCCAAATCCAAATGGACCCTGCCAAGACCCTGGCCGTCCGGGATTGGCCTACTCCCAAGTCCGTTAAGGAGGTTCAGCGGTTCTTAGGATTCACTAACTTCTACCGCAAGTTCATCAGGAACTTCAGTTCTGTGGCAGCACCCATGTCAGACCTCACCAAAAGGACAGGTGGATCTTATGTCTGGTCTCCTCAGGCGGAAAAGGCGTTGAAAGACCTCAAGGACCGCTTCTGCACGGCACCCATTCTGGTCCTCCCGGACACCTCCCAACCATTCATCGTGGAGGTGGACGCCTCGGACAGTGGTGTCAGCGCGGTGCTCTCTTAACGTTCAGAAGGAAAGCTGCACCCCTGCGCTTACTTCTCCCACCGCCTGAGTCCTGCGGAGTCCCGGTACGATGTGGGGGATCGAGAACTGCTAGCGGTCAAACTGGCCCTTGAGGAGTGGAGGCACTAGCTGGAGGGAGCGCAACATCCATTCCTGGTTTGGACTGACCACAAGAACCTGGAGTACCTCCAGCAAGCCAAGAGACTGAACCCTCGACAGGCTAGGTGGGCCCTGTTTTTCAGTCGGTTTGACTTCACCCTCTCGTACCGCCCCGGCTCCAAGAACACCAAACCTGATGCACTGTCCAGGCTGTTCTCTGCCACTAACAGGGAGAATGAAGTTGGGCCTATTATTCCGGTGTCCCGGATTGTGGCCCCTGTCCGCTGGGGTATTGAGGAGGCTGTTCGACGAGCCCAACGCCAGGACCCTGGTCCTGGGACGGGGCCACCGGGCCTCTTGTACGTCCCACATCAAGCCCGGGCCAAGGTTCTCCAGTGGGGTCACTCTTCCCGTCTCACCGCCCACCCGGGAGCTTGAAGGACCCTGGACTTCCTGAAAAGATGCTTCTGGTGGCCTAACATGGAGAAGGAAGTAAGGTCATTTATCCTGTCCTGTGAGGTTTGCACCAGAACCAAGAACCCACGACAGCATCCCCAGGGTCTCCTGCATCCTCTGACCATTCCCCGGCGTCCCTGGTCCCACGTGGCAGTCGACTTCATCACGGGTCTCCCTGAGTCACAAGGGAGACCGGTCATTTTGGTCATAGTTGACAGATTCTCCAAGGCCTGCTGCTTCATACCACTGTGCAAACTCTCCTCTGCTCTTGAAACAGCTAAACTTATGTTCAATCATGTCTTCCGAGTCTTTGGTCTTCCACAGGACATCGTCTCAGACCGAGGTCTCCAGTTCTCCTCCCGAGTGTGGCACGGGTTCTGCAAGGTCATCGGAGCCACTGCCAGCCTCTCCTCTGGGTTTCACCCACAGTCCAACGGTCAGACGGAGAGGCTCAACCAGGACCTGGAAACCACCCTGCGAGGCCTGGCTATGGATAACCCGACATCGTGGAGCACCTGGCTGCCATGGGCAGAGTACGCCCACAACACCCTGCAGTCATCGGCCACCAAGCTGTCGCCATTCCAGTGCCAATTCGGGTTCCAGCCACCTCTGTTTCCGGACCAGGAGGAGGACGCGGGGGTGCCCTCGGTCAACCAATATGTGAGACGGTGTTGCAAGACCTGGAGCAAGGTCAGGAAGACCCTCATACAGACCTCCAGAACCAACCAGACTCAGGCCAACCGCCATAGAAGACCTGCACACGCTTTCCGCCCTGGGCAGCGGGTTTGGCTGTCCACTAAGGACCTTCCACTGTGGGTGGAGAACCGCAAGCTTGCTCCTCACTACATTGGCCCCTTCAAGGTGGTGCGCAGGGTGAACCCTGTCTCCTACCGGCTCCAGTTGCCCCGGACTCTGAGGATCAACCCCACTTTCCATGTTTCCCTGTTGCGGCCCGTACTGACGTCTACGTATGCCCCTGCCCCTAGGAACCCCCCACCCCCCCGCATCTTCCAGGGGCAGACTGTGTTCACTGTGCATCGCCTGCTTGACTCCCGCCGGGTCCGCGGCGGGTTGCAATACCTGGTGGACTGGGAGGGCTATGGTCCTGAGGAGCGCTGCTGGGTTCCTGCTCGGGATGTCCTTGATAAAGAACTATGTTGGGACTTCCATTCGGCCCATCCGGATCGCCCTGGGAACGTCAGGAGACGCTCCTGGGGGGGGGGGTCCTTTTAGGACTAGGACTGTTTTGGCCTCTAGAGGCCGCTGTTATTTCCTTTTCATGTCATGTTTATTTTGGCCTCTAGAGGCCGCCACTGTTCCTGTGTTTTGTGTTTTTGTTAATTGCCTGTTTGTCCTGATTATCTTCACCTGTGTCCTTAATTAGTTTGTGTATTTATACCCCTGAGCTCAGTCCTCTTGTCACGGAGTCTTTGTGCTGTTATGTTTATCTCCAGTTTCCTCTGTACCGTGTTCTTTGTTTTGCACTTTGCTTTTCTGTTTTTTTGGCTTTTGTTTTGTACCTTTGGATATTTTATTTTTCCCTTTGTCTTCCCAGTGTTAGATTATACTCTTTGTTGTTTTTTGCTTTGCCCTGTATATAGTGTATATAGTATAAATAAACCTTTTTGATTCTTTTTCTACTTCCGCCTCACGCCTCTGCATTTGAGGCATCCCCCTGGTGGCCTAGTGGGGGTTTGCTGGATTATCACACCAATGAACCAGGTTCGAATCCCAGCAAAACCCTAACACATGTCCTCTCTCACCACATCCATGTATCTCCTCTTTGGCCTTCCTCGTTTTTGTGTGCCTGGCAGCTCCATCCTCAACATTCTCCTTCCAATATGCTCTGCATCTCTTCTCAGGATGTGCCCATACCATCTCAGTCTCATCTCTCTTAGCTTAATTCCCAAGCTCTCCACATGTGCTGTCCCTCTGATGTGCTCGTTCCTTATCCTGTCCAACCTTGTCACTCCCATCGCAAACCTTAACATCCTCAACTCCACCACCTCCAACTTTGCCTCCTGTCTCTTTGTTAAGGGTACGGTCTCCAATCCATACATCACAGCTGGTCTCACTACTGTCTTATACATCTTACCTTTCACTTTTGCTGGGACTTTCCTATCACAAATGACTCCCGAAATCCTTCTCCAACTGCTCCACCCTGCCTGCACTCTCTTTCTCACCTCACTATCGCAGCCTCCATTTTCCTTCATAGTTGACCCCAGGTACGGTACTTGAATTCACCAACTTTCTTTACGTCTACTCCTTGCATCTTAACTACACTCTCATCCTCATTCTCATTGATGCACATGTATTCTGTTTTGCTACTGCTCACCTTCATTCCTCTTCGTTCCAATGCATACCTCCATCTCTCCAAACCCAACTCAACCTCCTTTCTACTTTCACCACATATCACAATATCATCTGCAAACATCATGTTCCATTTATACACAGGATAATATTTTTTAAACATTTATTTAAATTATTTCAGAATTATTTGAGGAAGCCAAACTCGAAAGTACAGGTTGGGCAATTGCATGCCAATTGCCCTGTTCCAATAATTTTGATAAGTATGTTTTGCTATTTTTTTTTTTAGCAAAATTAAACATTTGTGTACATTTTTTGCTTTCCTATATTGTGCATTAACAGTGAAAATATAGTGAACTTTAACCATTAACGGTGATAGTGATCATTAATAGTAAAATAGAAACATTGCACAAGATGATCAAAAATGTTGGAACATGTGACTGGCAGGTGTTCAGGGTTTCCCATACATAGACCATTGTGTGGCGCAGTGCCACACAATGGATTCCTATTGCCACACAATCAGACTCGTGATTTTGAAAAAAAAAAAATTCCATTGTGTATCGTTCCGTTCATTCATAGTGCTCCTTCTTCTCATTCATGCGCACGCGCACACAGAGATGGAGAGGCGTGCACACAGGCCTGCCGTTGTGCATATACCTGGACTGCAAGTAGGCCTGCTAGGCTAATTAAAAATAAAGCAGCCTTCCCGATTTGCCTTCCGACCCCTTATTTTAAAAGGTAGCCTATGTCATGCTTGTGATGAGCTTTATCATAGCTTTCTTGGCTTACATGAAATGGACATCCCTGAGTCAGGCTGTAAACCAATTTTGATGCATACAGTAGCAGCTTGACGTGAGGAACCGGCCTTATTGCATTATCCCGTTTAAGCATTCATGCAAGTTATTAATAATGGCTTGACATTCACAATAAATAAGGATTTCCCACTAGCCTAAATAAAATATTGTTATACTCGTGGGGATGCCTAGTTGATGCTATCTGAAGCATAAAATCTGAATATTTTAAGAAACATCTTTATTAGCTTTATTGGCGAAGTAGATAAACCATCACTGCATCACTGATACGCACACACACTGGCAGCTGATTCGCCCACTCCTCCTCTCCATGCATACTGCTTGAGGGCTTTCAAGAGGAAATCCCAATGCTGCGTGATATTTAGCACAGAGAAGACGGTCAACGATATCTGGAGTCTACCAAAGGTTAGTATGATGTACTGTGCTCAAACACACCTGCCCAGTATGTAACTCAGAAAAGGTAGCCTTATGCTAGCTTTATGAACTGCTAGCCTTATAACGTTACCAATATTGAACATCCAGCTGTCAGCCTATAATGTTGGAAACGCAGCAAACAATGTGATAAAGATAAAATGCGGTAGTTGAGATAGGCTACTGTAGGATGCCAATAGACTAATAACTTTGTATTTATTTGACTATTATAATTTCATTGACTCTCAATGTTTGCTGCTTTAACCCAGATTAGTATTAGTTGAGGTAAGTGTTGAGCTCAATATTTAAAATAAAAACCTCCAGCTTGTTTTTTGCAATTTATTCCTTGAATGTCAACTAAAGAATGATTGAAAGATTGCCACCAAAAAGGCAAAAAACTAAGGTAAAAACTAATCTTTAACTTCAATTTTGGTGAGTATTTTTCATAAATTTAAAAGACAGGTTTTCCACCAATATCAAGCCCAGCAAACTAATGGCCTGCCCTGTAATGTAAAGTTGGGTCGAGGAATGAAACCAGGCAGGGTTCTGGTAAAAATTGTTTTAGCTGTCTTCTCTTAAAGAACTTAAAAGAATTTAGATTGAATTGAATAATCTCAAATGCTTCTTGTAGCTTTAAAATAGTCCCATCAGGTGACTCTGAAGAAAAATACTGTGTGTTTGAACACCGCCCGCTGTAAACACTTTGCATACACCCCAATGACCGACTCTACCGACCGCCACGACACCACCACGCACGATTCCCTCATCGGCACAGTGGAGCACCACAAATTGCTACCTGGTCTGTGGGAAACACTGGTGTCTCCTCTTGTGAACGTGTGGCCTGTTAAATTGACTGTTTTTTGAGTGTTTTGTCCGCTGGTTGTGGTGTAGCTCCAGACCCAGTTTTGGGCGTCGGTTCCCTCCAGGCCTTGGTTCACTGTGGGTGATGCCTGTGCTCCCAGCTATGGACTGCAGTGAGCCTGTTGCTCGTTTTACTTCGTGGTTGTCCAGCGCTCTGTGCTTTAATGCTTGGCGTGATGTTCCGAGCGATGTTGCTCGGTGGCATCGCAGCGGCTGTGCAGGCGGTTTGGGACACACCAGCGCTCTGTGTGGCGGAGCTTCTGTGCTCGCTTTGTGGATCCATGGTATGGTGTTGAGCGATGTTGCTGACGGCGTCACGGCGGCGGTGCTGGAGATGTGGGACTCGTTTTCATGCGCCTTTTGGTGGGACTGTGGCTGCTACACCATGGGAATTACATCCTGACCCTTACTCGGTGGACTTTTTACTTTTTATTTATTTTTTATTATTATTATTTAGGCGGCACGTTGGTGTGGTGGTTAGCGCTGTCGCCTCACAGCAAGAAGGTCCTGGGTTCGAGCCCCGGGGCCGGCGAGGGCCTTTCTGTGTGGAGTTTGCATGTTCTCCCCGTGTCCACGTGGGTTTCCTCCGGGTGCTCCGGTTTCCCCCACAGTCCAAAGACATGCAGGTTAGGTTAACTGGTGACTCTAAATTGACCGTAGGTGTGAATGTGAGTGTGAATGGTTGTCTGTGTCTATGTGTCAGCCCTGTGATGACCTGGCAACTTGTCCAGGGTGTACCCCGCCTTTCACCCGTAGTCAGCTGGGATAGGCTCCAGCTTGCCTGCGACCCTGTAGAAGGATAAAGCGGCTAGAGATAATGAATGAATATTTAGGGCCCGAGCCCTATAGGGCGAAGGCCCTATTGTTCTTGTAAGAGTTCACTATTATTAGGGCCCGAGCCCTATAGGGCGAAGGCCCTATTGTTCTTGTAAGAGTTCACTATTATTATTCTTCCGTCTTCTTCTTCTTCTTCTTTATTTTTCTCCGCTGTTGGGCCATTTTCGGGGCGCTTGCCATGGGCGAAAACGCACGAAATTTGGCACCAGTTCCGAGAATTGTCACCGCTACTCAGAACCAGAAGCCCAAACTTGGCCGGGGCTCAGGGCCTCTATAGCGCCCCCTAAGTCGTTGTGATTTTGGCCTCCCGCATTAAGGTGCCTGGGTGCCATATAGTTTGTAGTAGTGGCATGCCTTTTGGTACGCTTATGTATCTCACTAAGCCGGACAAAAATGTAATGCCAATGCATTAGCCACGCCCAACAGGAAGTGAGGTAATTTCACTTTTGTGCGAAATGCATGGCCGCGAAGACGGCGCAACTCCTCCTAGACCGTTCATAGGAATGTCACCAAAATTGATACACTTCATCTACAGACATGGCTGACAAAAGTTACTAAATACGTTTCACGTAGGATAAACCGTTCAGAAGTTATACGTCAATCAATTTTCGATGCAAAATTTTACATGCTTAAAAATTCATAACAAATCTTCTGATTGCTCAAAACTGCTCATACTTCACTCGCAAATCAGTCATTGGGCTTCTGACATGTTACCCAATTTCTGTGATATTTCGCCACTGGGGGCGCTATTTTTGGGCAAAAATTCCAATCTTTCCTCAAATTTGGTCAAACTTCACGGCCTCCCTCTTACTACCTCCCATGTCATGTATACCACGTTTTGGAAATTTTCGTCCATGGGGGGGCGCTGTTTTTGGCCGACGCCATTACTCCAAAACGGGTTTTTGGTAAATAATTCCATAATGCTTTTCCTTCACACCACTACCATGTGATAGTACGTTGCTGTTGCAGACACTTATTTTTCCAACTCATAATCGCTCATGTACAGCATAGCGCCACCTACTGACATGGGAAAAACCAAAAAATTTATTCTTCAAAAATCTATATCTCATCTTCTATTTACTCAATTGTCATCAAACTTCATAGGCAAACTCTTCATAGCTCACCTGACGTCTACGCCAAATTTTGTGCACTTTCGCCCGTGGGGGTGCTGGTTATGGCAAAAATGATAATGCAGCTTCTGATTTGTCAAACTTGCCAAGCAAACTCTTTACAAGACCCTTATTGGGGCGCTTGCCATGGTCGACAA
Source organism: Neoarius graeffei (assembly GCF_027579695.1). Classification (NCBI taxonomy): domain Eukaryota; kingdom Metazoa; phylum Chordata; class Actinopteri; order Siluriformes; family Ariidae; genus Neoarius; species Neoarius graeffei. Next base: position 60,453,080 of record NC_083582.1, on the reverse strand, counting down.
CGCACGAAATTTGGCTCCTTTTTCTTAGACTGCCACCGCTACTCAGAACCAGAAGCCCAGATCCAGGCGGGCCTCAGGGCCTCTATAGCGCCCCCTAACTCATTGTGATTTTGGCCTCCCGCATTAAGGTGCCTGGTTGCCATGTAGTTTGTAGTAGTGGCATGCCATTTGGTACGCATATGTATCTCACTAAGCCGGACAAAAATGTAATGCCAATGCATTAGCCACGCCCAACAGGAAGTGAGGTAATTTCGCTTTTGTGCGAAATGCATGGCCACGAAGCCGGCGCAACTCCTCCTAGACCGTTCATAGGAATGTCACCAAAATTGATAGACATCATCTACAGACATGGCTGACAAAAGTTACTAAATACGTTTCACGTAGCATAAACCGTTCAGAAGTTATACGTCAATCAATTTTCAATGCAAAATTTTACATGCTTAAAAATTCATAACAAATCTTCTACTTGCTCAAAACTGCTCATACTTCACACGCAAATCACTCATTGGGCTTCTGACATGTTACCCACTGTCTGTGATATTTCGCCACTGGGGGCGCTATTTTTGGGCAAAAAATCCAATCTTTCCTCAAATTTGGTCAAACTCCACGGCCACCCTCTTACTACCTCCCATGTCATGTATACCACATTTTGGGAATTTTCGTCCATGGGGGGCGCTGTTTTTGGCCGACGCAATTGCTCCAAAACGGGTTTTTGGTAAATCATTCCATAATGCTTTTCCTTCACACCACTACCTTGTGATAGTGCGTTGCTGTTGTAGACACTTATTTTTCCAACTCATAATCGCTCATGTACAGCATAGCGCCACCTTCTGACATGGGAAAAACCAAAAATTTTATTCTTCAAAAATCTATATCTCATCTTCTACTTACTCAATTGTCATCAAACTTCATACGCAACCTCTTCATAGCTCACCTGACATGTCCGCCAAATTTTGTGCACTTTCGCCCCTGGGGGTGCTGGTTATGGCAGAAATGATATTGCAGCTTCTGATTTGTCACACTTGGCAAGCAAACTCTTTACAAGACCATTATTGGGGCGTTATTATTATTAGGGCCCGAGCACCGTACAGTGCGAGACCCTATCGTTGCCATGTGTCCAATTCTGTGCTTTGTCGCCATTGCGGGAGTAATGTCTCTTGCCGAAGAAGCTGTGGAAGGTATTTCGCGGGGACGCATGCCCCCGCCCCCATTGGCCGCTGGCGCGAGGGCCCGTCGAGGCCGCTTGCGGCTTTAATTATTCTTCTTCTTTATTTTTCTCCGCTGTTGGGCCATTTTCGGGGCACTTGCCATGAGCGAAAACGCGCGAAATTTGGCGCCACTTCCGAGAATTGCCACCACTACTCAGAACCAAAAGCCCACACTTGGCCGGGGCTCAGGGCCTCTATAGCGCCCCCTAAGTCGTTGTGATTTTGGCCTCCCGCATTAAGGTGCCTGGTTGCCATATAGTTTGTACTAGTGGCATGCCATATGGTATGCATATGTATCTCACTAAGCCGGACAAAAATGTAATGCCAATGCATTAGCCACGCCCAACAGGAAGTGAGGTAATTTCACTTTAGTGTGAAATGCATGGCCACGAAGACGGCGCAACTCCTCCTAGACCGTTCATAGGAATGTCACCAAAATTGATACACATAATCTAGAGACATGGCTGACAAAAGTTACTAAATACGTTTCACGTAGGATAAACCGTTCAGAAGTTATACGTCAATCAATTTTCACTTCAAAATTTTACATGCTAAAAAATTCATAACAAATCTTCTCATTGCTCAACACTGCTCATACTTCACACGCTAATCACTCATTGGGCTTCTGACATGTTACCCAATTTCTGTGATATTTCGCCACTGGGGGCGCTATTTTTGGGCAAAAAATCCAATCTTTCCTCAAATTTGGTCAAACTCCACGGCCACCCTCTTACTACCTCCCATGTCATGTATACCACATTTTGGGAATTTTCGTCCATGGGGGGCGCTGTTTTTGGCCGACGCAATTTCTCCAAAACGGGTTTTTGGTAAATTATTCCATAATGCTTTTCCTTTACACCACTACCTTGTGATAGTGCGTTGCTGTTGTGGACACTTATTTTTCCATCTCATAATCACTCATGTACAGCATAGCGCCACCTACTGACATGGGAAAAACCAAAAAATTTATTCTTCAAAAATCTATATCTCATCTTCTGTTTACTCAATTGTCATCAAACTTCATACGCAAACTCTTCATAGCTCACCTGACATGTACGCCGAATTTTGTGCACTTTCGCCCCTGGGGGTGCGGGTTATGGCAGAAATGATATTGCAGCTTCTGATTTGTCAAACTTGGCAAGCAAACTCTTTACAAGACCCTTTTTGGGGCGCTTGCCATGGTCGACATCGCACGAAATTTGGCTCCTTTTTCTTAGACTCCCACCGCTACTGAGAACCAGAAGCCCAGATCCAGGCGGGCCTCAGGGCCTCTATAGCGCCCCCTAACTCATTGTGATTTTGGCCTCCCGCATTAAGGTGCCTGGTTGCCATGTAGTTTGTAGTAGTGGCATGCCATTTGGTACGCATATGTATCTCACTAAGCCGGACAAAAATGTAATGCCAATGCATTAGCCACGCCCAACAGGAAGTAAGGTAATTTCACTTTTGTGCGAAATGCATGGCCACGAAAACGGCGCAACTCCTCCTAGACCGTTCATAGGAATGTCACCAAAATTGATACACATCATCTACAGACATGGCTGACAAAAGTTCCTAAATAAGTTTCACGTAGAATAAACCGTTCAGAAGTTATACGTCAATCAATTTTCAATGCAAAATTTTACATGCTTAAAAATTCATAACATATCTTCAAATTGCTCAAAACTGCTCATACTTCACACGCAAATCACTCATTGGGCATCTGACATGTTACCCAATTTCTGTGATATTTCGCCACTGGGGGCGCTATTTTTGGGCAAAAAATCCAATCTTTCCTCAAATTTGGTCAAACTTCACGGCCACCCTCTTACTACCTCCCATGTCATGTATACCACATTTTGGGAATTTTCGTCCATGGGGGGCGCTGTTTTTGGCCAACGCAATTGCTCCAAAACAGGTTTTTGGTAAATAATTCCATAATGCTTCTCCTTCACACCACTACCTTGTGGTAGTACGTTGCTGTTGTAGACACTTATTTTTCCAACTCATAATCGCTCATGTGCAGCATAGCGCCACCTACTGACATGGGAGAAACCAAAAAATTTATTCTTCAAAAATCAATATCTCATCTTCTATTTTCTCAATCTTGATCAAACTTGATACGCACACTCTTAACAGGTCACCTGACATATGTGCCAAATTTTGTGAACTTTTGCCACTGGGGGCGCTGTTTTCAGGCAACAATTTATATCTCGGCTTCTGATTGGTCAAACTTGATCAAACTTTACAAAACAACTCTTCATAGGTCCCTTGACATGTATACCAAATTTGGTGAACTTTCACCACTGGGGGCGCTCATTGCGCTGTAGCAGTTGCAGGAGAGGTGTTTACAATCATGAGGCACCAGGAGTATGTTGTTTTGGTTGCCTTAAACACACGTCTTGTGGACCACTGGGGGCGCTCATTGCACTGTAGCAGTTGCAGGAGAGGTGTTTACAATCATGAGGCACCAGGAGTATGTTGTTTTGGTTGCCTTAAACACACATGACTTGTGGGGAATGGGTAGGCAGTCGGGAGCAAGTGTTGTAGCATAGCACCACCTACTGACATGGGAGAAACCAAAAAATTTATTCTTCAAAAATCAATATCTCATCTTCTATTTTCTCAATCTTGATCAAACTTGATACGCACACTCTTAACAGGTCACCTGACATATGTGCCAAATTTTGTGAACTTTTGCCACTGGGGGCGCTGTTTTCAGGCAACAATTTATATCTCGGCTTCTGATTGGTCAAACTTGATCAAACTTTACAAAACAACTCTTCATAGGTCCCTTGACATGTATACCAAATTTGGTGAACTTTCACCACTGGGGGCGCTCATTGCGCTGTAGCAGTTGCAGGAGAGGTGTTTACAATCATGAGGCACCAGGAGTATGTTGTTTTGGTTGCCTTTAACACACATCACTTGTGGGGAATGGGTAGGCAGTCGGGAGCAAGTGTTGTAGCATAGCGCCACCTACTGACATGGGAGAAACCAAAAAATTTATTCTTCAAAAATCAATATCTCATCTTCTATTTTCTCAATCTTGATCAAACTTGATACGCACACTCTTTACAGGTCACCTGACATATGTGCCAAATTTTGTGAACTTTTGCCACTGGGGGCGCTGTTTTCAGGCAACAATTTATATCTCGGCTTCTGATTGGTCAAACTTGATCAAACTTTACAAAACAACTCTTCATAGGTCCCTTGACATGTATACCAAATTTGGTGAACTTTCACCACTGGGGGCGCTCATTGCGCTGTAGCAGTTGCAGGAGAGGTGTTTACAATCATGAGGCACCAGGAGTATGTTGTTTTGGTTGCCTTAAACACACATGACTTGTGGACCACTGGGGGCGCTCATTGCACTGTAGCAGTTGCAGGAGAGGTGTTTACAATCATGAGGCGCCAGGAGTATGTTGTTTTGGTTGCCTTAAACACACATGACTTGTGGGGAATGGGTAGGCAGTCGGGAGCAAGTGTTGTAGCGTTACATACAGACTAATAGATGTCTAACAGAAGACAATCCTATGTAGCTATAGCTTGGTGACTGATGAGGTAAATACATTAATTTGGTTGGGAAGCCATGGCATAAAATGTTCTGTCCATGACAACATCTCAGCGCACCATGTACTCTGTGTCCAATTCTGTGCTTTGTCACCATTGTGGGAGTAATGTCTCTTGCCAAAGAAGCTGTGGAAGGTATGTCGCGGGGACGCATGCCCCCGCCCCCCTTGGCCGCTGCCGCGAGGGCCCGTCGAGGCCGCTTGCGGCTTTAATTAGGGCCCGAGCCCTATAGGGCGAAGGCCCTATTGTTCTTGTAAGAGTTCACTATTATTATTCTTCCGTCTTCTTCTTCTTCTTCTTCTTCTTCTTTATTTTTCTCCGCTGTTGGGCCATTTTCGGGGCACTTGCCATGGGCGAAAACGCACGAAATTTGGCGCCAGTTCCGAGAATTGCCACCGCTACTCAGAACCAAAAGCCCAAACTTGGCCGGGGCTCAGGGCCTCTATAGCGCCCCCTAAGTCGTTGTGATTTTGGTCTCCCGCATTAAGGTGCCTGGTTGCCATGTAGTTTGTAGTAGTGGCATGCCATTTGGTACGCATATGTATCTCACTAAGCCGGACAAAAATGTAATGCCAATGCATTAGCCACGCCCAACAGGAAGTGAGGTGATTTCACTTTTGTGCGAAATGCATGGCCACGAAGACGGCGCAACTCCTCCTAGACCGTTCATAGGAATGTCACCAAAATTGATAGACATCATCTACAGACATGGCTGACAAAAGTTACTAAATACGTTTCACGTAGCATAAACCGTTCAGAAGTTATGCGTCAATCAATTTTCGATGCAAAATTTTACATGCTTAAAAATTCATAACAAATCTTCTAGTTGCTCAAAACTGCTCATACTTCACACGCACATCACTCATTGGGCTTCTGACATGTTACCCAATTTCTGTGATATTTCGCCACTGGGGGCGCTATTTTTGGGCAAAAAATCCAAACTTTCCTCAAATTTGGTCAAACTTCACGGCCACCCTCTTACTACCTCCCATGTCATGTATACCACATTTTGGGAATTTTCGTCCATGGGGGGCGCTGTTTTTGGCCGACGCAATTGCTCCAAAACGGGTTTTTGGTAAATTATTCCATAATGCTTTCCCGTCACACCACTACCTTGTGATAGTACGTTGCTGTTGTAGACACTTATTTTTCCAACTCATAATCGCTCATGTACAGCATAGCGCCACCTACTGACATGGGAAAAACCAAAAAATTTATTCTTCAAAAATCTATATCTCATCTTCTATTTACTCAATTGTCATCAAACTTCATACGCAAACTCTTCATAGCTCGCCTGACATATACGCCAAATTTTGTGCACATTCGCCCCTGGGGGTGCTGGTTATGGCAAAAATGATATTGCAGCTTCTGATTTGTCAAACTTGGCAAGCAAACTCTTTACAAGACCCTTTTTGGGGCACTTGCCATGGTCGACAACGCACGAAATTTGGCTCCTTTTTCTTAGACTGCCACCGCTACTGAGAACCAGAAGCCCAGCTCCAGGCGGGCCTCAGGGCCTCTTTAGCGCCCCCTAAGTCGTTGTGATTTTGGCCTCCCGCATAAAGGTGCCTGGTTGCCATGTAGTTTGTAGTAGTGGCATGCCATTTGGTAGGCATATGTATCTCACTAAGCCGGACAAAAATGTAATGCCAATGCATTAGCCACGCCCAACAGGAAGTGAGGTAATTTCACTTTTGTGCGAAATGCATGGCCACGAAGACGGCGCAACTCCTCCTAGGCCGTTCATAGGAATGTCACCAAAATTGATAGACATCATCTACAGCCATGGCTGACAAAAGTTCCTAAAAACGTTTCACGTAGGATAAGCCGTTCAGAAGTTATACGTCAATCAATTTTCAATGCAAAATTTTACATGCTTAAAAATTCATAACAAATCTTCTAATAGCTCAAAACTGCTCATACTTCACACGCAAATCCCTCATTGGGCTTCTGACATGCTATCCAAATTCTGTGATATTTCGCCACTGGGGGCGCTATTTTTGGGCAAAAAATCCAATCTTTCCTCAAATTTGGTCAAACTTCACGGCCACCCTCTTACTACCTCCCATGTCATGTATACCCCATTTTGGGAATTTTCGTCCATGGGGGGCGCTGTTTTTGGCCGACGCAATTGCTCCAAAATGGGTTTTTGGTAAATAATTCCTTAATGCTTTTCCTTCACACCACTACCTTGTGATCGTACGTTGCTGTTGTAGACACTTATTTTTCCAACTCATAATCGCTCATGTACAGCATAGCGCCACCTACTGACATGGGAAAAACCAAAACATTTTTTCTTCAAAAATCAATATCTCATCTTCTATTTACTCAATCTTGATCAAACTTGATAGGCACACTCTTAACAGGTCACCTGACATATCTCCCAAATTTTGTAAACTTTTGCCACTGGGGGCGCTGTTTTCAGGCAACATTTTATATCTCGGCTTCTGATTGGTCAAACTTGATCAAACTTGACACAACAACTCTTCATAGGTCCCTTGACATGTTTACCAAATTTGGTGAACTTTCACCACTGGGGGCGCTCATTGCGCTGTATCAGTTGCAGGAGAGGTGTTTACAATCATGAGGCACCAGGTGTATGTTGTTTTGGTTGCCTTAAACACACATGACTTGTGGGGAATGGGTAGGCAGTCGGGAGCAAGTATTGTAGCGTTACATACAGACTAATAGATGTCTAACAGAAGACAATCCTATGTAGCTATAGCTTGGTGACTGATGAGGTAAATACATTAATTTGGTTGGGAAACCATGGCATAAAATTTTCTGTCCATGACAACATCTCAGCGCACCGTGTACTCTGTGTCCGATTCTGTGCTTTGTCGCCATTGTGGGAGTAATGTCTCTTGCCGAAGAAGCTGTGGAAGGTATTTCGCGGGGACGCATGCCCCCGCCCCCCTTGGCCGCTGGCGCGAGGGCCCGTCGAGGCCGCTTGCGGCTTTAATATTATTTATTGTTATTTTTATTTTTTTAATTTTTTTTCTTTGTCTATAATTGTAAAGCGTCCTTGGGTTTCTTGAAAGGCGCTATATAAATTTAACTTATTATTATTATTATTATTATAAAGAAGTAATAGCTCTGAATATCTACTCTTGCACTGAGTCCTAGGTTTCCCCTCTAAAGACTGCATTTGTTGTTAAAAACATAAACTTACCACCAAAGGTGCAATGTTCTAAGTTGTTTAACATATCTAGATGTAAATATGAAGAAATCTCATCTTATTATCTCTAGCCGCTTTATCTTGTCCTACAGGGTCGCAGGCAAGCTGGAGCCTATCCCAGCTGACTACGGGTGAAAGGCGGGGTACACCCTGGACAAGTCGCCAGGTCATCACAGGGCTGACATATAGACACAGACAACCATTCACACTCACATTCACACCTACGGTCAATTTAGAGTCACCAGTTAACCTAACCTGCATGTCTTTGGACTGTGGGGGAAACCGGAGCACCCAGAGGAAACCCATGTGGACACGGGGAGAACATGCAAACTCCGCACAGAAAGGCCCTTGCCAGCCATGGGACTCGAACCCGGACCCCCTTGCTGTGAGGTGACAGCGCTAACCACTACACCACCGTGCCACCTATAAAGAAATGAAAGCTGAAATTTTGATCTATCATCTCATATTCGTTTTTTTCAATGTCAAACACAAATGTCTTCAGTATCTAGCAAAAATAAAAGAATTAAATTTGCTGTTGCAATACTTTCAGAGGAGAATGTACAGTACTGTGAAAAAGTTGTAGGTACATCAAGAAGAAATTCTGTAAAGCAATGATATCTTCAGAAATAATTAAATGAAATGTTTAAGTATCAAAATAATTGCCTTAGTTATGCCATAGTTATGTTGTGCAGTTTTCCCAGGAAATTGGCTGGTAGGTTGGGTCCAGGCTTTTCTATATGCACTAGTAATGGTAATGGTAACTGGTAAGTTACTTATATATATATATATATATATATATATATATATATAATCTCATCTCATTATATCGAGCTGCTTTATCCTGTTCTACAGGGTCGCAGGCAAGCTGGAGCCTATGCCAGCTGACTACGGGCGAAAGGCGGGGTACACCCTGGACAAGTCGCCAGGTCATCACAGGACTGACACATAGACACAGACAACCATTCACACCCACACCTATGGTCAATTTAGAGTCACCAGTTAACCTAACCTGCATGTCTTTGGACTGTGGGGGAAACCGGAGCACCCGGAGGAAACCCACGTGGACATGGGGAGAACATGCAAACTCCGCATAGAAAGGCCCTCGCTGGCCACGGGGCTCGAACCCGGACCTTCTTGCTGTGAGGCGACAGCGCTAATCACTACACCACTGTGCCGCCCCACTTATAGAGAGAGAGAGAGAGAGAGAGATTGGTTCCAAAATGCGATAAATTCACTGTGATAAATTTGAGAAAAAAAAAAAAGAACGCCAAACTTCATTTGGGCGGGGTATAAAAACGTGTGTGTGTGTATATATATGAAATATAACTAGAAACAAGAAGTAAAGTTGATATACACGTATGAAAGCCTCTGAACTTGGACCATCTCTTATACTGGACCACAGATTTTTCCAAATTACATTCATCTTGTCGCGGCTAAGCCCCAGTCTATTTTACACACAAAGTTTTGAGGAATGTTAATCAACCAAGTCACATATTTAAAAGGAATTTTTTTTAAATAAAGGGCAGACTTTTTATTCTGAACAATACATTTAGAAGTGTGGACACCTTGTAGAGCATATACAGTTAAATGCATAGTGGAGTGGAGCGGAGCTCCATACTGAAGGGAATATAACTGGCGCCACAATGTTGGAAGGATATAATTGTCTCAGATATCTTTGTATGCTGTAGCATTACAGTTTCCCTTCAGTGGAACTAAGAGGCCCAAACCTGTTCCACCATGAAAATGCCCCTGTGCACAAAGTCCATGAAGACATGGTTTGCCGAGGTTGGATTGTAAGAATTTTAGTGGCCTGCACAGGGCCTTAACCTAACCCCACTAAAAACCTTTGAATTGATTTGGAATCCTAACTGCACCCCAAGGGATGTCCAAACAGGATGTGGCTGTGGTGGTCAGGTGTCCACAAACTAGCCATATAGTGTAGTTTAATTTGAGACTACATGGATCAACAAGCATTATGCACTTAATATTGTGAAAACTAACTAGTGCACTTTTTTATTGCTCTCTAACAAACATACCTTTATGCATCTGTCTTAGTTGTTTATTCACATTCATATTTTTATATTTTTTAAAAGAAAAATGGCATATTTCTTCACTGAATGAATTAGAAACTTGCTTTTTCTTCTCAGTGTCTATACTGTTATGAAAGCATTAAAATGAAATTTTCATAGAAAATGACAGTTTGATGTAACTTTCCACTCATGTAGTTTGAAAGGACTTCTTTTTTTCCCCCTTTTTTCTAATATATTACTTATTGTTAGTGCTGCCTGCCCAACCCAAGACACAATAAAATCTCCCTTTGTTGAGTCAAGGCATAATGGTGTCAGAAGATAGTTCTTTGGGAGTAAACAGGACATCCTTAATATTCTCTATGAAGTGGGATCTGAGAGAGAACAAGCATACATGAAAAATAAAGCAGCACATCCCACTACTGATGCAACAAGAAAGCAAGAGGTGTTTGAGCTTTGTGTTGGGGAACAGGACCTAATTACAAAAATCTATGAGATAGAAAAGGGCACAACTTGTTATTGATGTCACTAAAGAACTAAATTGGCTCATGTTCTTCTTTTTCAGACTTGCTGACAAAACATTTTTCAATAAAATAAGTGCTGGAGTATGTTCCAGGAAGATGGCTTAAAAAAGTTTAAATTCAGTCTAGAATCAGTTGAATAAGCCATATCTCACACCTGCAGATTTGTCAGTTCCCGGGGAAGAAAAAAAAGATTAAAGTTTGTTAACCCCAGGTATGCTAAGTCAGGATTGGATACATTCACAGTGAACTTTAAAACCCACTATTCGAGCCCTGAAAATGTGATTAAGTATGGAGAAAATCAGATGAAACAGTTGAATATTTAGCAATAGAAGATACATAAGTTTTTGTCCTTTCTTCTGCAGGCTACCAACATAGTTTCTTTTAACACCTTTATTTAATATGTAGATATTTAATAATAAAGATTATTATATTGTAGAGCCTATTTTTTGCATTCAATATTTATATAAAGTAGAATATGAAAACATAATTTAAACAGATAGGCTTCATGTAATAATCTGTATTTTGTGATAAATAATAAAACAAGGATCTCACATACGGTAATGAGTTACTTCACTTTGATTCTGTATCCAGCAGGAAGAAAGATGACACTCATGAACTGCAGTAGTGCTCCATTATGGCCACCTCTGAATCCAGAAGAGCAGAATAAAGTCCTATCATTTATGGAAATCATTCCAGAGGGTCTCTGATCACAACTGTCCACCAGGGCACAGGTCCTTATATAAATGACACAATGACTAATTCTGATTGAATAATAGCTGAGTTATGTCTCAGAACAATGATGAAAATGCATAAAAAAACACTTTTTATGACCCAGACATACACTGTACATTATATGTTATATCCATACACATGTATATTATATCCCTCATCAAAAAAATCTCATGCAGGGATTGGCCAAAGATGGCTCAAGTGACATACAATAGTTCTACCACTGATTAAGCAATGTATCTCATGACATCAAAAAAAAAAAAAGGCTATGACATGAGTCAGTCATGGTATATCCAGGATGTACCATGAACTGACATCACAATTGCAATCTATGCAGCCAACTCAAGTGTTTTTTTTTTTTTGTTAATTTTACAGTAAAGACAGACAAAAACAGAAGTCATTAATACAATCAAAACAAGAACATTAACATTTCAGCCAGAGGGATTTTCAACTGAACATATTACAATAACCATACAAATCAATAGTTTTAACAGCTTTCTGATTTTGTCAGTTTTTTTTTTTTTTTTGTACTGCTTGGTCTCTTTTTCAAATACCAAAAAAAAACAATAGTTTAGTAACCAACTCGAGTCACAGCTATGGCTCCGTGAGAATTTCTGTGTGTAGATCTATGTCTCATGATCATGCCTAGTGAGGCAGACAATAGCATGGTACATTGCACATAAGCAGGTCGAAGGTTGCTCCGACATAAACAACAAACATGGGTGCCTCCACTGAGTTTATGCCGAGATTCAATGTTAACACTTTTAGCTTGGAATTTTTTGAAGAGGGATATTGATAAAATATACCATGCACTGAGAGGCTCCAGTAATTATGGATTCTCTGAGGTGACTGGCATAGTACTATTTTCTGAGGGGCCCCAGTCATCTCGGAGAATCCATAATTTCAGCCAGAGCCTCTCTGTGCATGGAATATTTGATTATTATCTGTGGGCCTGGCATAATCTGTCATTTTATAAATGATAGTCTGTGCAAGGCAACATGGTGGTGCAGTGGGTAGCATCCCTACCTCACAGCTCCAGAGTCCCACATTTGATCCTGAGCTTGGGTTAATGACTGTGTGGAGTGTCACATGTTGACTCTATGTCCATTATAGTTTTCTCTGGTTTCGTGTCACCTCCCAAAAAAAAATTGTCAGTAGATGGATTGGCTACTGTAAATTGCCCCAGGTTTGAATGTGTGTGTGTGTGCATGGTGCTCTATGATGGCCCATCCAGGGTGTATTCCCTCCTCACAGCCAGTGTTTCTGGGATAGACTCTGGATTCTCTGTGACCCCGATCAGGATACAATGGCTCCTGAAGACATTCAAAATTTAATATAATTTCACTTATAGCTGATAAAAAGTACTGCTCAATTTGGTAGATCTTGGACGGGAAAGGCAATTCTACTGCATCTGTCCACAGATGACTACAATACAAGACCCAATTTATTGGATAACCCCCCCCCCCCCCCCCCCCCCCCAGCTTGATGCAACTCAAATAGTTCATCCTCTGCAATGTTGCAGGAGCTGTTTACTATGAGCACGACCTGACCCATTTCCACTTTCATCATTATTGGCCTACACAGCAAAGTAAATCAAGTGTTACGCTTGAATTGTTCGGTTTTATGATGGTTTTCCTTAATTATCATAATGGGGCCAAGCTGACAGGAATAGGTTAGCAATTTGTGAATTGCAAGTGCTGCATTATAAATGAAATTAGTCAACATTTACTGAGCAATGCGGCATGACCTTGGCATTCTTTTTTGCTTTTTTTCCCCCCAAGATTTGAATACAGTGTTCTCATCAAAAAGCTGATGTTGGCATGCATCAAACGAACAGTTGCATTGTTGCTGACAGAATGTTAAATGCTTGCACTCCGCAGAGATGGCCGATTTATTTTATTTATTTTTTATTTTTCTGCATTCTCTTGCTTTTCATCATCCCACTGCTGCAGCTTTGGAAACTCTCACAGATTAAAGAATGCTTGGTGTTCAAAAGAAACCTCTGAATTGCACATCCAAATGTGATTAAAAACAGGAGAATGTAACAGTTATGCTAAGTGTCATAGAAGAAAATGGATGACTTTATTTGAGATCATGTGTAGCTTTCACGAAATAGAGTCAAACTGTACTGTATTTTAGATGGCTGTGTGCCACTGGTATGCCAGTATTTGCAGGCATTCATATATGCATCACACATGCAACACACGTGCGTGCACACACACACACACACACACACACACGCTGGAATATTTTAACAATGATAGATGCTTCACTTATAATTACACTTAGATACGCTTGCCACTACAATTATATAAAAAAATATGCATAATTATTAAACTTTATTTGTGCAAACATTTAAAATTGATCTTTCTGAACTCCATGCAAATTTATCCATCCATTGATTATCTATATTGCTTATCTATCAGGGTCGTGGGGGAACCTGGAGCCAATCCCAGCTGACTTTGGGTGAGAGGCGGGATATACCCTGGGCAGGTCACCAATCTATTGCAGGGCTAACACAGTGAAAAACAACCATTCACACTCACATTCACACTTAAGGGCAATTTAGAGTAGACAGTTGACTTAATCCACAACTGTCTTTGGACTGTGGAAGGAAACCAGAGCAAACCCACACAAGCACAGGGAGAACATGCAAACTCCACACAGAAAAGCCCTAATTGGCCACAAGGTTTGATCACAGAACCTTCTTGCTGTGAGGTAACAATATTAACCACTGCATCACCATGCTACCCCATGCAAATTTAATTGCAACTGTAATGAATGTTTACAGAAGATTACAAGGTTGTGACATCTGACATACCCATAAAGTTCCATTCATTAGACCATGTACATGGTACTCTGAAATCATTGAAATATCAGCTGACATTTTTATGTTCCACAAAAATGAGGCAGGCGGCACGGTGGTGTAGTGGTTAGCGCTGTCGCCTCACAGCAAGAAGGTCCTGGGTTCGAGCCCCGGGGCCGGCGAGGGCCTTTCTGTGTGGAGTTTGCATGTTCTCCCCATGTCCGCGTGGGTTTCCTCCGGGTGCTCCGGTTTCCCCCACAGTCCAAAGACATGCAGGTTAGGTTAACTGGTGACTCTAAATTGACCGTGAATGTGAATGGTTGTCTGTGTCTATGTGTCAGCCCTGTGATGACCTGGCAACTTGTCCAGGGTGTACCCCGCCTTTCGCCCGTAGTCAGCTGGGATAGGCTCCAGCTTGCCTGCGACCCTGTAGAAGGATAAAGCGGCTAGAGATAATGAGAGATGAGAGACAAAAACGAGGCACAAATCTGCTACAATGCAAACACACTTACACTTGAATGTGAAAGTGACTGCTCCTGTTATTTGACTATAAGAGAGGAGTGGCTACAGTTTTATCCTGCCATTAAACATATGCCTCTGTGTTGGGTGGACAAAACCCTTGATCATTAAAGAAGATCACAACTGTAAAATAAAACAGGAACAACAACAACAACAAGATATATGCTCATGCTGAATCATTGGGTCTCTTCTCCAGTTAGAAGACACTTGGAAACCAATTGAGAAATCAGTATAATAGAACAAAAGACAGCAGAGGAGGCAGCCCAAGGCACATGAGAACAGAGGTAAAAAGACTTCATACAAACCACAAACCGGCATCTTCTAGACCTAAAGGAGATGAGCTGATGGAAAGAGTGGGGAGAAGACAGGTACCATGAAAATGAATTTTTTGCACTCCCACACATAAAACAATGAACAAAAAAGCATTAATCTTTACATGGCATTGGGCTAATAATTAAGACATTAGTACGTGATGATTAATGAAGACAATATCAAAAGCTATAACGTTGCAGTCAGGTGTTAATTCCACTATAAATTCTCACTTCATTATCAGAAACACTTGTCACACTAATTAGTTAAAACTATAAAACTAATCAGCAAAAATCTCTATGGTATTACAAATTAAATTGATGGGGGAAGATTCATGGGAAAACTTGAAAAATCCTGGGATATTTTCCAGCTACCGTGACTGCTGCAGCACACTGGACATTTCATATCAGAAGCTAAAGAACTGCTCATTATCAAATCCAACAGCAAAAGTAAACTGGGTGATCAGTGATAACTGATCACCTAAGCTTAAATGCAAATATTGTGTTTGATGTCAAAATCACTAATTTTAATATGAGACGTTCATAATTGTGTATTATTAAATGGTACTAATAAGGGCTTTGTTACCATTTGTAACTTTACATTATATATCAGTGTTGTTTTCATTAATGATGGCAAAATTATTTCGTTAACGCACCTTTTTTCATGACTAAAACAAGACAGTGATGAGCTAAACATAACTCTTTGATCACGAAAATGTGACGAGACGTATCTGTTGTTTTCATTGATGAGACGAGACAAAAATGTTAGTGGGTTGGCTATAGCTGGGCTGCCAACTCTCACGCAATGAGCGTGAGACACACGCGTTTGATTGTCTTCACACGCTCACACGCCATACCTCCAATTTCTCACGCTAGAAAAAAATCTAGTTTATCTATCTGAGTTAGGCTACCCATTGCGTCGCGCCAACCACTTGCGATCGATCATTACGCCTTACGCACGGCTAAACAGGCAGAGAGGTGTTCCCTTCTGTACACACTCCCCTATGGTAGGTGGCACATCTAATGATGCTGCACTCGCTGGAAGTTGGATAATTGCCTACCATCAATTTAGAGGAAGAGGAGAGAGAAGAAGGTATCCGAGTTGAAGATGGGTGTCTCAGACAGGTTTGTACATATGCACGCCAATGTGTGGTGCTACTGGCGTAATTATGAACTTATATAAAGTTTCTTAATTGTTTTAGCCTATAAGTGTTGTGAGAATATTTAATGCCATATCGAGAGCTGTGTACTAGGCATGCTAAATCATTATAGGCCTACTGCCATGCCACAGCCTCTATCTTCCCCAACAAGCAGCACAGGAGAGCACCTTCTTAGCACACATTTATTAAGGTGCATTTTTAGTTCGTTTACTGTATGTTATCATACTTTATGACTTTATTTGAAGCCATACTGGACATGTTGTAAAATAAAGCAAGTAAGAGATAATATTACAAATGCAAGAAGAGCCATTAGCCACCATACCTATTGTTTATTTACAGGGTATTTATTTTTAATTATTTATGATGTATGTAATTGCTCAGTTAAAGTAAATAAAGCATGGTCACCTGTAATATCAAAGAACTTGAACTTGTGAATAATTAAAAAAAAGACAGAGAACAATATACTGAGGAGACAGGGTTTCAAAGAGGGCAAGACAGGTAGAGAATATTTGTCAGATAACAGGCCCTGATGAATACTCTATTACTAATAAGAAACATAGATAAGAAATACATTAATAAGAAATACATTAATATAGCTTATTTAAGTATGACCAAAATTTTTAAGCCCAACTTTGTGTGCACATTCCCACCTATGGCCAAGGTTCAGCTTTTTGTGTTTCAATACTGTTCAAACTTAATCATTTTAATGTTTCTTGTAGCACATGCACATTTTGCTTACTGTTTAAGCATTTTATTTGTTCTTTTGCTGTTGATATTTTTCCCCATGCCAATCTTCTGCTGAACCCAGTGGTGGGGAAAGCCCTTAAATGCATAATGAATAGTCAGTGAGGGACAATCTTATTTTTTGCAACAGTTATTAAAAACTTAACATTTAGTTTCAATTCAGAAGGTGTTTAGGCTTAGCTGATGAAATATTTTCAAACATGAACTTGCCTTTAAATCTGAAACACAGGTCTATAGGGCTACAGGAACATTGGCAGTCATCTGTAGTTTTCTAGTGTGGGGGCTTTTAAGCCAAAACTTGGTGCTTTTGTTGGCCACAAGCTGAAGGCCTGGCAAGTCAGGGTGTGTAAGAATGTAGGTATGGCACAGCAGGCCACTCCAAAAATCCACCAGAATGCAGGAACATCTACTAAATCCAAAATCTCAACACCCCCCCCACACACACACACATTGTCCATCTCCAGCTGGATGACCCACAAACAAAACACCAGAATGCAGGGGGACAAGTGAATATCAAACTGAATACAAAATTTCCACTTACTGCATGGTGTGCGGAAAAATTTTGCCATCGCCCCCCCCCAAAAAAAAAAAATCTCACTCCAAGGAATTTCAAAAAGTTGGCAGCCCTGGCTATAGGACTATCAAAATGCATGGCATTTCCTCCAACAGTGTGTGCAATCTGTCTGCCAAATGCTGAAAATATCAGCAATGCACCTGCATCCTGTCCTTGTTTGGTCACGCCCACCACCAGGCATGTCCGGGCACAGTGCACACCGGGGCAGCCACACACAGTTCATGGACCATGGCAGCAGCAACGCCAGCACAAGAGCTTGGTGGGTGGAAAAGACGTGGTGATTTATCGACATACTTTACACATAATCCAGCAGAAAATAAAACGGAATGCCTTGTAGTGGGAGACAGAGGTACACGCTGTGGCTATAAACTACGTGGCAAGAATACGACCAACCTCAAGAGGCATCTAAAAGCTCACCATGCTGCTATTTCTGCGACGGTAAGTTAACGTTACAAGAAGTCCTGAACAGATCATGTATATGTTTGCTAGCTTTGGTTAATGTCACTCAACAATCGGTCTGTGATGAATTTCCTATGAAGTTTTCCAAAACACCGTGACCTGGGGAAAATGAATGGGACTGCTAGCTTCATGCTAAAGTTGGCTTGGTTAAGCTAACTTAAATTCAATTAACATGTCATGAGTAAAACTTGTCCTGCAGGGATTATTGGTGGGACAGCAACTGAATGCTTTGTCATATATTGACCAATATTTGAGTTACTGTGAAACATATGGGGGGAAATGTAGCTTTTCAGACCTGTTGCTGTGCCTTAATATGTCTAAATGAGCAGCAGCCCAGCTGGTTACTCTAACGTTAGCAGCATGTTTAGCCATCATATTTACATTAACGGACAGCATGGTCATCTTCTAGTTGTGTGTTCATCATGACATGTTTGTGCTCTATCAGCGCATTGTGACATGTTAAATGGAGGCAGAAACACGAGTCTGTGAACAATGGAGTATGCACACTAGACAGCATTTATGTAGAGAGTATACACACTAGACAGCGTTTATGCAGAGAGTATACACACTAGACAGCGTTTATGGAGAGAGCATGCACACTAGACAGCATTTATGTAGACAGGATACACACTAGACAGCATTTATGCAGAGAGTATACACTAGACAGCGTTTATGGAGAGAGCATGCACACTAGACAGTGTTTATGTAGAGAGTATACACACTAGACAGCGTTTATGGAGAGAGCATGCACACTAGACAGCGTTTATGTAGACAAGATACACACTAGACAGCGTTTATGCAGAGATTATACACTAGACAGTGTTTATGGAGAGAGCATGCACACTAGACAGCGTTTATGTAGAGAGAATACACACTAGACAGCGTTTATGTAGAGAGCATGCACACTAGGCAGCGTTTATGTAGAGAGAATGCACACTAGACAGCGTTTATGTAGAGAGTAGGCACACTAGACAGCGTTTATGTAGAGAGGATACACACGAGGCAGCGTTTATGTAGAGAGCATGCACACTAGACAGCGTTTATGTAGAGAGTATGCACACTAGACAGCGTTTATGTAGAGAGCATACCAGTGGCGGCTGGTAGTCTTTCAAACAGGGGAGGCTGGTCGGTTACGATATTTCCAGATTTTAAAAGAAAAAACACATCAATTTTGTCCATACTATTGCCTTTGATCTGGCTGATTGTTGGCAGGGTCACAAACTGTGAAATAACAGGTTCTTTTGGCCCATTAGCCTACTGTCCAATATACATGACGGTGGTGTTGGGGGGGTATATTTTAACATTTTATATTTTAAAATTGTGGCATGTTGTTTAAAAATTGATCATTATTGAAAGCAGCTCTTTGTCAGGAACCTCAGCAGTAACAGCAGAGTGTTCTGGAATAGGTACAAACACTGACCTTGGGGAGCCAAACATAGAGCTGGGTGCCACACATTTCATTCAATGACACTTTCCCTATATTTTACTTATTTTGACTGAGAAATGTTTTATTGACAATTTTGATAATCCTTCACTTTTAATCCAGGTCTGTAGTGTGAAATGTTCTCGGCTGTGTTTTTGTTTAAAAACGTTTTCCAAATTGTAGCTGTGTTTAATTCATATCCAGAAAAATATATATTCCAATATAATATACTCAGCATAAACATTTTAAACAGATTCTATATTTTTGGTCCATCCATGATATATTACTAAAGTAGCCTATTTACTGTTGTTGATGTGGGTCACTTGCTGTTAGCCAATTCACTTTCTCGTCCCAGGAGAGCTGAAAGGAATGAGTATTATTCCCTACCTTTTTCACCAAGTCAATTTGAGGCGTTGGTCTACCCTGCTCTATAATTTTAATTTTTTTCCTCGAAAGGAAGACTGGCAAATGGCTTCGCCAAAATTAAATCAGCAATGCTTGGCATCCGTGCGCAGCTTTCTTGCTAGCTGACTAGCCCCCTCAAGTTCAAGTTCAGTCACTCAAATAAACGAAATTTCTGGAACTAAGATAGCAAACTTGACAACACTATATTTACACTTTATTTACAATGAAAATATATACAAACTAAAAAAGCTTGTAGAAACCGTATGTAATGAATGAAATCAAAATGTAAGCTGATATCTTACAATACACCACACCACTTCCGAATACGCATGGGACTGAACTGAGATTCACCGCTGCCTGTCTATAGTTGAAACGAGCTATCAATCAAAGAAAATATCCGGCCGCTTTCACCAGTCACCAGTCTCCTCATGGAAACTGCCATGTCCCTCCCACTGTGAGGCTCGGAGTCCGTGGGCGGGCATTTTCGCAGTATTTGTCCAATAACCGTCTTGCATTTTGAGATTGACAAGCGCATAGCTCCCAAATGCCATTGAAGTGCACTGAGGCTGGGCTGCATCGCGCTGTCACGAGGGGGAAAAACTCACGCACACATTAGGCGAACTGGGGAAAGTTATAACAAAATGATTTCGCACTGTAGTGGGGTTGAGCACATATATTTCTATGATTCTGGATCTGAAATGGCAATGTTATAAGGTCGGCTATAACATAAGCCTAGTGCAATTCATCCTACACGATGTTCGTCATTTTTAGAGGAAGCTGAGCCTCCCTCGTTGTCTTAGAGCAATCGCCCGTGGAGCATACACACTAGACAGCGTTTATGTAGAGAGCATGCACACTAGACAGCGTTTATGTAGAGAGCATGCACACTAGACAGCGTTTATGTAGAGAGCATACACACGAGACAGCGTTTATGTAGAGAGTAGGCACACTAGACAGCGTTTATGTAGAGAGCATGCACACTAGACAGCGTTTATGTAGAGAGCATGCACACTAGACAGCGTTTATGTAGAGAGCATGCACACTAGACAGCGTTTATGTAGAGAGCATACACACTAGACAGCGTTTATGTAGAGAGCATGCACACTAGACAGCATTTATGTAGAGAGCATGCACACTAGACAGCGTTTATGTAGAGAGCATACACACTAGACAGCGTTTATGTAGAGAGCATGCACAATAGACAGCGTTTATGTAGAGAGCATACACACGAGACAGCGTTTATGTAGAGAGCATGCACACTAGACAGCGTTTATGTAGAGAGCATGCACACTAGACAGCGTTTATGTAGAGAGCATACACACTAGACAGCGTTTACGGAGAGAGTAGGCACACTAGACAGCGTTTATGTAGAGAGTAGGCACACGCGACAGCGTTTATGTAGAGAGCATGCACACGCGACAGCGTTTATGTAGAGAGCATGCACACTAGACAGCGTTTATGTAGAGAGCATACACACTAGACAGCGTTTACATAGAGAGTAGGCAGACGAGACAGCGTTTATGTAGAGAGCAGGCAAAGCTGACAGCATTTATGTAGAGAGTATGCACACTAGACAGCGTTTACGGAGAGAGAATTCACACTAGACAGCGTTTATGTAGAGAGCATACACACTAGACAGCGTTTATGTAGAGAGCATGCACACTAGACAGCGTTTATGAAGAGAGCATGCACACTAGACAGCGTTTATATAGAGAGCATGCACACTAGACAGCGTTTATGTAGAGAGCATACACAGTAGACAGCGTTTATGTAGAGAGTATACACACTAGACAGCGTTTACGGAGAGAGTAGGCACACTAGACAGCGTTTATGTAGAGAGTAGGCACACACGACAGCGTTTATGTAGAGAGTAGGCACACTAGACAGCGTTTATGCAGAGAGCATGCACACTAGACAGCATTTATGTAGAGAGCATACACACTAGACAGCATTTATGTAGAGAGTAGGCACTCTAGACAGCGTTTATGTAGAGAGCATGCACACTAGACAGCGTTTATAAAGAGAGCATGCACACTAGACAGCGTTTATGTAGAGAGTATACACTCTAGACAGCGTTTATGTAGAGAGCATACATACTAGACAGTATTTATGTAGAGAGCATACACACTAGGCAGCGTTTATGTAGCGAGCATGCACACTAGGCAGCGTTTATGTAGAGAGTATACACACTAGACAGCGTTTACGGAGAGAGTAGGCACTAGGGATGTCCCGATCAGGTTTTTTTGCCCTCCGATCCGATACCGATCATTTGATTTTGAGTATCTGCCGATACCGAGTCCCGATCCGATACTTCTTATAATCCATAAAAAATAAAGACGAGGAAAGAAACGGATCCAGGATGTTCCTCATTTTTTATTTAACACCTTATTTTAACATCCAACAACTCCGTTAGCAAACAGAGCACTTACGTGAGGCAGTTTGAACAATAAATAACAAATTTAAAAAAATAACCTTAAAATACCTGGCAGGAATGTAAACAAATAAAAAAAAAATAAAGTGCCACAGTGCCAGTAATTTGCTTTTAAGAACGCATCTCACAGTGGTGTACAGTAATTTCAATTAAGGAAATGAACGTTTTTCTTGATGAAAACAAGCATTTCTACCCTTTCAGGTTTGAGCCCGTTTCTTTTGTCATCCAACGAAAAAAAAAAAAGATCTCATTCTTTGCTTTCCGCTTCGAACTGCTTCCGTGTTCAACTTTGCCGGCAACAGGCAGCGAATAACCAATAGCGTCTCCGCTACAAAGTGATGTCATGCTGCACGCGTTGATGTTGCTGTGTTGAGACAAGAGGTCTGGTCTCACTCTGTGCCAACGCATAGCTATTGATGTGTTAAAAATGAGAATATATTACATAGATATATATCCGATCTCTGATCGGGAGGCAATGCCCGATTCCGATCAAGTCTGAAACCATGTGATCGGGCCCGATTTCCGATCACGTGATCGGATCGGGACATCCCTAGTAGGCACACTAGACAGCATTTATGTAGAGAGTAGGCACACGCGACAGCGTTTATGTAGAGAGCATGCACACTAGACAGCGTTTATGTAGAGAGCATACACACTAGACAGCGTTTACATAGAGAGTAGGCAGACGAGACAGCGTTTATGTAGAGAGCAGGCAAAGCTGACAGCATTTATGTAGAGAGTATGCACACTAGACAGCGTTTACGGAGAGAGAATTCACACTAGACAGCGTTTATGTAGAGAGCATACACACTAGACAGCGTTTATGTAGAGAGCATCCACACTAGACAGCATTTATGTAGAGAGTAGGCACTCTAGACAGCGTTTATGTAGAGAGCATGCACACTAGACAGCGTTTATAAAGAGAGCATGCACACTAGACAGCGTTTATGTAGAGAGTATACACTCTAGACAGCGTTTATGTAAAGAATATACACACTAGACAGCGTTTATGTAGAGAGTATACGCACTAGACAGCGTTTATGTAGAGAGCATACACACTAGACAGCGTTTATGTAGCGAGCATGCACACTAGGCAGCGTTTATGTAGAGAGTATACACACTAGGCAGCGTTTATGTAGAGTATACACACTATACAGCGTTTATTTAGAGTATACACACTAGACAGCGTTTATGTAGAGAGCATGCACACTAGACAGCGTTTATGTAGCGAGCATGCACACTAGGCAGCGTTTATGTAGAGAGTATACACACTAGGCAGCGTTTATGTAGAGTATACACACTATACAGCGTTTATTTAGAGTATACACACTAGACAGCATTTATGTAGAGAGTATGCACACTAGACAGCGTTTATGTAGCGAGCATGCACACTAGGCAGCGTTTATGTAGAGAGTATACACACTAGGCAGCGTTTATGTAGAGTATACACACTATACAGCGTTTATTTAGAGTATACACACTAGACAGCGTTTATGTAGAGAGCATGCACACTAGACAGCGTTTATGTAGAGATCATGCACACTAGACAGTGTTTATGTCGTGAGTATACACACTAGTTAGCATTTATGTAGAGAGTATACACACTAGGCAGCGTTTATGTAGAGAGCATACACACTAGACAGCATTTATGTAGAGAGTATACACACTAGACAGCGTTTCTGTAGAGAGTATACACACTAGGCAGCGTTTATGTAGAGTATACACACTAGACAGCGTTTATGTAGAGAATACACACTAGACAGCGTTTATGTAGAGAGCATACACACTAGATAGCATTTATGTAGAGAGCATGCGCACTAGACAGAGTTTATGTAGAGAATATACGCACGAGACAGCGTTTATGTAGAGAGCAAACACACTAGACAGCGTTTATGTAGAGAGCATGCACACTAGGCAGCGTTTATGTAGAGAGCATTCACACTAGACAGCATTTATGTAGAGAGTACACACACTAGACAGCATTTATGTATACACACTAGACAGCGTTTATGTAAAGAATATACACACTAGACAGCGTTTATGTAGAGAGTATACACACTAGACAGCATTTATGTAGAGAGTATGCACACTAGGCAGCGTTTATGTAGAGAGCATGCACACTCGACAGCGTTTATGTAGAGAGTATGCACACTAGACAGCATTTATGTAGAGAGCATACACACTAGACAGCGTTTATGTAGAGAGTATACAGACTAGACAGCGTTTATGTCGAGAGTATACACACTAGGCAGCGTTTATATATACACACTAGACAGCGTTTATGTAAAGAATATACACACTAGACAGCGTTTATGTAGAGAGCATACACACTAGACAGCGTTTACATAGAGAGTAGGCACACTAGACAGCGTTTATGTAGACTGTAGGCACACGCAACAGCGTTTATGTAGAGAGTATGCACACTAGACAGTGTTTATGGAGAGTATACACTCTAGACAGCGTTTATGTAGAGAGCATACACACTAGACAGCATTTATGTAGAGAGTACACACACTAGACAGCATTTATGTATACACACTAGACAGCGTATATGTAGAGAGTATACACACTAGACAGCATTTATGTAGAGAGTATGCACACTAGACAGCGTTTATGTAGAGAGTATACACACTAGGCAGCGTTTATGTAGAGTATACACACTATACAGCGTTTATTTAGAGTATACACACTAGACAGCGTTTATGTAGAGAGCATGCACACTAGACAGCGTTTATGTAGAGAGTATGCACACCAGACAGCGTTTATGTAGAGAGTATGCACACTAGACAGCATTTATGTAGAGAGCATACACACTAGACAGCATTTATGTAGAGAGTATGCACACTAGGCAGCGTTTATGTAGAGAGCATGCACACTCGACAGCGTTTATGTAGAGAGTATGCACACTAGACAGCATTTATGTAGAGAGCATACACACTAGACAGCGTTTATGTAGAGAGTATACAGACTAGACAGCGTTTATGTCGAGAGTATACACACTAGGCAGCGTTTATATATACACACTAGACAGCGTTTATGTAAAGAATATACACACTAGACAGCGTTTATGTAGAGAGCATACACACTAGACAGCGTTTACATAGAGAGTAGGCACACTAGACAGCGTTTATGTAGACTGTAGGCACACGCAACAGCGTTTATGTAGAGAGTATGCACACTAGACAGTGTTTATGGAGAGTATACACTCTAGACAGCGTTTATGTAGAGAGCATACACACTAGACAGCATTTATGTAGAGAGTACACACACTAGACAGCATTTATGTATACACACTAGACAGCGTATATGTAGAGAGTATACACACTAGACAGCATTTATGTAGAGAGTATGCACACTAGACAGCGTTTATGTAGAGAGCAAACACACTAGACAGCGTTTATGTAGAGAGCATGCACACTAGGCAGCGTTTATGTAGAGAGCATTCACACTAGACAGCATTTATGTAGAGAGTACACACACTAGACAGCATTTATGTATACACACTAGACAGCGTTTATGTAAAGAATATACACACTAGACAGCGTTTATGTAGAGAGTATACACACTAGACAGCATTTATGTAGAGAGTATGCACACTAGACAGCGTTTATGTAGAGAGTATACACACTAGGCAGCGTTTATGTAGAGTATACACACTATACAGCGTTTATTTAGAGTATACACACTAGACAGCCTTAATGTAGAGAGTATACACACTAGACAGCATTTATGTAGAGAGCATTCACACTAGACAGCATTTATGTAGAGAGTACACACAGTAGACAGCATTTATGTATACAAACTAGACAGCGTTTATGTAAAGAATATACACACTAGACAGCATTTATGTAGAGAGTATACACACTAGACAGCATTTATGTAGAGAGTATGCACACTAGACAGCGTTTATGTAGAGAGTATACACACTAGACAGCGTTTATGTAGAGAGCATGCACACTCGACAGCGTTTATGTAGAGTATACACACTAGACAGCATTTATGTAGAGAGCATACACACTAGACAGCGTTTATGTAGAGAGTATACAGACTAGACAGCGTTTATGTCGAGAGTATACACACTAGGCAGCGTTTATATATACACACTAGACAGCGTTTATGTAAAGAATATACACACTAGACAGCGTTTATGTAGAGAGCATACACACTAGACAGCGTTTACATAGAGAGTAGGCACACTAGACAGTGTTTATGTAGACTGTAGGCACACGCAACAGCGTTTATGTAGAGAGTATGCACACTAGACAGTGTTTATGTAGAGAGTATACACTCTAGACAGCGTTTATGTAGAGAGCATACACACTAGACAGCGTTTATGTAGTGAGCAGGCACAGGTGACAGCATTTATGTAGAGAGCATGCACACTAGACAGCATTTATGTAGAGAGCATGCACACTAGACAGCATTTATGTAGAGAGAACACACACTAGACAGCGTTTACATAGAGATTAGGCACACGAGCCAGCGTTTATGTAGAGAGCAGGAACAGGTGATAGCATTTATGAAGAGAGTATACACACTGGACTGCGTTTATGTAGAGAGCATGCACACTAGACAGCATTTATGTAGAGAGTATACACACTAGACAGCATTTATGTATATACACTAGACAGCATTTATGTAAAGAATATACACACTAGACAGCGTTTATGTAGAGAGTATACACACTAGACAGCGTTTATGTAGAGCATGCGCACTAGACAGCGTTTATGTAGAAAGCATACGTAATAGACAGCGTTTATGTAGAGAGTATACACACGACAGCATTTATGGAGAGTATACACACTAGGCAGCATTTATGTAGAGAGTATACACACTAGACAGCATTTATGTAGAGAGTATGCACACAAGACAGCGTTTATGTAGAGAGCAAACACACTAGACAGCGTTTATGTAGAGAGCATGCACACTAGGCAGCGTTTATGTAGAGAACATGCACACTAGACAGCATTTATGTAGAGAGTACACACACTAGACAGCATTTATGTATACACACTAGATAGCATTTATGTAAAGAATATACACACTAGACAGCGTTTATGTCGAGAGTATACACACTAGACAGCATTTATGTAGAGAGTATGCACACTAGACAGCGTTTATGTAGAGAGTATACACACTAGACAGCGTTTATGTAGAGAGCATGCACACTCGACAGCGTTTATGTAGAGAGTATGCACACTAGACAGCATTTATGTAGAGAGCATACACACTAGACAGCGTTTATGTAGAGAGTATACAGACTAGACAGCGTTTATGTTGAGAGTATACACACTAGGCAGCGTTTATATATACACACTAGACAGCATTTATGTAAAGAATATACACACTAGACAGCGTTTATGTAGAGAGCATACACACTAGACAGCGTTTACATAGAGAGTAGGCACACTAGACAGCGTTTATGTAGACTGTAGGCACACGCAACAGCGTTTATGTAGAGAGTATGCACACTAGACAGTGTTTATGTAGAGAGTATACACACTAGACAGCGTTTATGTAGTGAGCAGGCACAGGTGACAGCATTTATGTAGAGAGCATGCACACTAGACAGCATTTATGTAGAGAGCATGCACACTAGACAGCATTTATGTAGAGAGCATACACACTAGACAGCGTTTACATAGAGAATAGGCACACGAGCCAGCGTTTATGTAGAGAGCAGGAACAGGTGATAGCATTTATGAAGAGAGTATACACACTGGACAGCGTTTATGTATATACACTAGACAGCGTTTACATAGAGAGTAGGCACACTAGACAGCGTTTATGTAGACTGTAGGCACACGCAACAGCGTTTATGTAGAGAGTATGCACACTAGACAGTGTTTATGTAGAGAGTATACACTCTAGACAGCGTTTATGTAGAGAGCATACACACTAGACAGCGTTTATGTAGTGAGCAGGCACAGGTGACAGCATTTATGTAGAGAGCATGCACACTAGACAGCATTTATGTAGAGAGCATGCACACTAGACAGCATTTATGTAGAGAGCATACACACTAGACAGCGTTTACATAGAGAATAGGCACACGAGCCAGCGTTTATGTAGAGAGCAGGAACAGGTGATAGCATTTATGAAGAGAGTATACACACTGGACAGCGTTTATGTAGAGAGCATGCACACTAGACAGCATTTACGTAGAGAGTATACACACTAGACAGCATTTATGTATATACACTAGACAGCGTTTATGTAAAGAATATACACACTAGACAGCGTTTATGTAGAGAGTATACACACTAGACAGCGTTTATGTAGAGCATGCGCACTAGACAGCGTTTATGTAGAAAGCATACGCAATAGACAGCGTTTATGTAGAGAGTATACACACGACAGCATTTATGGAGAGTATACACACTAGGCAGCATTTATGTAGAGAGTATACACACTAGACAGCATTTATGTAGAGAGTATACACACTAGACAGCATTTATGTAGAGAGTATGCACACAAGACAGCGTTTATGTAGAGAGCAAACACACTAGACAGCGTTTATGTAGAGAGCATGCACACTAGGCAGCGTTTATGTAGAGAACATGCACACTAGACAGCATTTATGTAGAGAGTACACACACTAGACAGCATTTATGTATACACACTAGATAGCATTTATGTAAAGAATATACACACTAGACAGCGTTTATGTCGAGAGTATACACACTAGACAGCATTTATGTAGAGAGTATACACACGACAGCGTTTATGGAGAGTATACACACTAGACAGCGTTTATGTAGAGAGCATGCACACAGGACAGCGTTCATGTAGAGAGTATACACACTAGACAGCGTTTATGGAGAGAGCATACACACTAGACAGCGTTTATGTAGAGAATAGGCACACTAGACAGCGTTTATGTAAAGAATATACACACTAGACAGCGTTTATGTAGAGAGTATACACACTAGACAGCGTTTATGTAGAGAGTATACACACGACAGCGTTTATGTAGAGAGTATGCACACTAGACAGCGTTTCTGTAGAGAGCATGCACACTAGACAGCGTTTATGTAGAGAGTATACACACTAGACATCATTTATGTAGAGAGCATGCACACTAGACAGCGTTTACGTAGAGAGTATACACACTAGACACCGTTTATAAAGAGAGTATACACACTAGGCAGCGTTTATGTAGAGAATATACACACTAGACAGCGTTTATGTCAAGAGCATACACACTAGACAGCGTTTATGTAGAGAGCATACACACTAGAGAGCATTTATGTAGAGAGTAGGCACACTAGACAGCGTTTATGTAGAGAGCATGCACACTAGACAGCGTTTATGTAGAGAGCATGCCCACTAGACAGCGTTTATGTAGAGAGCATGCACACTAGACAGCATTTATGTAGAGAGCATGCACACTAGACAGCATTTATGTAGAGTAGGCACACTAGACAGCGTTTATGTAGAGAGCATGCACACTAGACAGCGTTTATGTAGAGAGCATGCCCACTAGACAGCGTTTATGTAGAGAGCATGCACACTAGACAGCATTTATGTAGATAGTATACACACTCGAAAGCATTCATGTAGGGAGTATTCACACTAGACAGCATTTATGTAGAGAGTATACACACTAGACAGCATTTATGTAAAGAATATACACACTAGACAGCGTTTATGTAGAGAGTATACACACTAGACAGCATTTATGTAGAGAGTGTGCACACTAGACAGTGTTTATGTAGAGAGTATTCACACTAGACAGCGTTTATGTCGAGAGTATACACACTAGACAGCGTTTTTGTAGAGAACATGCGCACTAGACAGCGTTTATGTAGAGACTATACGCACTAGACAGCGTTTATGTAGAGAGTATACACATTAGACAGCGTTTCTGTAGAGTATACACACTACACAGCGTTTATGTAGAGTATGCACACTAGACAGCGTTTATGTAATTGATTCATTTGATTGAAGTATTTATTTTGAATATAAAAAGCAAAATAATAAAAATAAAAATAAAATAAACATTTAAACATAATGCATAGAAATACATATTCGAAAAGGAGTGATAAGTATAACTTATAAACTCCCACCCCTTCTCCTTAAATAATGAATAACAATAACAAGCTTCCTTGTTACCTATCTAGATGCTCATGCCTGATACTTATAGATAAATAAAATGTATTTCTGACTTTGTATTTAGGGAAAACTAATTGTAATTTACATATATCCATATCATGGCTCGAAATTCGCGGTGTTCCGGTCGCCCAAGGCGACTTAATTTGTCATTTGGCGGGTAATTCCTGTCACTAGGCAGCCCGGCTGGCTAGTTGAAAAAAAAAAAAAAAAAAAAAAAATATATATATATATATATATATATATATATATGAAGCCATGATTCAGACTAGGGCTGTGCGATATGTCGAATATACTCGATATATCTCTGAAAATTCTGTGTGAGATACATAAAATTATTATATCGTAACTATTGACTATTTTATGTTCATCTGCCGACTTGCATTTGTTTACAACATTTTCCGGTGGGTTTGTCCCTGTCCCTTAGGCAGTAACATGAGAGGCTGCCTAAGGGTAAAAAACAATAATGTCACACACTCGCCAACCAATCCCGGGCGACATCTCGGTGCTGAAAGGAACGTGTAGCCACATTGGGCGTTTTACAGCCCAATTGGGCGGTGTTAAGTGCATTTTGGCAGGTTTTGAACATATTTTGGGCTGGAAAACTTCAGCAGTATCTGGCAACACAGCGCTGACTCAGTTCGTGCAATCGCTGGTGTTGCATAGGCTACCGTGTAAGCTCTATCCATTTCAGCGACAAATTAAAAATGGAAGCGGACGAATTGGTTCCTAAAAGAACTAGTAAGGGGTCAGTCATCTGGCACTTTTTTGGATATCGCGAAGGATGACGTGTAACAGCAAATACCAGTTTGTAAAGTGTGCAAAAAAAAAAAAAAAATCAAAATACTCGGGTCTTGAAATAAATGCACATTAGTCATGAACAATGGTAACTACTCTCTTTTGGGTTATTTTTGACAGAAGTAAAATTCATACATGAACAAATTTTGGCAAGTTGATTTTCTGTTTGGCTAGTTACTTTGGAAGGTAACTAGTCCAGCTGGCTGGTGAAAAAATATATGAATTTCGAGCCCTGCATACCCATATATACATATACACATAAGCATAAACACATATGAATACACATACATACATGTCTACATACATATACATCCCTATATACACACACCTCCCCATACATACATACATACATATACCCATATAAATTATATCTATTATAAGCATACACCTTCACATACAGTAGGCATGCACAACCCATGCACAGAGACACGAAAAGTAAGAGAAAAGTGTTACTTTTCATGAGCCTCCCTCATCCCTGTACCTCTTGAAAATAGTATCTTTGAACCTCATTTTAAACTGTTTCATGTTTGGACACTGCTTCAACTCTATGGTGAACCTGTTCCATAGTCTCACCCTGCTAACTGAAACACAAAAACTTTTCCTGTTTGTACTGTACGAAATAAAGTTAAAGTTAATTTTTCCCCTTAAATTATAACTCCCCTCATGGATACTGAATAATTAATTTTTGTATATTTATTGGTAATAGATTATTTTTAGCTTTGAACATTATTTGATCTGTTTGATAATCCACGATGTCTGTAAATTTTAGTAATTTGGACTGTAAAAATAATGAGTTTGTGTGTTCCTGATAGCCAACATTGTGAATGATCCTTATTGCTCTTTTTTGAATGATGCTTAGTGGCCGTATTGATGTTTTGTAATTGTTGCCCCAAACCTCAGCACAGTATTGAAAGTATGGTGAGACTAGGGAACAGTAAAGAGTATGGAGTGATTTCTGATCCAAAACCTTTTTTGCTTTGTTTATTATTGCAATGCTTCTTGAGACTTTAGTTTGTAAATGTCTGATATGCGATTTCCAATTGATTCTGTCATCTATGGTTACCCCCAAAAATGTAATTTCTTGAAATCTTTCTATTTCAACTCCATCTATTTTTATTAGTACCTGTGTATTCAGTGTACAATTACCAAATAACATTATTTTTGTCTTGCTCAGATTTAGTGATAACCTGTTTCTATCGAACCATTTTTTTAGTTTGTTCATTTCTATAGTGATGTCCTCCTGTAATTTTTGTAAGTTATCCCCAGAATAGAAAATATTTGTGTCATCAGCAAACATCACAAAATGTAATAACTTAGTGACTTTACATATATCATTAATGTACAAAATGAAAAACTTAGGGCCCAACACAGACCCCTGGGGGACCCCACAAGCAATGTCCAAACATGAAGAAACACAGTCACCCAATTTCACAAACTGCTGTCTCCCACTTAAATAACTTTTCATCCAATCCAGCACTATTCCCCTGATACCATATCTTTCCATTTTCTTGATTAATATTTCATGGTTGATTGTGTCAAAAGCTTTTTTTTTTAAATCAATAAATACTCCAATAGCATATTGCTTGCTATCTATAGCATTTGTGATTTCTTCTCTTGCCTCTATTATTGCCAATGATGTTGATCTGTTTGACCTAAACCCATACTGATTCTCTGCAAGAATTTTGTGTTTTTCTAAAAATGTGTCCAATCTGTTGTTGAAGAGTTTTTCCAGTATTTTTGCAAATTGTGGGAGCAAGGAGACAGGTCTATAGTTTGTGAAATTATGTTTATTTCCAGCCTTGAACAGAGGTATAACTTTAGCTATTTTCATTTTATTTGGAAATGAACCGATTTGAAATGATAAATTACAGATGTATGTTACTGGCTTAGCAACGCCCTCAATGACCTTTTTTATCAGTGACATATTGATATCATTAAAGTCAGTGGACTGTTTGTTCTTACATTGTTTATCAATATTCAAAATTTCATTTTCATCTGCTGCTTGAAGAAACAATGAGCAAGGATTTCTCTCTAATAACTGTTCATCATATGTACCTGAATCACGGATTTTTCTTGTAAGGTCAGATCCAACACTTACAAAGAATTCATTAAAGCTATTAGCCACATCTTTCATGTTATAATTTTCAATATCCTTATCAATTAAATACTTTGGCAGATTATTGTGTTTAGATCCATTTCTTATTGTTTTGTATTTTCCATATTCCTTTAATATTATTTCTATTGTCATCTAATATCCTCTCATAGTAATCTTTCTTACTTGCCCTTATAATATCAGTTAACTTGTTCTTATATTTTTTATATTTATATTCTGCCTCTTTCGTTCTATGTCTTATGAAATCTCTGTAGTGTATTTTTCTTTTTGCAAGCATTTTGTAGACCTTTTGTAACCCATGGGCAATTCGTATATGCTAGTTTTCTGTTATATTTCTTAATTGGACAATGCTTATCATATAATGAGGAAAATATTCTTAGAAACTCGTTATATGTAAGGTCATCATCTTTTTCTTTATATATTATATCCCAATTATACTCCAATAATTCATTTTTTAGTGTGTTAATGGATTCTTCTGTTCTTACTCATCTATATACTGTTTCTTTGTTTGACTTTTTCCTATGTCTGATGTCACAAACTGTAAAAACCGGCAAATGGTCGCTTATGTCATTGATTAATAATCTGCTTATTGTATTATTATCAACGTCATTGGTGAAAATATTATCAATGAGAGTGGCAGAATGAGATGTAATTCCGCTGGGTCTAGTGATTCTTGGAAATAGGCTCATGCTATATATTGTATTGATAAATTTGTCTGTAGCATTGTGTTTATTTGGATTTAATATGTCAATGTGGCAGCAGGGGTGTGGCCAAGCAGCAGTCTGTGAATGGAGGGCGGGGTCGGGGAAGGTAAGTGGCTAAGTCATTACACCTGGTGTCAATTTGTGTGTGTGTTTGTTGCAGGGATGGAGTATAAAGGGAGGGGGAGAGGAGAGAAGAGTCCTCCCCATTTGAAGAGCTCATCCTTGCCCTTGCTACTGCCCAGCAGAACCAGCATCAAGCGCTGATCACCCTCTGGAAGGAGCAGCAGCAGTGCTTCGAAGTCTTGATGCTGGCCCAGCAGGAAGATCGTCAGGCATTCCGGCACCTGCTCACGTCAGCAGGGCCGCCAGCCACCGCTGCCGCCACCTTCACAAAGACCGCAGGACGATCCGGAAGTGTTCCTCGCTCTCTTTGAGCAAGCAGCCGAGGTGTGGGGGTGGCCGCTGGAGCAGCGCGTGGTGCGCCTCCTCCCACTCCTGACTGGCGAGGCACAGCTTGCAGCACAGCAGCTCCCTACCGATAGCTGGCTGGTCTATGCGGACCTAAAGAAAGCCATCCTGCAGCAGCTCGGTTGCTCCCCGGAGCAACACTGTCAGCGCTTCCGGATGCTGACACTGGAGGAGGTCTGCCGGCCATTTGCATTCGGCCAGCAACTCCGGGACGCCTGCCGGCAGTGGCTGAGGGCGGAAGACCGCGACGCAGAGGAGATCATCGATCTGGTGGCACTGGAGCAGTTTATCTCTCAACTTACGGAAGAAACGGCAGAATGGGTCCAGTGTCACCGCCCGGCGTCGCTGGAATGAGCCATCGAGCTGGCGGAGGACCATCTGGAGGCAGCTCTGATGGCAGGCAGATGAGGTGTCTCCCCTCACTTCTCTTCTCTTCTCTCTCTCTCTTTCTCTCTCTCCTGTCTCTTGTCCCCCTCTCCACCCCGTTCCCCTGCCACGAAGGCGGCGGCTGGCTCCTCCCCAGCCGGCCTGTCACACCCGTGGTGTCCTCCCATCTCCCTCTTCTGTGTCTGTGTTGTCTCCCCCTCAGGTGAGTGACACCCATAACACCAGTGCAGAGGGAAAGCCTGGGCCAGTGTGCTAGCGCGGTGGGGAATCGGAGTGTCTCCAGAGTCAGAGCTCTGCAAGGGAGGTGGGGGCTGTCATCCAGATTCCTGATGCACCAGAAACCACCCCCGATTGGGCCGGAATGTATTGCCTACTGGTGAGTATTCAAGGGGATACATATCATGCTTTGGTGGATTCCGGTTGTAATCAGACCTCAATTCACCAACGCCTGGTGCAAGGTGAGGCATTGGGGGGGAGCACAAGCAGTGAAGGTGTTGTGTGTGCACGGGGATGTTCACCATTACCCTCTAGCGTCTGTCCATATTCTATTCTGGGGCCAAACGCATAGAATGAAGGCGGCGGTTAGTCCTCGTCTTACCCACTCGTTGATCTTGGGTACTGATTGGCTGGGATTTAAAGAACTAATGGAATATTTAACACGTGGTGGGTCCTGCCCTAGTAGGCCACGAGAAGATCCTGGTGTGGCACTGGCTGGAGAAGCTGTCACAGAGCTGTCTGCGTCAACACCGCAGCAGAGTGAGGAGCACCCCGCTCCTCCTCCCTCTCTCGGGGATTCTCTTGGGGATTTCCCATTAAAGCAGTCATGAGATGAGACTCTGCGGCATGCGTTTGACCAATTGAGAGTAATCGATGGTCAAACTCTTCAGCCAAGTGTGGCACCAACCTTCCCCTATTTTGCCATTATTAAAGATAGATTGTACCGAGTGACACAGGACACTCAAACTAAGGAACGAGTAACCCAGTTGTTAATCCCAAAGAGCCGTAGGGAACTCATATTCCATGCAGCTCACTTTAATCCCATGGCTGGACACTTGGGGCAAGACAAAACACTAGCCCGAATAATGGCCCGGTTCTATTGGCCAGGGATTCACGGGGATGTCCGTCGGTGGTGTGTGGCGTGCCGTGAATGCCAATTAGTAAATCCCACGGCCACTCCAAAAGTGGCATTGCACCCTCTTCCTCTAATCGAGACCCCATTTGAGCGAATTGGGATGGATCTCATCAGGCCATTAGATCAGTCAGCACGGGGATATTGCTTTATTTTAGTTCTAGTGGACTATGCAATGCGATATCCAGAGGCAGTGCCTCTCTGCAATATCTCAGCACACAGTACTGCGGAAGCGCTCTTCCATGTTATCTCCCGGGTCGGGATTCCGAAAGAAATCCTGACAGACCAAGGCACCTCGTTTATGTCACGCATACTGCACGAGCTGTATGGGTTACTGGGGATTAAGTCTATCTGCAGCAGTGTATATCACCCATGAACAGATGGATTAGTAGAGCTATTTAACCAGACACTCAAAAACATAATCCGGAAATTCGTTAGTGAAGATGCGCGTAATTGGGATAAGTGGCTCGAACCCCTGTTGTTCACAGTACGAGAGGTCCCGCAAGCCTCCACAGGGTTTTCTCCCTTTGAATTATTATATGGCGTAAGCTGCGTGGCATTCTGGATGTGCTGCAGGAAAATTGGGAGGAGGGACCTTCACCGAGTAAAAATGAAATCCAGTACGTTCTTGATCTGCGCGCAAAACTCCACACCCTCATGCCACTAACCCAAGAGAATCTACGGCAGGCACAAGAATGTCAAAGCCGGCTGTATGACAGGGGCACACGCCTTAGAGAATTCATGCCGGGAGACAAAGTACTCGTATTATTGCCCATGTCAAGTTCTAAATTAGTCGCCAAGTGGCAAGGGCCCTTCAAGGTCACACGGTGAGTCGGGGATGTCGACTATGAGATAACGCAAACGGATAGGGGTGGGGCACTGCAAGTCTACCACCTCAACCATTTAAAACGCTGGAATGAGGGGGTCCCCGTGGCTTTGGTGTCGGTAGTCCCAGAGAAGGTGGAGCTGGGGCCAGAGGTAAAAAAGATAACATCTCAGACCACTCTGGTCCCTTGTGGAGACCACCTCTCACCGACCCAACCCACGGAGGTAGCCAAGTTGCAGAAGGAATTTTCCGACGTGTTCTCGCCCCTTCCGGGTCGTACCCACCTCATAGAACACCACATCAAAATGCCCCCGGGGGTGGTAGTGCGTAGCCCCCCTTACCGCTTGCCCGAACACAAGAAAAAGGTGGTTCGGGATGAACTCAAGGCCATGCTCGAAATGGGCATAATTGAGGAGTCCCACAGTGACTGGAGCAGCCCAGTGGTCCTGGTTCCCAAGACTGATGGGTCAGTCCGGTTCTGTGTGGACTATAGAAAGGTCAATGTGGTGTCTAAATTTGACGCATACTCAATGCCTTGCATTGATGAGTTGCTTGATCGGTTAGGCACGGCTCGCTTTTATTCAACACTGGATCTAACCAAGGGATATTGGCAGATCCCCTTGACTCCTCTATCCCAAGAGAAAACGGCCTTTTCCTCACCTTTTGGTTTACACCGATTTGTCATGCTCCCCTATTGGTTGTTTGGGGCGCCCGATACGTTCCAGCAGCTTATGGACAGGGTCCTCCGCCCTCATGCTGCCTAAGCGGCAGCCTATCTAGATGACATAATAATCTACAGTCATGATTTGCCACGGCACTTGGAACACCTGAGGGCTATTCTAAAGTCGCTGAGGCGAGCGGGCCTCACAGCTAACCCAAAAAAGTGTGCGATTGGGCGGGTGGAAGTACGGTATCTGGGGTTCCACTTGGGTCATGGGCAGGTGTGTCCCCAAATTAACAAGACTGCAGCGATTGCGGTCTGCCCAAGGCCCAAGACCAAAAAGGAGGTGAGGCAGTTCTTGGGGCTGGCTGGCTATTATCGTAGGTTTCTACCTAACTATTCGGACATCACCAGCCCGCTAACCGACCTCACTAAAAAGAGGGCTCCAGATCCAGTCCAGTGGACGGAGCAATGCCAACAGGCCTTCTCTGAGGTAAAAGCTGCACTGTGTGGGGGGCCACTTTTACACTCCCCTGACTTCTCTCTCCCCTTTATTTTGCAGACTGATGCATCGGACAGGGGGCTGGGGGCCGTTTTGTCCCAGGAGGTGGAGGGTGAGGAGTGCCCGGTGCTGTACATCAGCCAAAAGCTGTTAATGCGCAAAAGCAAGTACAGCAAAATTGAAAAGGAGTGTCTTGCCATCAAGTGGGCGGTCCTCGCCCTCTGATACTACCTGCTGGGGCGCCCTTTCACTCTCTGTTCGGACCACGTGCCCCTCCAGTGGCTCCACCACATGAAGGATGCCAATGCGCGGCTCACCTGTTGGTATCTTGCTCTCCAGCCATTTAAGTTCGAGGTGATCCACAGGCCGGGGGCACAGATGGTGGTGGCGGACTTCCTGTCCCATCGAGGGGGGAGTCGGCTTCAGGCCGGATGGCTCCCCGGCCTGAGTTGGGCGGTGGGGGTATGTGGCAGCAGGGGCATGGCCAAGCAGCAGTCTGTGAATGGAGAGCGGGGTCGGGGAAGGTAAGTGGCTAAGTCATTACACCTGGTGTCAATTTGTGTGTGTGTGTGTGTGTGTGTGTGTGTGTTGCAGGGATGGAGTATAAAGGGAGGGGGAGAGGAGAGAAGAATTTCGCTCCCGGCCAGGACACGTGTGTGTGTGTGTGTGTGTGACTGTGTGAGTGAGAGAAGCTGAAAAGCTGATGATAGATCGCAAAAATGTGTCTGTGTGAACACGAACTCTCGCCTGCTGTGCTTCTGTGCTCCACCTACATCGGGGATTACTACAGTCAATATTGAAATCCCCACACATAAAAATAGTTTTATTACCTATTTTCGAAAATACACTTTCCATCTACTCACTGAATGTATCTGTGCTTGACCCTGGTGCTCTATAAATACAGCTAACAATAACTTTTTTTTATTCTTCTCCATGCAGATTTCAATTGTTAAGCATTCAAGTCGATTATCAATCCCAACTGTCATTCCATTCAAAACCCTGAAGTCTAAAGATTTATCAATATACATAGCAACTCCTCCACCACCCTTATTTTGTCTGTTTATATACCTGAGTTCATAGCCATCTCATTCAAAGTCTATACCTTTTTCAGTGTCAAAACATCTCATTATCTCTAGCCGCTTTATCCTTCTACAGGGTCGCAGGCAAGCTGGAGCCTATCCCAGCTGACTATGGGCGAAAGGCGGGGTACACCCTGGACAAGTCGCCAGGTCATCACAGGGCTGACACATAGACACAGACAACCATTCACACTCACGGTCAATTTAGAATCACTAGTTAACCTAACCTGCATGTCTTTGGACTGTGGGGGAAACCGGAGCACCCGGAGGAAACCC
Organism: Neoarius graeffei; assembly: GCF_027579695.1. NCBI lineage: Eukaryota > Metazoa > Chordata > Actinopteri > Siluriformes > Ariidae > Neoarius > Neoarius graeffei. The sequence goes on along the minus strand of NC_083582.1, from coordinate 60,413,978 downwards.
ACGCGGAGAACATGCAAACTCCGCACAGAAAGGCCCTCGCCGGCCCCGGGGCTCGAACCCAGGACCTTCTTGCTGTGAGGCGACAGCGCTAACCACTACACCACCGTGCCGCCAGTGTCAAAACATGTTTCAGATATTGCTATTATATTGAATGGCTTATAAAATGCATGTAAATAATTCTTGATGTTATTGAAATTTGCATATAAGCTTCTACTGTTGAAATGAATGATTGATAATTTGCCCTCAGGATTAATGTTCTGGTTGTATTGATCATCTGTGTAGTAGCAGCAATTGTTTTTTATGGCGGATAAAAAATTGCTGTCCGGATCTATATCCTGTTCCAAATCCATCATATTGTAATCAGAGTGTTCAAATCCTTCCAGATGCAGTTGTTGATATTTACTTATCCTCTGTGTTATGTGCCTATATTCCCCAGATGTAGAGTGAGTTCTGTCGTTGTTTGTCATGGTTGTGTTCTGTTGTTACCCAGAGTCCAGTACAGTTCACCCAGACCAGTCCGGATCATGACGATCATTGTTCCAGTAGCTGTAGTCCAGTTCACAACAGTCATTGGAGTTTGTCCAGTTCATCAATATTCCTGATGCAGATCACCTTGGCTTCCTCAGGGGTCCCTTTTAGTTTTATGAATATTTTACAGTTTGAAGTCCAGGTGTTTTTGTATTTTCCTCTGTTTCTTGAGCTGACGTGCTTTTCTGGCTATATCAGACATCTGTTCCCTTTAGCTTTCTTCCTTGTTTCAGAAGTGCGCTCTTGTGTTTTCTGTTTATGAATTGCAGTATTACGGCTGATCTGTCACTGGCGTTCCTCCTGTGCAGAGGGTGGCATGCCTCGATGTAATTACAGTCCAACTTGATTCCTTTGGACTGTAGGAAGTCAGTTACCTGTTGCTCTGCGGAGTCAGCATCCAGCTCACCGGGCTCTCCCCCGTCGCTCTTGGTCACTGCTCGAGCGTATGACCGGGGCTTTATTTTGAGACCGATGATGATCACATCATTTGACCTGCGTATACTGCTCCAGGTCCCCCACTCTGCTTTCCAGGTAGTTGATGCGGTTTTCTTTTTCGGCATTCAGCAGCCGCAGAGCCTTCATTTCTTCCACCAGATTCAGTATACTCTTTTGCTGCAGCCGAACAGCAGACACTTCCTCCGTTATGAAGTCTAGCGATTTTTTTTAATATCGTCGACTTCCTCTGCCGTCGGATTCTTCTTCGGACCCATGTCACCAGTTTTTATTGGCACAATAAAGCTGTTTGCCGGGAGATCTACCTGCACCAGGTCCGCTGTATCCACACGGCCAGCTCACTGCTCTTCCGAAGTTTCCCGCCAGATGAAGTGACATCACAGGCGTAGAGTATGTAGAGAGTATGCACACTAGACAACGTTTATGTAGAGAGCATGCACACTAGACAGTGTTTATGTAGAGAGTATGTTATGCACAAACTGTCAACCTCGATTACAATTTCTTATCTCTGTATTGGCCTAATTTAATGTTTTAAAGCAATTATTTTTTCGACTAAAATGAATGACTGACTAAAACTGGACTAAAACCCTTTTAGTTTTCGTCGACTAAAATTAGAGCAAAACTATCAAGGATAGAATTGACTAAAATGTGACGAAAACTAATAAGCATTTCATCCAAAAGACTAAGACTAAAACTAAATCAAAAATGGCTGCCAAAAACAACACTGATATATATATATTAGTGCTGTCAAAAATGTCGCGTTAACTTGACTCAAGTTTAACGGCGATAATTTTTTTTATCGCGAGATTAACGCTCTGTGACATGATGCCACGCCCCGCACAGCCAGAGTCCTCTGCCCTCCCCCGAAGAGCCACGGTGCTCTGATCGTTTTCCCATCAGCGGCTCCAGCCCCACTTTGCAGTGGCTGTGACAAGACGTGTTATGCTCTGCAATAAAAAAAAAAAAAAAACATTGGTACAACCAGTGTTCGAACTATGCTGATATTTTCGGGGGGTCCCTTTTTTTTCCCTTGGGGGGGTGCTTGCGCTTGTCTCAGAGCGCGGATCTCCAACTGTGCGCTCACTTCGGATATGCAAATACTTCCCGTTACACACGATTGCTATGTCAATAAACATCATTTTGCCAATATTTTAGAGACCCCCCCAACATTTCCCAAATCATGTTTTCAAGGGATCTCATGTCTGTTTCAGGGGATCTCGGATCCCCCGAGTACCCCCGTAGTTTGAACAGTGAGCAAGCCCATTCACTTTTTTTATGCTGATAAGAGAATTACAATGGTTTTTCATGTGACAAAAATGTTAGATTAAATTGCGATTAATCACGAGTTAACTATGACAGTTGCGACATTAATCGCGATTAAATATTTTAATCGCTTGACAGCACTAATATATATATATCACAGGTGGCTTCTCCAGTGAGGAGAGGGAGGAAGATCCTCCTTAAAAATTCTAAGAATAAAAAGTTGAAATTGTCTTGACCAATTTAATGAATTGCTGTCCTTGAATATTACTATTTTACTGCCAAATACGACATGTACATTATATTCGTTTCTCTGGGTGAAATTACATTAGCACCCCCTATCGCTCGCTATTAGAAATTACTGCACGGAGGATCTTCCTCCCTTCGGCTCCCATTCACTCCGATTCAAACAGTCTCCGGCACTGGCGGCTCGTGGTTAACATAGACTTCAATGAGAGAGAGGAGGAAAATCCTCCTCTAAGAGGGTGGGACTAGCTAAGAGATCTGACAAGTGCTACAAAATATCAACCAATAGGCTGCAGCCCTAGTTGCGCAATGAACCAATAAGTAGAGGCCTTAGCTGCCTGGGGGGAGGGGTTATCTTATCAAACTTAACTTCTAGATCCGGTGACTCGGGCACTTCGGCAGTCAGAGTGAGAACGGCGAGGTGGAAGTGGATTGACTATGTTATAGATATTCTACGAATAAAGTAATGGAAACAGAGGACGTGGTGAATGTTTTGCTTGCAAAACCCTTCCATGGGCTGAGCTACAAACATGGCCGCCAGGTTTGCTTCATTAAATACGGAAGATTTTGAGAGAATTTTGAAAGAGAAAGATGTGTTGAACACCTGAAAGTAATGTGTACAGCAGCTATAAAAAGTGTACACACCCCGTTAAAATGATAGGTTTTTCAACTATTATCAACTCAACCCGTGCGTGTAACTATAGCCGGTCCAGCAGGTGCGGTCGCACTGGGGCCCGTGACCTTCAACCAAGCATTCCTTCCTCCCTCACTTTTACAAAAGCCAGCCGCTACTGATATATATATATATATAATTTCTATTAACTTTGTGCTTTTTACTATTCTCATATATTGTAGCATAGAATATGTGTTTTTTATCTTATGCAATAAAGACTTATTATTATTGTTTTGTCCACTCCATACTTTCATATAAAATTGTGTAAAGCGCTATAAAGATGGTTGTTGTGTTGGTGATTTCAAGAAACCTTGTTAAAATTATTTTTCTCCCTTTAAAGTTATATGATTGCAGAAGAGGTCCAAAGGAACACTATATGCATGTTGCATGTAACAACGTTATTTTTTTATTCATAACAAAAGTTGAGCAAGCAGACAACCCTGTCATTATCTATTAATCCAGTCCATCAAAAAGATATTTGTTCAGAAAAATTAAATTGTATCACTGCCTTGCTTTAGTTTGTTTTAAAGGATAGTTTCTACACTGGTAGGCTTACTGCTCCATCACAATCCCAAATACATTATGTCAGCTATGGCAGTCATGTTTCACTAAAAACGTGCCTGGATCTTGTTTGACCAATGTCCTCCTGAATATTTGAAAAAAGCAATTACAGCAGACTGATAGTAGGTACATAAAGATTAAGTAGACACTGCAATATCCCAAAATATGTATTTGGGATGTGTAAACACCTAATATAAGTGTGCCATAGTGGAGTGGAGCCCCATACTTAAGAGAGTGCATCAATCTGATTTTTGATGGCTTGACCATACAACGTCCATACGTACGAATGTGTACCACCACAGGGAACCCAATCATAAGTGCAAGGCAATGTATCTCATAAACACTTGCCCACCAGGCAATGAAATTTGTATCTTTATTTACAGAAGATAGATGGGTTTTTATCTAGCCCTTATTTTTAATTTGCTTTTTTTTTAAATCATGGAGGATTATTTACAAACACATTTTGCAGAAAATATTCACAACAGTTTCATATAAAACTAGTTAAAACAGTTTTAGTAATCCACTAGCTTGTTGGACAATTGACAGTTTCTGTCATGTAAGGGCAGTAGACAGATGTCAGTGCAGGAAGAGTTTTATTGAAAGCACACTAGGAAACTCCCCTCCTAGAACTACCACCTTATTGTGGTGGAGGGGTTTGTGTGCTTGAATGATCCTAGGAGCTATGTTGTTGGGGGCATTATGCCCCTGTTAGGGTCTCCCAAGGCAGACAGGTCCTAGGTGACATGCCAGACTAAGAGCAGTTCACCAAAACCCCTTATGGACAACAATCATTCAAGGACCGTGAAGTCACCCGGTATGGCACAGCCAGGGCCCCACCCTGGAGCCAGGCCTGGGGTTGGGGCTCGTATGCAAGCGCTTGGTGGCCGGGCCTTTGCCCACCGGGCCCAGCCGGGCTCAGCCTGAAGCGGTGACGTGGGCCCAACCTCCTGTGGGTTCACCACCCACAGAGGTAGCCATAGGGGACTGGTGCAGTGTGAATTGGGCAGCAGTTGAAGGCAGGGGCCTCGGCGACCTGATCCCCGAACACAGCAGCTAGCTGTTGGGAGATGGAATGTCACTTCGCTGGGGGGAAAAGAGCCTGAGCTTGTGCGGGAGGTTGAGAGGTACCGGATAGAGATAGTCGGGCTTGCCTCCATGCACAGCTTGGGCTCCGGAACCCAGCTCCTCGAGAGGGGCTGGACTCTCCACTTCTCTGGAGTCGCCCATGGTGAACGGCGGCGGGCTGGTGTGGGCTTGCTTATAGCTCCCCAGCTCAGCCGCCATGTGTTGGAGTTTACCCCAGTGAACGAGAGGGTCGCCTCTCTGCGCCTTTAGATCGAGGAGAGGGCTCTTGCTGTTGTTTGTGCCTATGGGCCAAATAGCAGTATAGAGTACCTGGCCTTCTTGGAGTCCCTGGGAGGGGTACTGAGAGGTGTTCAGACTGGGGACTCCATTGTTCTACTGGGGGACTTCAATGCTCACGTGGGTGACGACAGTGATACCTGGAGGGGCGTGATTGGGAGGAACGGCCTCCTCGATTTGAACCTGAGTGGTGTTTTGTTATTGGACTTCTGGGCTAGTCACAGTTTGTCCATTACAAACACCATGTTCGAGCATAGGGGTGTCCATAAGTGCACGTGGCACCAGGACACCTTAGGTCGGAGGTCGATGATCGACTTTGTTGTCGTTTCATCTGATCTCCGGCCCTATGTCTTGGACACTCGGGTGAAGAGAGGGGCTGAGCTGTCAACTGATCACCACCTGGGGGTGAGTTGGATCCGCTGGCAGAGGAGGAAGCTGGACAGACCTGGCAGGCCCAAACATATGGTGAGGGTCTGCTGGGAACGTCTGGCCGAGCACTCTGTCAGGGAGGTCTTTAACGCCCACCTCCAGGAGAGCTTCTCCCAGCTTCCGAGGGAGGCGAGGGACATTGAGTCTGAGTGGACCATGTTCTCTGCCTCCATTGTTGACGCGGCTGTTCGGAGCTGTGGCCGCAAGGTCTCCGGTGCCTGTCGTGGCAGCAATCCCTGAACCCGGTGGTGGACACCGGAAGTAAGGGATGCCATCAAGCTGAAGAAGGAGTCCTATCAGGCCATGTTGGGCTCCAGGACTCCTGAGGCAGCTTACGGTTACCAGCAGGCCAGGCGTGCCGCAGCTCGGGCAGTTGCAGAGGCAAAAACTCAGAACTGGGAGGAATTTAGTGAGGCCATGGAGGAGGACTATCAGTCAGCCTCGAAGAAATTCTGGCAAACTATCCGACGCCTCAGGAGGGGGAAGCAGTACTCTGCCAACACTGTTTACAGTGCGGGTGGGGAGCTGTTGACCTCGACTGGGGACATTGTCGGGCAGTGGAAGGAATACTTCAAGGATCTCCTCAATCCCACCATCAAGTCTTCCATTGAGGAAGTGGAGGCTGATGACTCAGAGGTGGACTCGTCCATTACCCAAGCCGAAGTCACTGAGGTGGTTTGCAAGCTCCTCGGTGGCAAGGATGAGATCCACCCCGAGTATCTCAAGTCTCTGGATGTTGTGGGGCTGTCTTGGCTGACACGCCTCTGCAACATCGAATGGCAGTTGGGGACAGTGCCTCTGGAGTGGCAGACTGGGGTGGTGGTCCCTCTTTTTAAGAAAGGGGACTGGAGAGTATGCTCCAATTATAGGGGAATCACACTTCTCAGCCTCCCAGGGAAGGTTTACTCCAGGGTACTGGAGAGGAGAATTCAGCCAATAGTCAAACCTCAGATCCAGGAGGAACAATGCGGTTTTCTTCCTGGTCGGGGAACACTGGACCAGCTCTAAACCCTTCATAGGGTGCTCGAGGGTTCATGGGAGTTTGCCCAACCAGTCCACATGTGCTTTGTGGATCTGGAGAAGGCATTCAACCGTGTCCCTCATGGTATTCTGTGGGGGGTGCTTCGGGAGTATGGGGTTCAGGGCTCTTTGCTAAGGGCTGTCCAGTCCCTGTACGAACAGAGCAGGAGTCTGGTTCGCATTGCCGGCAGTAAGTCAGACCTGTTCCCAGTGCATGTTGGACTCTGGCAGGGCTGCCCTTTGTCACCAGTTCTGTTCATAATCTTTATGGACAGAATTTCTAGGCGCAGCCAGGGGCCGGAAGGAATCCTGTTTGGGAACCACAGGATTTCATCTCTGCTTTTTGCACATGATGTTGTCCTGTTGGTTTCTTCAAACCAGGACCTTCAGCATGCACTGGGGCAGTTTGCAGTTGAGTGTGAAGCAGCTGGGATGAGAATCAGCACCTCCAAGTCCGAGGCCATGGTTCTCGACCGGAAAAAGGTGGCTTGCCCTCTCCAGGTTGCTGGAGAAGTCCTGCCTCAAGTGGAGGAGTTTAAGTATCTCGGGATCTTGTTCATGAGTGAGGGAAGGATAGAGCATGAGATCAACAGGTGGATCGGTGCGGCCTCCGCAGTGATGTGGTCACTTTACTGGTCCGTCATGGTGAAGGAGCTGAGCCAAAAGGCGAAGCTCTCAATTTACCGGTCGATCTACATTCCGACTCTCACCTATGGTCATGAGCTTTGGGTAATGACCGAAAGAACAAGATCATGGATACAAGCAGCCGAAATGATTTTCCTTCGCAGGGTGGCTGGGTGCTCCCTTAGAGATAGGGTGAGAAGCACAGTCACTCAGGAGGAGCTCGGAGTAGAGCCACTGCTCCTCCACATCGAGAGGAATCAGCTGAGGTGGCTCGGGCATCTCTTTTGGCTGCCTCCTGGATGCCTCCCTGGGGAGGTGTTCCAGGCATGTCCCCCCGGGAGGAGGCCCCGGGAAAGACCCAGGACACGCTGGAGGGACTATGTCTCTTGGCTGGCCTGGGAACGCCTTGGTGTTCTTCCCGAGGAGCTGGCCGAGGTGTCTGGGGAAGGGGAAGTTTGGGCTTCCATGCTCAGACTGCTGCCTCCACGACCCAGCCCTGGATAAGTGGAAGAAGATGAGACGAGACACTAAGAAACTGATTCAAAACATGGACAAAGGCAGAGTTGAAAAACAGACAGTGGTCGAGCAAGGCACAGACAGGATATCAAAGGTAATACAATACTCAAAATCCAAAAACAAAAACATGGTCAAAGCTAGAAAAGTGCCACAAAATACAGCATTGGTAACATCAGACACAGGGTACAGAGGGTATACTTTGCAAAGTCTCTGTTACTGAGAGGCCTTATATGTATGCACTGTGATTGTGCTTTAATCAGGAGCAGGTGCCTGGTAATTAGTCCTAATGGTGCTGTGTGCCTGCCAATGCATGTGGACATGACATGTAACAAGGCAACTGTTTGACATATCAAGTTTGATATTCAATCATAACTATATAGTAATGATATAAAGTGAAAGCGTTGGTTTACTGCTGTCCACCAGGAACCCAGCAGAGTCACACCATAATAAATGTCACGGTGTTGCTTCTGGCACATGACATTCGGGGTCAAAGAAAGGAATAAACATGGATTCATAAGTGCAATGCATATCTCATGATTGGTATCACTGTCACAAGAAAATGCAGCAATTTATTTATGCAAAATAAACGACACTACACTACACAATTCGATGGTTCATATGCTATAATCTTATGATTCTATTCAGGTTGATTTTGAGCCCTTGCAAATATTTTGCTCATACACTTATCAGGAGCTCCACTTTGAGGCAGTGCCTAAATATCTATATTAGAATCCATGAGCATTCCATGTGTTTTGAAGAGACTCCATCAATTATTATAGTATATGCAAATTATCTTCAAATATGGCTGAATATTAAGTAATTATTTACTTATGTGAAGAGACAAATGGATGCAGTAAATGTTCCTGTTTTTTTTTTGACATAGTAGCTTCTGATGAGATGAGATTAGATCAATAGTCAAGTTTATTTATATAGCACTTTTAACAACAGACATTGTCGCAAAGCGACATGATGTCACATGGTTCCGGTTAACTGCTCTGCTACCAATTGTAGTGTAATGACAAGTGAAGGCATTGCTGTTAATAAATTAAACAGTTTGAACATTAAAGGGTACCGGTACAACATTTAAACATGGCCAATATCGAGAGCACAAGCCCTAATTATAATAATGCACACAAGTGTAGCCACCTGATTAGCTATCATAAGTTGCTTTAAGTGATTAAAAGTCCAAAAGCACATCAAGCTTTTTGCACATGGGCAACTAATATGTTGCCCAGGATGTGATGTCTGGTCGTTGATACCTAGGTTGCAGAAGTTAAGTGCAGCTGATGGAAGCATACTTGTTAGCCTGGATTTAGTTAGATGAAAAACAGAGTTATCTTCAGGTCAGTATGGACAGCAGAGAAACTGGATATTTGTATGAACCTCAGAAAAAGGATTATCTGCATCTGGTAAATTATTTAAGCAGTGAATCATCAGATGACGCGAATGATGAAATTGGTGGTACTTTGCAAGTGCATAGGCAGCAAGGCAGGTCAAAGGGTTCAGTTCAGCTGTTTTGTACATCCAGCTACATCGTGGTGTCAGGAGCAGCGAGCCAATCAAGATACATGAAACTTATCAATAATTCTATGTCATGCTGACCTTTGACACTGCCAACAAAATGGCAATGTGGCTGCACCCTTAAGTGGAACTTAAGTGAGTGGGAATACAAAACAATTTAAAAGCACTGCTTTATGAGACACACTATGACAATACAGAGTAGTCAAAATGCATTTGTGCAAAATGTATAATATTTCAAGTCTATGTTTATTTTTCACTGTGGGTACCCTTTACGTTCAAGGTAGTCTTTACTATCCATAACACAACATAAAATTAATCTGTGGCCTAAAAAATAGTCTAAAGAAATTTAAGCAGAAAGCACAAGATGCTTCATTAATTACATCCTAATTGTCTTCAAGTCAAACAAAAATAATTCATTCATCCACTCATTATCTGTAGCCGCTTATCCTGTCCTACAGGGTCACAGGCAAGCTGGAGCCTATCACAGCTGACTATGGGCGAGAGGCGGGGTACACCCTGGACAAGCCGCCAGGTTATTGCAGGGCTGACACAGAGACAAACCACGATTCACACTCACATTCATACCTACGTCAATTTAGAGCCACCAATTAACCTAACCTGCATGTCTTTGGACTGTGGGGGAAACCGGAGCACCTGGAGGAAACCCACACAGACATGGAGAGAACATGTAAACTCCACACAGAAAGGCCCTCGCCAGCTGCTGGGCTCAAGCCCAGGACCTCCTTGCTGTGAGGCAACAGTGCTAACCACTACACCACCATGCCGCCCGCCAAACAAAATAAATTATTCATCTCATCTCATTATCTCTAGCCGTTTTATCCTGTTCTACAGGGTCACGGGCAAGCTGGAGCCTATCCCAGCTGACTACGGGCAAAAGGCGGAGTGCACCCTGGACAAGTTGCCAGGTCATCACAGGGCTGATACATAGACACAGACAACCATTCACACTCACATTCACACCTACGGTCAATTTAGAGTCACCAGTTAGCCTAACCTGCATGTCTTTGGACTGTGGGGGAAACCGGAGCACCCGGAGGAAACCCACGCGGACACAGGAAGAACATGCAAACTCCACACAGAAAGGCCCTCGCCGGCCACGGGGCTCGAACCCGGACCTTCTTGCTGTGAGGCGACAGCGCTAACCACTACACCACCGTGCCACTCCCAAATAAATTATTCATAAAATTGTAATATTCATAATAATTTGATGAATATTTCCTCAGGATAATTTAACAATTATATACACTTTAATAGGAATACCTGTAGCCCTGCTCAATTTTAGTTGTATAGTGCTTTTAACAACAGAGATTGCTGCAAAGCAGCTTTACAAAAATATATAAATTCCAGATATAAATTTGAAGTATATTCATTTATAAATATATTTTTTAATTATCCATTCAGCCAATCATGTAGCAACACCACAATGCATAAAACTGTGTAGATACAGGTTAATAGTTTCAGTTAATGGTCACAGCAAATATCAGAATGAAGACAAATGTGATCTCTGAGCATGGATGTTCGTACTAGATGGGTTGGTTTGAATATTTCTGAAACTACTGCTCAAGATATTTTTATACACAACAGTCGTCTAGGTTTTACACAGAATGTTGAAACACACACACACAAAGAAAAAAAAATCTTTGATGCTAGAGGTCAGAGGAGAGGCCAGGCTGATTCAAGCTTACAGGAAACAACCACTCTTTACAACCATGGTGAGCTGAAAAGCATCTCAAAATGTACAACACAAAACTTGAATGGGCAAGATAAATTTGAGGATGATAGGCTTCAACAGAATCCCATATCAGGTTCCACTTCTGCCAGCCAAGAACATGAATCTGAGGTTACATTGGGGCACAGGCTCACCAAAACCGAACAGTTGAAGATCGGAAAAATATCAGGCAATGTTTTCTTTCACAAGTCACAACCAGGGTTTTTCTTTCATTCATTCTTTTCTTTTTTATCTCCATGTGTCTTTGAGATGAGTTTCACTTTGTGCTTTAGTCTTTGTCAAACCTCTAGAAATATTTTCCTGCTGACTTTGAAACTCATATGGGCAGCATAACCTTCATCAATATCTGCTTCTTTTTAAACTTTTCTGCCTGTCCTAGTTGGTTTCTCATCCTTGGCCATGAGCTTCTTCTGGGTGCACCTCCCACACAGCTGGACTGGTTATGGATGGCTGAACACTTTTCTAGGTCAGTAATAACTGTAACTATTGCAAAAAAAAAAAAAAAGACTGATGCAACAAAGAAAATTTCAGCTATGTCCAGCATTTTTTAAATGAATGAATGAATGAATGAATGAATTAAGTTCTCACAGGAAACGGGACCACCTTCAAGTAGGAACTGCCTCTCTGTACCTATAGGGATCACTTAGTTTGGAGAGCTTCTCCTTCCTCCTTTGAAACTCCTCTGTGGTGTCTCTACCCATGTCTTTAGCCCCTCTTAATTAAATGAATTGCTCTCAGTATGACTATATGCACATGGGAGCAGGTGAAGTGACTGAGCCTACTTTAAATCACACCTGTTTTCTTGGCAGACTGATGTCTAGAAAAGAATCACTGCATATATCTTGTCTCTGTTAGTTTGTACTTCACATTTTTGCCCTTAATCTTGGGGGGGGGGGGGGCATAATTAGATGCATAATTTTACTTGTTGTCCAAGGGTTATTTAAGTCATTAACAGATTGTAAAAACACAAATAGTAATCTCTATAAGAGATCACAACATTTAATTTCTTTACATACTAAGACTAAGTGGATGGAACAGAAGTCTAGGAGAGAGACAGCAGAAAGAACAGTGATAGAGACAGTGGCTGGAACAGAAGGTGAGACAAAACTACTGGGAAGATCAGAGGGTAAAAACCGAGGCAATTAACTCAACAGATGTTGATGTACAGGTAGTGGATGAAACAGAGACAGACATACTGGGACAAAAACTTGGGGCAAAGACAGATATGAAGTGGAAAGGATGAAAATTAATACTTCCAAGAATGAGGCCATGGTTCTTTCCTGGAAAAGAGTGAAATCCCTTCCAGTGACGGATGAGACCTTTGCCCTGGTGGACCTGAGGATCTTATTCACAAGTGACATAAGAAGAGTGTGAGACTGACAAACAGATTAGGTTAGTGCCCACAGTGTTACTGTTTCTGTACCAGTGTGTGGTAGTGAGACAGTAGCTAGTTTTCAGGTGAAGTTCTGTGTTTGCTGCTCAATCTATGACCTATGGTCACAATATGTGAGTGAAAGAAGAGTGTTGGCAGACATGATGTTCATCTGCAAGGTTGCTGGGCTCCTCCTCTGCATCAAAAGTAGACATTAGAGGTGATTTTATAATTATGCTAGAGCTATATCAGACATGTTCCACTGAATGGAGACCCGAAAGCAGACTCAGGATCTGCTGGAGAGATTATATGTCACAGTTGGCTTGGAGATGTCTGGCAATCACCAGAATGAGCTGGAATCTGTGGCCAGGGATAGAAAAGTCTGGGCTGACCTCAGTCTGTTGCCACTGTGACCCTATCAAGAAAAATTGGAAGAAAAATGAATGAATAAATGAACTATAAGAGACCAGACATTAGTAAATAACTGAGCTCTACTAACTTAGCTTGCTGGAGGTGAAAACTATATTTGACAGATGACAGGTGATAGGGTGCCATGACAAACATTTTAATTTTAGAAGCATGGCATCACAGTCAAACATGGGGATTTAATAATCAACCTGTCAGTAAACAACATCAGGCTTGCCAAGAAATACAAATACTTAAATAGCCATAGGCACTCTGCAAATGTCTACTGACTTGTTCTCATTAGTTTTGACACTGTTTTGTCACCACTATATTGCCCATCTCCAAGTATTTCTTCATTTTCTGTTAATGCATGTACTGTATAGTGAATCTGGCACAAGTAGAAGAAAGGGAACAAATGTGTTTGTCTCCCCAAGGAACAGTATACTAAAGTCCACAGTGTCCAACTGGAGGACCAGGATTGAAAATACGGTAATTTTCTGAACTAACTGATGGGTACTTCAACAGGCTCCCTTTAAAGGAAATGTATAGGCAAATGAGTGAACATGTACGCCTTCCTGCTCAGATATTTGGCCGAATTGTATTTTGCCTCCCTTATAAATAACTTTACAAATGAATAATATGCATATAAATGCATAAAACACACTCATGAATGTGTGACATTTGAAATGTCTCTAAAATTAAATGGTCTTAGTCGATGGACCTAATGAAAAATCAGATAAATCTAAAAAAAAAGCACATGCATATAAATTGCAATATTTGAAGGCTGCTAAACTAGGTCATGTTATCTTAAGATCTAAATACACCAGTGGGTAATGAAAAGAAACTGGTTAATAAATTATGCATTTGGTCAGTATGCATTAAGTATGAAATAGTATAAAGCCCATTTACACCAGAGGATAAACAAAAAGTATGAATGTAGCATTCATTTCTGTACTTTTGTGCAATCGTAAATATACTGTGTGCTGTGCAAATATGCAAAATTAATGTTATATCATGCAATATATGCCCAAAAAACTAAATAAGACATGAGTTATAAGATAAGATAAGATAAGATAAGATAAGATAAGATAAGATAAGATAAGATAAGATGTGTCAAGAGTAAAACTACAGTGACTGAATGTGCTGTTTGTAAAAGACCAGAACGAAACAATAAGGTGAGTTATGCAGACAGAGTTGTGTAAATAATAACCAAGGTACAGCTTACTGGTTTACAAGCTTACCTGTTACAAGTTACAATTTTCTATAGGGACTATGGTGAAGAGTGCAAAGGTGTCTGTAGTGCAACAACACTCTTGTCCATCCTCAGTACTCCAGTTAACTGTGACAAAAGGGGGAGGCGTTGTAGAATTTGACAATATCTTGGAGGAATGACTTCCTGTGGCATTCTATAGAGCACCTTGTGGTCTAAGCCTCCTGAAGAAGGTGCTTTTATACTTTTCCACTGTGTTGTGCAATGGGTGAGAGCCATGGTCCATGATGCATAGGAGGTTTGTGCAGCATCCTTCTCTCTGGCTCCTTCTCCAGGGACTTAGCTTCCACCCCAATAAAAGAGCTGACTTTTATGATGATCTTCACTCTCTTTGCATCCTTTGTCTTAATCCGACTGCCCCAGCACTGCATATAAAAAGGCACTTGCCACAAATGCCTGGGAAAACATCTGTAGCATATTTCTACAGATGCTAAAGGTCCTGAGGCTCCTCAGCAAGTAAAGTAAACTCTGTTCATTTCATTTTTATACAGTGCCTTCATGTTTTTTTCACCTGTCCAGTGTACTTTCCAAATAACCCCCCAGATATTTATAATCCTGAACTGCCTTCACATACATGTTTGATGGAAACAGGAGCCAGAGCATGTTTCCCTTCTCCACCACAAGCTCCTTCTTATTGCTTATATTCAACTGTGGATGGTCTTGCTCAAAAGTCCACAAAATTGCCCACTACACTCCTGCATGCATCTTCCTGTCCTGCCTTTATGGACCTCAGTATTGCAGAGTCATCAGAGAATATTTACAACTGGCAGCTCTTTGAGTTGTAGCTGAAGTCTGAGCTGTAGAGGGTGAATAGAAACAGGGATGGGATGGGCCCTTGTGGGGCTCCTGTGCTACTCATAACACATCTCTAAAATCTGATATACTGAGGCTGTCCAGTGAGGTAGTCAGTGATCCAGGAAACTAGAGAGGCATATACATACATCTCCATCAGCTTGCATTTCAGCAGACACATGAACTGTTGGTGTTGAATGCATTGGAAAGGTCAAAGAACATTACTCTTACAGTGCTGTGGGGCACATCCAAGTGAAGCAAGGCTTGATAAAGCAAGTAGATGATAGCATTATCCACTCCTACCTTTGTAGTCTGAGTCTGGCATCATCAAGGGTCAAAGCTGTGCGAGAACCAGTCTCTCCAGGGTCTTCATGATGTGAGAGGTTAATGTCATTGGTCTGTAGTTGTTAATTCTCTTGGGTCACTTATTTTAAGGTACAGGGACCAGACCAGACAGGATTTCTTCAGTGATGATACTCTCTCTAGGTTTAGGCTTAGAATGAATATGAGCTGGAGTACTCCACAGATCTGAGTAGCACATGCTTTGAGTACCACTGGTTGACACTCTCTGACCCTGATGCTTTGACTGATTTTAGTCTGTTCAGCTCCCTCCTCACCTATTGTGCAGTGTGTCTGATTACCAGGCTTGTTGAGTCTTGCTAGAGTCTTGCAGGAGTCCACTGGATGGGTTGGTCTCAAACATCATCGATGTGGAGTTAGAGGAAGATAATACTGTTGAGGGATGCTTTTGCGTTTGGATTGTCTGAAGGACCCATGTTTTGAGAAGGGTGCTCTCCTTTGCTCTCATTTTATTGAATAACAGTTTCAGTTAATTGGTACTTTCCAGATTGCACTCTGTCTCAGGTTCTTGGATCTACTTATAACCTATAATGGCTAATGGCCTTCATGCCCCTCCACACATTACCTTTGTTATTACTCTGCAGTATCATTTCCAGTTTTTGGCTTTAGCCATACTTTCCTTATGATTTTGACCATGAGGTCTTTCTGGACCTGTTTTACTTACTCCTTGTTGCTCTGAAGAAAGACTCTTTTTTTTATTATTCACAAGAAAATGAATGCCTCTGTTGCACAGTGCATTAGACCATTAATGTCCCCACTGCATAGACTACAGAACACATTCCAGTTTGTCACCTCAAAATAATCCCACAGGGTTTCAGTGGTCTCCTGTGACCATCTCCTTGGTCCAACCTGGCAAACGGTGGAAGGGCACCACCTCTCTTCTTTCCACTTTTCATGTATTTCCCTTCTGCCTGTATCATCTGGAATCTCTCAATATTCTTGCTGGAATCTGATAAATTTTCATGCAACACCATCTTCATAAAGCACATAATGCCGCACTTACAGTACTCCTTTTGAAGAGTAAACTGAGAAAAACAGAGAAAAGGTAGAAAGCAAGTGTATCAGGAAGCCATTTTTGTCAGTCCTGGAAGTTTTTTATTAAATTCGTTTCAATTAAAGGTTGGGATTTTCTCTTTTTTTCAGTGTGAGATGAAGCTACTTCACCAAAAGGCGGATTTTTTCAAACCCTTTTTATTCATCTTTATGGCATATCACTGCAGAATGCTATGGTAGTGATGCTGGTTAAGTGTGCCTTCAGTTTTTTAATAAATCGCCAACAGCATCACCTGCAAAACACCCCCACACCATTACACCTCCTCCTCCATGCTTCATGGTGGGAACCACACATGCAGACACCATCCGTTCTCCTTTTCCTCACTAAGTAGTGGTTTCTTTGCAGCAATTTGACCATGAAGGCCTGATTCATGCAGTCTTTTCCAAACAGTTGATGTCTGCTACTTGAAGTCTGTGAAGCATTCAGGTAGGCTCAAATCTGAGGTGATGCTAATTGGCAACTTCTGAGGCTGGTAACTCTAATTAACTTATCCTCTGCAGCAGAGGTAAGTTTTGGTCAGGAAGATCCTCATAAGAGCCAGTTTTATTATAGTGTTTGATGATTTTTGCAACTCCACTTGAAGATGCATTCAAAGTTCTTGCAATTTTCTGGACTTACTGACCTTCATGTTTTAAAGTAATGATGGATGTCATTTCTCTTTACTTAGTAGAGAGGTTCTTGACATAATATGGATTACTACAGTTGTTGAATAGGGCTATTTATACCAACACCACATTGACACAACACAACTGATGGTCTCAAACACATTAAGAAGGCAGGAAATTCTGTAAATTAACTTTTGATTTGAATTAACACATCTGTTAATTGAAAAGCATTCCAGGTGACTACCTCATGATGCTGGATAAGATAATTCCAATAGTGGGCAAGCTGTCAGCAAGGTAAATGGTGGCTACTTTGAATATAAAATATGAAACAATTTTTGTTTTTTTCAACACTTTTTTTTGTTTCCAACATAAGTCCATGTGTTATTTCATAGTTTTGATGTCTTAATTATTGTTCCAAAACATAGACAAGTGTCAATAGAAAGAAAAACTTTACTGTCCAAACTTTTCACTGATACCACGCACACACACACACACACACACACACAGACAGATCAGCCATAACATTATGACCACTGATAGGTGAAGTGAATAACAATGATTATTTAATTACAATTGCACCTATCAAGGTGTGGGATATGTTAGGCAGCAATAGAACAGTCAGTTCTTGAGTTCTTGAAGTCGATGTGTCTGAAGCAGGAAAAATGGGCAAGCATAAGGATTTGTACTGGACTGTTACTCAGTGGACTTGACAAAACACAATGGACCAACACCAGCAGATGATATGGCACCCCAAATCATCACAGACTGCGGAAACTTCACATTGGACTTCAAGCACTTCTGTACCTCTCCACGCTTCCTGGGACATGTGAATGGAATGTTCAGCAAGCACATGAGCATGATGGGCATGATTGGTCAGGTGTTCATAAACTTTTGGCTATGTCGTATATATAGAAAGTTATAACTGATTAATTAATTAATTAAGTAATTAAGTAATTAATTAATTAATTAATTCATTCATTCATTCATTCATTCATTCATTTTCTATACTACTTATTGCAGGTTGTGGGTGAGTAAGCTAACGTGGCACTAACACAGAGAGACAGAGAGCCACTGACACTCACATTCACACCTATGGTCAAATTAAAGTAGCCAGTTGATGCAATCTGAATGTCCTTGGACTGTACAGAAGAAACCAGAGCACTGGTGCACCCGGATGAAACCCAAACAGGCACAAAGAGAAAATGCAAATTCCACACAGAAAGGCCCTGGTCAACCGGCAGGTTTGGACCCAAAACCTGGTTGCGGTGAGGCAACAGTGCGAAGCACTGCACCACTATGCCACCCAAACTCATTCAAGAATAAAATAATAAAATTAAATAATAAAATGGACACATCATATTGAGACTCACATTAAAACAGTTTCCAAAGAAAATACATCCTTTGATGTACCTTTTCGCACTTTTTAAAAATAAATAAATAAATTAGGGGCGGCATGGTGGTGTAGTGGTTAGCGCTGTCGCCTCACAGCAAGAAGGTCCTGGGTTCGAGCCCCGGGGCCGGCGAGGGCCTTTCTGTGTGGAGTTTGCATGTTCTCCCCGTGTCCGCGTGGGTTTCCTCCAGGTGCTCCGGTTTCCCCCACAGTCCAAAGACATGCAGGTTAGGTTAACTGGTGACTCTAAATTGACCGTAGGTGTGAGTGTGAATGGTTGTCTGTGTCTATGTGTCAGCCCTGTGATGACCTGGCGACTTGTCCAGGGTGTACCCCGCCTTTCGCCCGTAGTCAGCTGGGATAGGCTCCAGCTTGCCTGCGACCCTGTAGAAGGATAAAGCGGCTAGAGATAATGAGATGAGATAAATAAATTATTTATTATTATTATTATTATTATTATTATTATTATTATTATTATTATTATAAATTTTAATTAATTAATTAATTAATTAATTTATTTATTTATGTGGAGGCAGGACAACACTGACTAAACATGCTCTGGCTTCAAAAACGTCTGAAACACTGTCTTGAATGAAAGATATTGGGGCTTTGTAATAGGATGAGTGAGCTTTAAATGGCATTTGGAGGGAATTGAGTGCTAATGGGTTGTCAAAGAGGAAAGTGGACAGGGATCTCACAGGATCACACTGGCGAGTAGGAATTTGATCCATCTGCCCAAAGTATTGATTGGTTTTGCAGAACAGAAATAAGGTTATTGTTTAATTTTGGCCCTCAGTTTTTTTTTTTTTTTAACATCTGAAACATTTGATCACTTGAGTAAAATGTGTTCCAAGGATGACTAAAATAAGACTTGTGAAATGAGAAATTATATGACTTTATTGTCTCATGACTGATAAGACATGGGTTTTAAAATTAACTACTGTAGCACAAATCCAATGACTTCACAGTCTGTGATAAACATTGCTGCTGATTGCTAAGAAAATAATTTGTGTGATGATAATAGGTATATTTTAGGTTGTTTTATGATTGCTTTATATTATATAAATTTATACTGTTAATTTTAAATATTTTTGACATTTTTTAAATTTGTTCATTTTATATAAACTGGATAATCTAGATAGTTGAATTAATGGCACTATGTGATTAAATAGAAGATTTTTGTTTGTTTCTCAACATCAAAAAAGTATGTGCAGTACAGTAGTTTGTGACATTCTTTTTGTCAAGGAAACCATGAGGATGTTATCAGCAAGTTTCTTTTCTCCCATTCAGCACTCAACAAGCCATTATAGGTCAGTTAAGCCCATGAAATTTTCTTTCATACAATTATATTTTTAGACAGTTATTTGAATAAATTTCAAGCCCATAACAAAATTAGCATGAAATACAACAAACATATTAAAATTATTAGATTATAATAATCTTAAAGCAAGACTGCTTTTTGATTTCATAAAATTGGTGAAATTAATGGCCCTTTTCCACTACCCTTTTTCAGCTCACTTTAGCTCGCTTCAGCTCACTTCAGCCCGACACGGCTCGCATTTCGACTAACAAAAACCAGCACGACTCAGCTCGTTTCAGCCCTGCTTAGCCCCTAAAACTCGCACCGTTTTGGAGTAGGGCTGAAGCGAGCCAAGCCGTGCCGAGTGAGGTTGGGGGCGTGAGCAGACACTCCCCTGTGCACTGATTGGTGAGGAGGAGTGTCCTCACATGCCCACACATGCCCCGCGAGCGCGCTGGGATCTGTAAACACCGCAAACCCGGAAGGAGAAGAATTACGAATTACGAGAATTTTTGAAGCCTTATGCGCCTCGTCTCATCTATACGCTCTTGCCAATATCTGTCCGCGTTGTCGGTGACAACAAGCCACAGCACCAAGACCAGCAACACTAACGACTCCATGTCCTCCATGTTTATTGTTTACTATTCGGGTCGTGAGACTACCACTTAAAAGCTCACTGATGTCACTGTTTGCGCTGCTTAACGACATCACCTGACGTCCACCCACTTTCGCTAACTCCACCCAATGTGTCCACCCACTTCCAGCCAGCACGGTTCAGCGCGGTTGTAGTCGAAATGCAAATCCAACAGCCCCACTCAGCCCGACTCAGCACGGCACGGCTCAGCCCGACTCAGCCGCGTTTGTAGTGGAAAAGCGGCATTACAGTGGTGCTTGAAAGTTTGTGAACTCTTTAGAATTTTCTATATTTCTGCATAAATATGACCTAAAACATCATCAGATTTTCACACAAGTCCTAAAAGTAGATAAAGAGAACCCAGTTAAACAAATGAGACAAAAATATTATACTTGGTCATTTATTTATTGAGGAAAATGATCCAATATTACATATCTGTGAGTGGCAAAAGTATGTGAACCTCTAGGATTATCAGTTAATTTGAAGGGGAAATTAGAGTCAGGTGTTTCAATCAATGGGATTACAATCAGGTGTGAGTTGGTATCCTCGTCTTGTCTCGTCTTCTTCCACTTATCCGGGACCGGGTCGCGGAGGCAGCAGTCTAAGCATGGAAGCCCAAACTTCCCTTTCCCCAGACACCTCGGCCAGCTCCTCGGGAAGAACACTGAGGCGTTCCCAGGCCAGCCGAGAGACATAGTCCCTCCAGCGTGTCCTGGGTCTTCCCCGGGGCCTCCTCCCGGGGGGACATGCCTGGAACACCTCCCCAGGGAGGCGTCCAGGAGGCATCCGAAAAAGATGCCCGAGCCACCTCAGCTGGTTCCTCTCGATGTGGAAGAGCAGCGGCTCTACTCCGAGCTCCTCCCGAGTGACTGTGCTTCTCACCCTATCTCTAAGGGAGCGCCCAGCCACCCTGTGAAGGAAACTCATTTCAGCCGCTTGTATCCGCGATCTTGTTCTTTCTGTCATTACCCAAAGCTCATGACCATAGGTGAGAGTCGGAACGTAGATCGACCGGTAAATTGAGAGCTTCGCCTTTTGGCTCAGCTCCTTCTTCACCACGACGGACCGGTAAAGCGACCGCATCACTGCGGAGGCTGCACCGATCCGCCTGTCGATCTCACGCTCCATCCTTCCCTCACTCGTTAACAAGATCCCGAGATACTTAAACTCCTCCACTTGAGGCAGGACTTCTCCACCAACCTGGAGAGGGCAAGCCACCCTTTTCCGGTCGAGAACCATGGCCACGGACTTGGAGGTGCTGATTCTCATCCCAGCCACTTCACACTCACTGCAAACCGCCCCAGTGCATGCTGAAGGTCCTGGTTTGAAGAAGCCAACAGGACAACATCATCTGCAAAAAGCAGAGATGAAATCCTGTGATTGCCAAACAGGATTCCTTCCGGCCCCTGGCTGCGCCTAGAAATTCTGTCCATAAAAATTATGAACAGAACCGGTGACAAAGGGCAGCCCTGCCAGAGTCCAACATGCACTGGGAACAGGTCTGACTTACTGCCGGCAATGCGAACCAGACTCCTGCTCCGTTCGTACAGGGACCGGACAGCCCTTAGCAAAGAGCCCCGAACCCCATACTCCCGAAGCACCCCCCACAGAATACCACGGGGGACACGGTCGAATGCCTTCTCCAGATCCACAAAGCACATGTGGATTGGTTGGGCAAACTCCCATGAACCCTCGAGCACCCCATGAAGGGTATAGAGCTGGTCCAGTGTTCCGTGACCAGGACGAAAACCGCATTGTTCCTCCTGGATCCGAGGTTCGACTATTGGTCGAATTCTCCTCTCCAGTACCCTGGAGTAAACTTTCCCTGGGAGGCTGAGAAGTGTGATTCCCCTATAATTGGAGCACACTCTCCGGTCCCCTTTCTTAAAAAGAGGGACCACCACCCCAGTCTGCCACTCCAGAGGCACTGTCCCCGACCGCCACGCGATGTTGCAGAGGCGTGTCAACCAAGACAGCCCCACAACATCCAGAGACTTGAGATACTCAGGGCGGATCTCATCCACCCCCGGTGCCTTGCCACCAAGGAGCTTGCAAACCACCTCAGTGACTTTGGCTTGGGTAATGGACGAGTCCACCTCTGAGTCATCAGCCTCAGTCTCCTCAGTGGAAGACATGATGGTGGGATTGAGGAGATCCTCAAAGTATTCCTTCCACCGCCCGACAATGTCCCCAGTCGAGGTCAACAGCTCCCCACCCGCACTGTAAACAGTGTTGGCAGAGTACTGCTTCCCCCTCCTGAGGCACCGGACGGTTTGCCAGAATTTCTTTGAGGCCGACCGATAGTCCTTCTCCATGGCCTCCCCGATCTCCTCCCAGTTCCGAGTTTTTGCCTCTGCAACTGCCCGAGCTGCAGCACGCCTGGCCTGCCGATACCCGTCAGCTGCCTCAGGAGTCCTGGAGGTCAACATGGCCCGATAGGACTCCTTCTTCAGCTTGACGGCATCCCTTACTTCCGGTGTCCACCACCGGGTTCGGGGATTGCCGCCATGACAGGCACCGGAGACCTTGCGGCCACAGCTCCGAACAGCTGCATCCACAATGGAGGTAGAGAACATGGTCCACTCAGACTCAATTTCCCCTGCCTCCCTCGGAAGCTGGGAAAAGCTCTCCCGGAGGTGGGAGTTAAAGACCTCCCCAACAGAGTGCTCGGCCAGATGTTCCCAGCAGACCCTCACCATACGTTTGGGCCTGCCAGGTCTGTCCAGCTTCCTCCTCTGCCAGCGGATCCAACTCACCACCAGGTGGTGATCAGTTGACAGCTCAGCCCCTCTCTTCACCCGAGTGTCCAAGACATAGGGCCGGAGATCCGATGAAACGACAACAAAGTCGATCATCGACCTCCGACCTAAGGTGTCCTGGTGCGACATGCACTTATGGACACCCCTATGCTCGAACATGGTGTTCGTTATGGACAAACCGTGACTAGCACAGAAGTCCAATAACAAAACATTATTTAAAGAACAGGGATCTATCAAAGTCTGATTTTCACAACACATGTTTGTGGAAGTGAAACACAAACAAAAAAAATCTCCTTTGGCACAAACAAAGGAGATTTCTGAGGACCTCAGAAAAAGTGTTGTTGATGCTCATCAGGCTGGAAAAGGTTACAAAACCATCTCTAAAGAGTTTGGATTCTACCAATCCATAGTCAGACAGATTGTCTACAAATGGAGGAAATTCAAGACCATTGTTAGCCTCCCCAGGAGTGGTCGACCAACAAAGATCACTCCAAGAGCAAGGCGTGTAATAGTCGGCGAGGTCACAAAGAACCCCAGGGTAACTTCTAAGCAACTGAAGGCCTCTCTCACATTGGCTAATGTTCATGAGTCCACCATTAGGAGAGCACTGAACAACAATGGTGTGCATGGCAGGGCTGCAAGGAGAAAGCCACTGGTCTCCACAAAGAACATTGCTGCTCATCTGCAGTTTGTGAAAGATCACATGGACAAGCCAGAAGGCTACTGGGAAAATGTTTTGTGGATGGATGAGACCAAAATAGAACTTTTTGGTTTAAATGAGAAGCGTTATGTTTGGAGAAAGGAAAACACTGCATTCCAGTATAAGAACCTTATCCCATCTGTGAAACACGGTGGTGGTAGTATCATGGTTTGGGCCTGTTTTGCTGCATCTGGGCCAGGACAGCTTGCCATCATTGATGGAACAATGAATTCTGAATTATACCAGTGAATTCTAAAGGAAAATGTCAGGACATCTGTCCGTAAACTGAATCTCAAGAGAAGGTGGGTCATGCAGCAAGACAACAACCCTAAGTACACAAGTCATTCCAACAAAGAATGGTTAAAGAAGAATAAAGTTGATGTTTTGGAATGGCCAAGTCAAAGTCCTGACCTTAATCCAATTGAAATGTTTTAGGACCTGAAGCGAGCAGTTCATGTGAGGAAACCCTCCAACATCCCAGAGTTGAAGCTGTTCTGTATGGAGGAATGGGCTAAAATTCCTCTAAGCCAGTGTGCAGGACTGATCAGCAGTTACCGGAAATGTTTAGTTGCAGTTATTGCTGCACAAGGGGGGTCACACCAGATACTGAAAGCAAAGGTTCACATACTTTTGCCACTCACAGATATGTAATATTGGATCATTTTCCTCAATAAATAAATGACCAAATGTACTATTTTTGTCTCATTTGTTTAACTGGGTTCTCTTTATCTACTTTTAGGACTTGTGTGAAAATCTGAAGATGTTTTAGGTCATATTTATGCAGAAATATAGAAAATTCTAAAGGGTTCACAAACTTTCAAGCACCACTGTAGTCCCCTCTGAAATTTTGTCATTGTGGTCAAGTCAAGTCAAGTCAACTTTATTTTCAAATATGCTATACATGCTCGACATACAGCACAGATGAAATATCAGTCCTCTCTGACCCACGGTGCAAACAGGCAATGCAATAAATAAAAATAGAATAATTGAAAAAAAAACAAACAATATAAACAGTATAAACACTAGATAAGAACAAGACATAGACTAAACACTCAGACAATATAAACAGAGTAAACACTAGATAAGAACTACACACAGACTAAACACTCAAACAGATAATATAAACAGTATGAACACTCTAGATATGAACTAGACATAGACTAAACACTCATATATATACACACACACACACACACACACACACATAAATTGGTTCAAATAACCAAACAGTCAAGGACACTTGAGGTATAGCAGGTAAACATGAAACATGAAATAAGCAGTATAAACAAACTAGCAGCTGTTAAGATGAGGTAGTGCGGAATAGTGCAAATGTGCGAGGTAAAGTGAGATGTGGGGTCCCTGAGTTCAGTGTGTTAATGAGTGATATGTATGTGTGTGTGTGTGTGTGTGTGTGTGTGTGTGTGTGTGTGTGTGTGTGAGATGTGGGGTCCCTGAGTTCAGTGTGTTAATGAACGATATGTGTGTGTGTGTGTGTATGTGTGTGTGTGTGTGAGTGTGTGTGTGTGTGTTGGGGGGGGGAAACTGTGAGGATGACATGTCAGATGCTGAAGGGGGGTGTGCCAGTAGAATCTGTGGCGGGGGCAGAGGGGGGAGGAGGGGCAGAACAGGGAGGGAGTTGAGCCTCCTGACTGCCTGGTGAAAGAAACTGTTCTCGAGCCTGCTGGTTTTGGCCCGGAGACTCCGCAGTCTCCTCCCCGACGGCAGCAGGCTGAAGAGGCTGTGAGATGGGTGGGTGGGGTCACCTGCAATCCTGATGGCTTTGCAGGTGAGGCTGGAGTTATAAATATCCATTAGAGAAGGGAGAGAGACACCAATGATCCTCTCAGCTGCTTTCATGATGCGCTGCAGAGACTTGCAGCAGGACCCGGTGCAGGCGCCGTACCACACAGTGATGCAGCTGGTCAGGATATTCTCGATGGTGCCTCTGTAGAAAGTGTGCATGATGGGGGCCGGGGCACTTGCTCTCCTCAGTTTGCGGAGGAAGTACAGACGCTGTTGGGCTTTTTTGGCCAGTGATGCGGTGTTGTTGCTCCAGGACAGGTCTTCAGAGATGTGCACACCCAGAAACTTGGTGCTGCTCACTCTCTCCACTGTAGCACCGTTGATAGTTACTGGAGCATACTGGGTGTGCTCTCTCCTGAAGTCCACAATAATCTCCTTCGTCTTCTCCACGTTCAAACGGAGATCGTTGTCCTTGCACCACATGGCCAAGAGGCTCACCTCACTCCTGTAGATTGTCTCATCGCCATTGTTGATGAGACCCACCACAGTCGTGTCATCCGCAAACTTAATGAAGAGATTTGAGCTGGATGTTGGTGTGCAGTTGTGGGTCAGCAGAGTGAAGAGGAGGGGGCTTAGCACACATCCTTGGGGGGCCCCCGTGTTCAGTGTGATGGAGCTGGAGGAGTTGCTGCCGACCCGTACAGACTGTGGTCTCCCTGTCAGGAAGTCCAGCAGCCAGTTGCACAGGGAGGTGTTGAGTCCCAGCTGGTCCAGTTTGTGAATGAGCGCTGAGGAATGATTGTGTTGAATGCTGAGCTAAAGTCTATGAACAGCATTCTGACATACGAGTCTTTTGTCTCCAGGTGGGTGAGGGCTGAGTGGAGGGCAGTGGAGATGGCGTCATCAGTCGAACGGCTGGACTGATATGCAAACTGGAAAGGATCCAGGGCGGGGGGGGAAGGCAGACTTGATATGCCTCATGACTAGCCGCTCGAAGCACTTCATGAGGATGGGAGTGAGTGCGACAGGGAGGTAGTCATTGAAGTAGGAGGGAGACGGCTTCTTCGGAACCGGAATGATGGTGGTGGTTTTGAGGCACGTGGGGACAACAGCCTGGCTCAACGAGATGTTGAAGATGTCTGTAAAGACATCTGTGAGCTCCTCGGCACAGTCTCTCAGGACATGACCAGGAATGTTATCAGGACCCGGGGCTTTTCGTGCATTTGTCATCCTGAGAGCTCTCCTCACGCTGTCTGGGGACAGCGTCAACACAAAAAAATGAAAAGATGAGCGGATGATCAACAGATGAGCGGAGCAGGCGGACATAATCCAGCTTGTTGTCCAGTGAGCGTATGTTGGCCAGAGTGATGGTAGGGCTAGCCGGCCGGTGAGGGCTAGCCGCTAGCCTAGCCTGGATACCTCCGCGTTTGCCTCTTTTCTGCTTCCGCATGTTCCGCCTGTGGCGCTTCCACTGCGGGCTGGATGCAGGAGTGGAGGTCGATGATTGAGCAGGCCTCTGGAGCAAACCGTAGCCGCATAGCACTTCTGCGTCTGCTGGATTTATATCCGTGAATATAGTTCTGCGGATGTCGAGCAGAAACTCACGGGAGTATGTGCGCCTTGAGACTAATGGACACGACAAAGACGAACAGATACACACTGTTTTAGAACACAAAAAACACAAAAACACCGTTCTGTCGAGACAGAGAGGAGCTGCTGCGTGTGTGCGCGCCGCCATCTTGGACTATGAAAAAATATATGTTTATTTCTGTAATATCTCACAAAATATCAGGCCATTCTGTGGCTGGGAAGTTATTTAATTTGAGGGGATTCTCTAGCAAATAACGTGCATGAAATCACCTGCTTTGTGCAGCCAAGCAGACAGAGAAAGTCTGTGTATGCATACGCAGATTTACCTTTGACCAGGCACTGACAGTTACATCATTTTGTTGCAAATCGAACAGATGATCACACCGAGGTGCTTGCTGACCACTGGTATTTATTAGTTTGATCCTGCATTTCCTTTCCTTCACAACATAACATCTTTTCTTCTCACTTTCCATTACTGTAGTCAGTCTTCCACGTTTCTTTCGCATACTCACATCCTCCACTTTTCTCTCCTGTTTCAAATATGTATCCCACAATGCCTTGCACGAATGGGGAAAACACACCACATGATGCATGATGTAGTATCTCGAATTGTGTCATGGTGAAGCAGGAAAAAATAGTGGAGAATTTAGGGCCACATGGCCCTAAATTCATTAATTGTTCTATTAGGGAAAAAATAAAAAAAGAAAACCTAATACAATTGGAAGTCTGTGATTTGAATTCAGTAGCTTTTGGTCCACTCAACAAAAATACAGTGCCTTGCAAAAGTATTCATACCCCTTGAACTTTTTCACATTTTTCTACCTTACAACCATGAACTTAAAAGTTTTTATTGAGATTTTATGTGATAGACCAACATAGAGTAGCACATAATTGTGAAGTGAAACGAAAATGATAAATGGTCTTCAAAATTTTAAACAAATAAAAATCTGAAAAATTTGATGTGCATTAGTATTCAGCCCCACTGCGTCAATACTTTGTATAGCCACCTTTTGCTGCAATTACAGCTGCAAGCCTTCTTGGTATGTCTCTACCAGTTTTGCACATATAGACACTGAAATTTTTGCCCATTCTTCTTTGCAAAATAGCACAAGCTCAGCCAGATTGGATGGAGAGTGTCTGTGAACAGCAATTTTCAAGTCTTGCCACAGATGCTCAATGGGATTTAGATCTGGACTTTGACTGGGCCATTCAAATACATGAATATTCTTTGATCTAAACCATTCTATTGTAGCTCTGGCTGTATGTTTAGGGTCATTGTCTTGCTGGAAGGTGAATCTCCTTCCCAGTCTCAAGTCTTTTGCAGCCTCCAACAGGTTTTCTTCCAGGATTGCCCTGTATTTAGCTCCATCCATCTTCCCATCAACTCTGACCAGCTTCCCTGTCCCTGCTGAAGAAAAGCATCCCCATAGCATGATGCTGCCACCACCATGTTTCACAGTGGGGATGGTGTGTGCAGGGTGATGAGCAGTGTTAGTTTTCCGCCACACATAGCGCTTTGCATTTAGGCCAAAAAGTTCAACTTTGGTCTCATCTGACCAAAGCACCTTCTTCCACATGTTTGCTGTGTCCCCTACATGGCTTCTTATGCCTGTCTTTCAACAATGGCTTTCTTCTTGCCACTCTTCCAAAAGGGCCAGATTTGTGGAGTGTACGACTTATAGTTGTCCTGTGCACAGATTCTCCCACCTGATCTGTGGATTTCTGCAGCTCTTCCAGAGTGATCATGGGCCTCTTGGCTGCTTCTCTGACCAGTGCTCTCCTTGCTCGCTCTGTCAGTTTAGGTGGACGGCCATGTCTTGGTAGGTTTGCAGTTGTGCCATACTTTTTCCATGTTTGAATGATGGATTGAACAGTGCTTCTTGAGATGTTCAGAGCTTGGGATATTTTTTATAACCTAACCCTGCTTTAAACTTCTCCAGAACTTTATCCCTGACCTGTCTGGCCTTTTTGTGTGGACTTTATGTGTTCTCCTCATGCCTGTGTGGGTTTCCTTCCACAGTCCAAAGACATGGATAGGTCAATTGGCTACTCTGCTTGTTAGTGTGAGACTGTCTGTCTCTGTGATGGCTTGGCAACCTGTCCAGGATGTACCCTACCTCTTGCCTGATGACAGCTGGGATTGGCTGCAGCTTCTCTGTGACCTGCAATGGCTAAGCTGAATTTTATATAAAATATATAAAATTCATATATATATATATATATATATATATATATATATATATATATATATATATATATATACTGTATATATGTGAGTGATTCCACGCTTATGGGTAGTGAAATGGGGACATGAATTTATTTTTAAAAATTCACCTAAAACCATTTCTTTTTTTACCATCAGGTCACAAAACATGTAATCTTTAATGAATGATATGTTAAAAGATAACTTTAATTTTCTGAGATGTAATAAAAACATATTTATATGCCAAAGTCAGAACGTAACAGAAGTGTTGTGGACATATATATTCTCAATTTTAACAATGTAGAATTACTTTTTGAAACATAGGAAGGTGATGGTTTAGCAAATATAATTAATAAACATGTGTAGTAGAATAAACATACACATTCTTTCAATAAGATTAACATGGTATATAGCTAGATTGTAATTAATTTGTAACAGACACGAGATGGACAATCGTAACAGAAGTAATATAACAGACATCATTTTGGAACTCATAGGCTTGACTTTGGCATATAAATATGTTTTTATTACATCTCAGAAAATTAAAGTTATCTTTTAACATATCATTCATTAAAGATTACATGTTTTGTGACCTGATGGTAAAAAAAGAAATGGTTTTAGGTGAATTTTTAAAAATAAGTTCATGTCCCCATTTCAGTACCCATAAGTGTGGAATCACTCATATATATATATATATATATATATATATATATATATATATATATATATATATATATATTTAACTGGTGTAGTCACACTGAGACTTCCCTGTTTTTCCTACAAGAAAACACACATTAAAAACACTGAAACATATGTAATCTATGTATACATAAACATTATTCATCTCACAAAAGTCTGTGATTTTACCATCTGGACGTCATGCCTAAGGTTTACAGGGTTTATTACACAGTAGAATGATATACAGTATAGTTGGAAATGCAGTTATCCCTGAAGACCACTACTTAAGCTAATAAAAACATTGACAAAGCCTACAATTCATAATACTTGTGATAAATTGGGCTAAATGCATGCACGAAGGCTCTACTGCCAGTTGGACATATTACAATTGGCAAGAGTGTGCATCAACAGCCATAGTAATTGTCGTAATGGTCTACAGGTTAGAGAAGCAGCTTTTAGACCAAAAGGTAGCTGGTTTGATTCCATGGACCATCATGTAGTGGTTGGGGGAAGTGAATGAGCAGCTGTGTTCACTGCTCACTTGTTTGAGTGTGTGTGTTAAATGTTAATGTATATGTGACAAATAAAGGCTTCTTCTTCAATAGCTTCTACTTCAAATATAAATGACAGGGAGTGTGGTTTGGAGTCACTGCGGTTGTCATGGTTGGATTTAATCTAGCTAATCTCTCTCTTTGTACTGCCTTCAATGTTCAATTAATGGACTAACTGCTTCACTGCTGAAACTTCAGGATGCTAAATACAGGTGGAGGTGTCGATGAAATGAAACCCAGTGGGTTTCTGTAAATGATTAATGTGGAAATGCTCCTGTTGCTGCTGTTTAGACAAATGTAAAAAAAAAAGCTAGTGGTTAGCAGACTTAAGAGTTTTACTAAGTCGAAGGAAAGTTGAATTTTCAGTGCTGTCGTACCACACCTACTTTGAATCTTACTGAGTGTTAGTAGGGCTGAGAGAAGATAATGTTATATTCATCAACTCTGTTATTTTCCTCAGACCCTGCCATTTGAATGCATTATTTACTTTAAGGTCAAGGCATTTACCACTCAGCTCCCCCAGTGCTTGTTGTTTTTACCTTGAAGGCTGAATAGTAAATTCTATACACAATGGTCATTTTAGAAAAGACAGTTTCACAAAAACATGGCCTCATTGGGAAATGCTGTTATTATGAGTCCTTTTCTGTATTCATGAAAAGGCCTTGAATTATGGTGCACTGACAAATGGAGCAGTACCATTATACTGCATAGAGCACAGTCTTTTTTTACATTTTGTGTTTTAAAACACAGTTCATAGAGATGCATCTACCGTCTTCATGTAATAATAAGCAATTCATCCATTATATATACTACTTATCCATCAGGGTCACAGGGAAAGCTGGAGCCAATCCCAGCTGACTTCAGGCAAGAGGTCAGGTACACCCTGGGCAGGTCATCAATCCATTGCAGGACTAACAGAGAGATGAACAACCATTCTTACCTATGGGCTATTTAGAGTAGCCAGTTAACCTAATCCATATGTCTTTGGACTGTAGGAGGAAACCAGAGCACCTGGCGTAAATCCATTCAGACATGCAAACTCCACACAGAAAGGCCCCAGTCAGCCATGAGGTTCGAACCTAGAACCTTCTTGCTCTGAGGCGACAGTACTTATCACTGCACCACTGTGCCACCCTGTACTACTACTACTACTACTATGACAACGATGCACTATATGCATGTAATATCTAGATAAATGTCTACCATGTTGGTACCAAAGTAGCAGACAATAGTAAAATAGCAAAAGGCTGGAGGCTGTTGCTTTAATTCAATCAAACTTTTATTTTCTTTGAAGGGGAATCCCACCATTTACCCCAACAAAACTTTAGCATAATTTGGTTGAAATTTGAAATGTATAGTTGAAATGTATTGTCAGAATTGTTTACAGTGACAGTGATGGAGAGAATGGAGAGAAAAGTGGAACTAGTAGACACAGCATCTGAATCCCTGCAGCTCCACTGATGAATAGGACGCATCAACTTGCATGTGCTCATTTGTTGACAATGTGGTATGAACACACACACACACACACACACACACTTGCAGGACAAACAACTAGCTTCTAAAGAAAACTAATTTTTCAGACCTACACATATTTAAGCATGATCAATATACAGAATATAAAATCAGATGAGAAATGCAGTCACTGGTCATTTGAGCAACAAACACGATCACATATGACTCCAGTTGCTGATCCCAAATACTGTACAGAAATCTGAAGAAATATATGTCTGTAGGATAGACAACTTTTTCTGCAAAACACTCTGCATGTTTATCCTCCAATGTGCAAATTATGCTGTAAATAAAACAAACAAACAAAAAAGATTAATTTGATTTTAAATCTTAACTGATACTTATGAATTACTCCAATGCCAGTAAATTAATTCTCTGCCTTAAAACTGCACCCAGATAGCTGTTATTCCAGTTGCCTTGGTCAACAATTGATGTGCTCTTGTGGAAAATTGTGACCATATTCAAATACACACTTTCTGAAAATAAAATAGAAATGGTAAAGATTTTCAGGTTGAAAGAACACTCATCCATGTTTTTTTTTAAGAAGTTGTGGGATATCACTTAGAGTGTCTGTCTAGTTCAAGAAACCATATGCTAAACACAAATAAAGATCATAAAAGGAATGAAACAAGCAAAAATATGAGATAAAGGAAACAGTATAGTGCTTGCTCTGAGGTGAGCAGTTATTTACTGTAATACCAATATGAATGAAAAACTGTTCCCTTGATATCCTCTCTCTCTCTCCCTATCGATCTATATTGAATATTGTAAAATGTTAAATATTTTCCAACAGCTATTTAAGAAAGTGGGAATTTAATATATTGTGGACTCATTGCACCTAAAATAAAATGTTTCAAGCATTTTTCTTTTCTAATTTTGATTTTAATAATTGTATTTGGGGTGGCACGGTGGTGTAGTGGTTAGCGCTGTCGCCTCACAGCAAGAAGGTCTGGGTTCGAGCCCCGTGGCCGGCGAGGGCCTTTCTGTGTGGAGTTTGCATATGTTCTCCCCGTGTCTGCGTGGGTTTCCTCCGGGTGCTCCGGTTTCCCCCACAGTCCAAAGACATGCAGGTTAGGTTAACTGGCAACTCTAAATTGACTGTAGGTGTGAATGTGAGTGTAAATGGTTGTCTGTGTCTATGTGTCAGCCCTGTGATGACCTGGCGACTTGTCCAGGGTGTACCCTGCCTTTCGCCCGTAGTCAGCTGGGATAGGCTCCAGCTTGCCTGCGACCCTGTAGAACAGGATAAAGCGGCTACAGATAATGAGATGAGATAATTGTATTTACTTTAATTTAAATAATTTTAATTTAAATAATTTTAATTATAATTTAATTTTAATTTTATTTTAATATATTTAAATTTTAAATTTAATTACAGCACAAAAACACCCTATTTCACAATATTAGAATAATTCACTTTGAGTTTGAGTAAAACAGTATAAATACCATGTATCTTTTGGCCTAGTTCAGTACACGCAACCACAATCATGGGGAAGACTGCTGACTTAACAGTTGTCCAGAAAATGATTATTGACACCATCCACAAGTATGGTAAGCCAAAGATGGTTATTGCTGAAAAAGCTGGCTGGAAAAGGTGCACAAGTAAAAGGGATGACTGCAGCCTTGAGAGAATTGTCAAGAAAAGTTGATTCAAGAACTTGGGAGAGCTTCTCAAGGAGTGAACAGTGGACAAGCTGGTGTCAGTGCATCAGGAACCACTATGCACAGACATCTTCAGGAAAGGGGCTACAACTGTCACAGTCCCAATATCAAACCACTCTTGAACCACAGGTAACATCAGAAGCTTCTTATATGGGCTAAGGAGAGAAAGAACTGGACTGTTGCTCAGTGGTCCAAACTTCTCTTTTCAGATTAAAGTCAATTTTGTATTTCATTTGGAAGTTGAGGTTCTAGAGTCTGGAGGAAGAGGCACATAATCCAAGGTGTTTGAAGTCCAGTGTGAAGCTCTGATTTTAGAGCACTTCATGCTTCCATCTGCTGGCAAGCTTCATGGAGATGCCGATGTCCTTTTCCAGCAGGACTTAGCACTTGCCCACAGTGCCAAAACTACTACCAAATGGTTTGATGGCCATGATATTACTGTGCTTGATTGGCCAGCCAACTCGCCTGACCTGAACCCCAGAGAGAATCTATAGGGTATTCTCAAGAGGAAGATGAGAAACACCTGACCTAAAAGTACAGATGAGCTGAAGGCTGCTATCAAAGCAAGCTGGGGTTCAATAACACTTCAGCAGTGCCACAGGACATTTCTGTATTGTAAATCATTTTTTTTAAATTGATCTGAGGAAATATTTTAATAATTTGAGATACTGGATTTCTGATTGTCATGAGCTATAAGCCATGATAATCAAAATTAAAATAAAAAAGGCTTAAAATATTTCACTTCACATGGAATGAATATAGTTTACCTATTTTAATTAAATTATGAAAAAAACATTTTTTTCATGATATTCTAATTGTTTGAGATACACTTGTACAGTATGTGCAACTCTGGAAAATATCAAAAGATCACATCAATGTTTTCTTAAATCAGCATCTCTCTGTATGGCAGCCATTTAATTCCAATGAAATTTGGTGGAGGATTGGTGACGATCTGGGGGTGCTTCAGCAAGGTTGGAATGGGGCAAATTTTTGTTTGTGAAGGACACATGAATCAAGCCATGTACAAGGTTATCCTGGAAAATAACTTGCTTCCTTCTGCTCTGACAATATTCCAATGTTCCCTAACTCTGAGGATTGGATTTTCTAGCAGGACACTGCTCCATGCTACATAGCCAGGTCAATCAAGGTGTGGATGGAGGACTACCAGATCAAGACCCTGTCATAGCAAGCCCAATCTCCAGACCTGAACCTCATTGAAAACCTCTGGAATGTGATCAAGAGAAAGATGGATGATAAGTCATCAAACAAAGCTGAGCTGATTGAATTTTTGCACCAGGAGTGTCATTAAGTCACCCAAGGGCAACATGAAAAACAGCATGCCAAGAAAGCATGCCAAGATGCACAAAAGCTGTTATTAAATGTCAAGGGTTATTCCACCAAATATTAATTTCTGAACTCATTCTAAGTTCAAACATTAGTATTGTTTTGTTTAAAATTGACTGTGATCTTGATTTCTATGTGTTATTCAGGGTCAGAAAACAGAATCTTTTTTTTGACCAGTTGTCATTTTCTACAATTAAATACTCTGAGTATATTTTTATGTGGAATTGGGGTGGGGTGGAGTGTTGTCAGTAGTTTGTGGAATAAAACAAAAATATTCATGTTCCTCAAACACATAACTGATCATTTTGCAGTGGTCTCTTATTTTTTTCCAGAGCTGTATGTATGTATGTATGTATGTATGTATGTATGTATGTATGTATGTATGTACAGTATGGCTATACAGTGGTGCTTGAAAGTTTGTTAACCCTTTAGAATTTTCTATATTTCTGCATAAATATGACCTAAAAATCATCTGATTTTCACACAAGTCCTAAAAGTAGATCAAGAGAACCCAGTTAAACAAATGAGACAAAAATAGTACATTTGGTCATTTATTTATTGAGGAAAATGATCCAATATTACATATTTGTGAGTGGCAAAAGTATGTGAGCCTTTGCTTTCAGTATCTGGTGTGACTCCCTTATGCAGCAATAACTGCAATTAAACGTTTCCAGTAAATGTTGATCAGTCCTGCACACCGGCTTGGAGGAATTTTAGCCCATTCCTCTGTACAAAACAACTTCAACTCTGGGATGTTGGTGGGTTTCCTCACATGAACTGCTCGCTTCAGGTCTTTCCACAACATTTCGATTGGATGAAGGTCAGGACTTTGACTTGGCCATTCCAAAGCATTAACTTTTTTCTTCTTTAACCATTCTTTAGTAGAATGACTTGTGCACTTAGGGTTGTTGTCTTGCTGTATGACCCACCTTCTCTTGAGATTCAGTTCATGGACAGATGTCCTGACATTTTCCTTTAGAATTTTCTGGTATAATTCAGAATTCATTGTTCCATCAATGATAGCAAGCCGTCCTGGCCCAGATGCAACAAAACAGGCCCAAACCATGATACTACCACAACCATGTTTCACAGATGGTATAAGGTTCTTTTGCAGGAATATAGTGGTTTCTTTTCTCCAAACATAATGCTTCTCATTTAAACCAAAAAGTTCTATTTTGGTCTCATCCATCCACAAAACATTTTTCCAATAGCCTTCTGGCTTGTCCATGTGATCTTTAGCAAACTGCAGATGAGCAGCAATGTTCTTTTTGGAGAGCAGTGGTTTTCTCCTTGCAACCCTGCCATGCACATCATTGCTGTAGCAGTGTTCTCCTGATGGTGGACTCATGAACATTAACATTAGCCAATGTGAGAGAGGCCTTCAGTTGCTTAGAAGTTACACTGGGGTCCTTTGTGACCTCGGCACCTATTGCACGCCTTGCTCTTCGAGTGATCTTTGTTGGTCAACCACTCCTGGGGAGGGTAACAATGGTCTTGAAGTTCCTCCATTTGTTCACAATCTGTCTGACTGTGGATTGGTGGAGTCCAAACTCTTTAGAGATGGTTTTGTAACCTTTTCCAGCCTGATGAGCATCAACAACGCTTTTTCTGAGGTCTTCAGAAATCTCCTTTGTTCGTGCCATGATACACTTCCACAAACATGTGTTGTGAAGATCAGACTTTGATAGATCCCTGTTCTTTAAATAAAATAGGGTGCCCACTCACACCTGATTGTACAACCCCGATTCCAAAAAAGTTGGGGCAAAGTATAAATTGTAAATAAAAACGGAATGCAATGATGTGGACATTTCAAAATTCCATATTTTATTCAGAATAGAACATAGATGACATATCAAATGTTTAAACTGAGAAAATGTATCATTTAAAGAGAAAAATTAGGTGATTTTAAATATCATGACAACAACACATCTCAAAAAAGTTGGGACAAGGCCATGTTTACCACTGTGAGACATCCACTTTTCTCTTTACAACAGTCTGTAAACATCTGGGGACTGAGGAGACAAGTTGGTCAAGTTTAAGGATAGGCATGTTAACCCATTCTTGTCTAATGTGATTCTAGTTGCTCAACTGTCTTAGGTCGTTTTTGTTGCATCTTCCGTTTTATGATGTGCCAAATGTTTTCTATGGGTGAAAGATCTGGACTGCAGGCTGGCCAGTTCAGTACCGGGACCCTTCTTCTACGCAGCCATGATGCTGTAATTGATGCAGTATGTGGTTTGGCATTGTCATGTTGGAAAATGCAAGGTCTTCCCTGAAAGAGACGTCATCTGGATGTGGAATGGGCCAGGTACTGAACTGGCCCATTCCACATGCACTAATGCAACCCCATAGCATCAGAGATGCAGGCTTCTGAACTGAGTGCTGATAACAACTTGGGTCGTCCTTCTCCTCTTTAGTCCAAATGACACAGCATCCCTGATTTCCATAAAGAACTTCAAATTTTCATTCGTCTGACCACAGTAGAGTTTTCCACTTTGCCCCAGTCCATTTTAAATGAGCCTTTGCCCAGAGAAGACGTCTGCGCTTCTGGATCATGTTTAGATACGGCTTCTTCTTTGAACTATAGAGTTTTAGCTGGCAACGGCGGATGGCACGGTGAATTGTGTTCACAGATAATATTTTCTGGAAATATTCCTGAGCCCATTTTGTGATTTCCAATACAGAAGCATGCCTGTATATGATGTAGTGCCGTCTAAGGGCCCGAAGATCACGGGCACCCAGTATGGTTTTCCGGCCTTGACCCTTACGCACAGAGATTCTTCCAGATTCTCTGAATCTTTTGATGATATTATGCACTGTAGATGATGATATGTTCAAACTCTTTGCAATTTTACACTGTCGAACTCCTTTCTGATATTGCTCCACTATTTGTCAGTGCAGAATTAGGGGGATTGGTGATCCTCTTTCCATCTTTACTTCTGAGAGCCGCTACCACTCCAAGATGCTCTTTCTATACCCAGTCATGTTAATAACCTATTGCCAATTGACCTAATGAGTTGCAATTTGGTCCTCCAACTGTTCCTTTTTTGTACCTTTAACTTTTCCAGCCTCTTATTGCCCCTGTCCCAACTTTTTTGAGATGTGTTGCTGTCATGAAATTTCAAATGAGCCAATATTTGGCATGAAATTTCAAAATGTCTCACTTTCGACATTTGATATGTTGTCTATGTTCTATTGTGAATACAATATCAGTTTTTGAGATTAGTAAATTATTGCATTCCATTTTTATTTACAATTTGTACTTTGTCCCAACTTTTTTGGAATTGGGGTTGTAATCCCATTGATTGAAAACACCTGACTCTAATTTCACCTTCAAATTAACTGCTAATCCTAGAGGTTCACATATTTTTGCCACTCAGATATGTAATATTAGATCATTTTCCTCAATAAATAAATGACCAATCATAATATTTTGTCTCATTTGTTTAACTGGGTTCTCTTGATCTACTTTTAGGACTTTTGTGAAAATCTGATGATGTTTTAGGTCATATTTATGCAGAAATATAGAAAATTCTAAAGGGTTCACAAACTTTCAAGCACCACTGTATGTATGTATGTATGTATGTATGTATGTATGTATGTATGTATGTATTAATGATTATATGCTACATGGCTACATGTATTTCAGAAGATATGTGGACATGGTATATTTCATGATGAGAAAGAGGTTGGGAGAGAGAAAGAAATCTTAATGTACAAAGATCCACAAAGAACCAAGTGTGAGAAATTGCCTCTGCCTCTTCATCTTTAATAAATCTATTTTGTTTGAAAGCAAAAAACATCAAAGTGTTGGACAGAAATTCATGAGTGGCAAGATTTCATGTATTTCATTTTCAACCTAGAAAAGTAATGGTAGATAGGCAGGTAGGTTGGCAGAATGGTGAAGGGGTGGGACTGTAGAAAATCTGTTTGAATTCAGCAAAACAATATAACTTGGATTATATACTCTGAAATCACATTACCTCCATTCATTAAGAGATGTCTATCAAATACTGTTTGGTTTATTTAGAAAGCTGAACCACCCAAATAATTTGTTATAGCTCAGAGAGGAGTGATTCGCATTTAATCAACACCAAATTATTAACCATTTTAAAATTACCATGTCCACATATTCTTGTGTTTCACACTAGAGAGCTGCAGTAAATGATGACAGATGACACACAAACGTAGCATCATTGTCACATCTGCGCATGTTCACGTGCTCCCGCTAGCCACAAACCTTCACTCAAGTCCACGCGCATTCATACTCTGAATGAGCAGTGCACATCTCAAGAAAATCAGCATGCACTTATAAGGAGACTGAACACATACAGACTTTGCGAAGTAAACATTCAGGTCCCAGTGTCTGACCTTCATAGCCTTTTTTTTTTTAAATTCTGGTTTTTGACTTAAGTTTGTATTTTGGACTTTGCCTTTTGTCTCTGAATCTACTAGCCTGTCTGTACATCACATAACCCTTGCTTGTCTTCCGATTTTGATTCTGTCTAACATTTTGGATTTGTATGCCTGCTTACTGTGTGTTATAATAAACTCTTCCTGCACTTACATCTGTCTACCACCATCCAGTTTACTGACAGATTACTTCACCAAAACATAGATGTAGTGGAAGAGAGCAGGCATGCTGCTGAATGCCACACCTGGGTTTCTGTTCCTCAGCCTGGATCAGTTATTTTTTGCAGTGGCTATAGATGGACATACCGGCACCCTATAATGGAATAGATTACCAACAAACAGATTTTTGGCCCAATGCAGTTTATTTTACTAGAGCCTGGTAGAGCCTAAGCCTGCTGAGAACTTATGGGTGGGGTGCATGATATACTGGCTCATGGATCAAACATGCTGATGGGCTGAGTACCTGCTCAGAATCAAACATCCATGTCTCTGAGACTCCAAGTCATTCGGCACCAAGCTCATGCACCTGTTCTAGGCTCTAGGGAAGGAGGATCCTCAATAAATCTTTTCGTTTTTGTTTTTTTGGGGATACTCCAGAGGCCTACAGAGAAGCAGACAAGGAGGCCTTCACTCCAGAGCTCCTTCCAGAGGCCGATCCAGTGGCAGACAAGGAGGCCCTCCAGATGCTAACAGGGTGGCCTCTGCTCCAGAGCTCCCTCCAGAGGCCAACAGGGTGGCCTTCACTCCAGATTTCAGCGGGGACTAGCTTTTCACCATGCCACCCGGCTTCGAGGACATTGTCGTTCCACTGCCAGGCTTCAGCAAGAATGAGAGCATCTCTTAAACAAAGCCTAGACTAGTCTCTGAGTCCAAGCCAAAGCCCATGTCAAGACCAAGATCCACATCCAAGTTCATGTCTGTGCTAATGCCAGAGCCCATGCCTAGGTAAGAGTCTAAGCCAGAGTCCATGCTCATGCCAATGCATGAGTCCATGCCCATGCCAATGCGAGGATCCATGCTGATGCCTGAGCCTGTGTCTATGCCTGAGCCCATGTCCACACCTATGCCCACATCCATGCCTGGGCCCAAGTCCAGGCCGATGCCCATGTCTGAGTCTATGTCTAAACCCATGCCTTAGTCTCTACTTGCATCCATGACCCAGTCCAAGCCTGAAAGAAAGCCTCCACCTGTGGCCCAACCAGAACCCAAACCTCTGTTAAAGCCCACGTTCCAGTGCCACGTTCTCCTTGAGCTAGAACAGTGCTCTGTGGAGACTTTGTCCAGCACCAGGTCCTCATCCCCAGGGTCTACTAAGGAGGCTTTTAGCTCCCTCCTTCTTGTGGGGTGGGGATGTTCTGTCACATCCACATGCACTAACCAGCTACAAACCTTCACTTGTATCCACGCTCACTGCTCAAGGACTAATTACATGCACCTGTCCCAGATTAAAGCACAATCAGCACGTGCTTATAAGGACGCTGAACACATACAGATTTTGCAAAGTAACCACTCAGTTCCCAGTGCCTGACCTTACTGAGCCTTTGTTTTGTTATTCTGGTTTTCAACTCAAGTTTGTATTTTGGACTTTGCCTTTTGTCTATGCTTCCAATACCTTGTTTGTGCCTTGCCTGCTCTTTGCTCATTTTTGTACCCTGATTTTTGCATGTTGATTTGGATCTGTTTGCTTGCATGTTTTTAAATAGACACTCTTCTGTGATTACATCCATTCATCCGCCTCCACCAATACCAATACTGACAATCGTTGGTTTGTTGAAATTGTGTTTTTGCAATGGCAAAAACATTCAAACAATCAATATAATTTATTTTAAAGTACTTTTGCAATCCATTGCTTTTGGTGTTGCAAAAACATTACTCTCATCCACATTCCAAAATGCTTTTTCACTTGTCTGATTGAATCTTGAACATTATTATAATGAAACATTTACTGCTTCTTGTATGGAGTGTTTTATTTAATTTTGAGAAGCATATATTTTTTGTTCTGCAATGTATGTGTAATTAGCATATATTCATAGCCTTATGCAATATAATAAGCATATACTGTGTCGGTGTATCTTTTTATTTCATACTTTATACATATATCTCTGGTATTTTTTTTCCAAGCAGTTCTTGAAAAGACATGTTTATCATTTTTTATTAACTTATCTATCTTATAGATTTGTTTATCTTTTTACTTGAATGTTTATCGTGTACAGATCTGACTTTTTTTTTCCTTTCCCCCCCTTAATACTAAGTGTTCGTTTGAATACACTGACTGGATTGCTTGCTTCAATTTCATTGTAGTGTATGGTGCAGTGACAATAAAGGAATCTTGAATCTGATTTAAATAAGGTTAGATCAACCTTAAGTATGATTGGTACATTAAAAAAAAAGTAATTAACATATTAAGTAGTCCCCCCCACACACACAATTCCATGCCACTCAGACTGATCTCTGTTTATTAAATGTAAAGAATAAAAAGTAATAAACATATTCACCATCCAGAAGCATAACACAGAGGGAGAGTGTCAACAGAAACTGTACAATGTTGATACAGCAGTTTCCTATGCATGTGTCTTTTCAGGGTTTATTCTAAATGTATTCTAAATAAGTAACCTTTTAATGTATTAATGCATTACTATAGATTACATGTTGCATGCTGTGGAGTTCTCTGGGAACAGTAAAGCTTAGCAACATTATGTTTATTGAAGATATACTTTATTTGCAGTACTATGTCAGCCATCAGATATGCATAAAAAGTGGTGTCAGCCTCACCATTGCACTACTGATCTCCAACCAATAGTGCAAGAAGAGGTTATGTTGAATACAGAGCAAAGCATTTTGTGTTGAAGGAGATGGGCAGAGAGAGAGAAAAAAAATACACAGTTCTTTTCTAATCTTCAGCAACCTAGTTTTGTGAGCCTTTTCCCACTGCAGCCTCAGATTCCTATTCTTCCCTGACAGAAGTGGGACCTGCTATGATCTTCTGTTATTGTAGCCCATCTGCCTCAAGGTTTGACATATTGTGTGTTCTGAGCTGATTTTCTGTTCACTGCAATTGTAAAGAGTGCTTATTTTAGTTACAGCATATTTTTGCCACCTCAACCTAATCTAGCTATTCTCCTTTCTCATCAGCAAGGAATATTCACCCATTGAAGACCTCCAATAAAAAGACTGAACTGTAGTAATCAACAGACACTGACAAAGACCTTTTTTTCCTATTTGTTCGAATAATAAATTAAAATACTATTTTATTGGAAGGCAGCTTTATCTTAAAGGTGCTGACTGCAAAGTTGAATTCTGGGCAAAATGTTCTATTTCTATTGCTATTGGAGTTTTGAGATGTTTCACTGCTGCACACACCATGTATCCTATGTGTGAATGTTTTGCCAAGATAAAATGTGTCCTGCATTTTATGATTCCAGAGGTTGCTGAAGCAAGTGAGCAACAATATCACATGACCACCATGGGGTGTGTTTGACGTACTTTTAACCAAAACAAGTTGGTATGGGCAAACATGGTAAACTCTGCTCTCCCACCAGCTAAAAGCCAGCAGAAAAGAAAAGAAAAAAGAAAAGCCTGCCTAGTCAGTGCAACTGCAAGATAGAGCAAGGTTAGATGATGTCATTTTTCTGGACAGATAGCTAAATCATTCTAGCTAGTGCTTAGCTGTCTTAGCCTTGGAATGCATGGGCTCGACTCCATAGTAGCGAGTATGGAGTTATACACTTACTGTTTGATCTTACAGAGAAAGAAATGATAACACAAAAGCAGTAACTGAGAAAATATATATTCATCTTTTGTTTCACAGAGCTATTTGTGAATGTCAACCACAAATTACATACCTGTGATGCAAAATTTTCTGAGG
The DNA here is from genome assembly GCF_027579695.1 of Neoarius graeffei. Taxonomy (NCBI): domain Eukaryota; kingdom Metazoa; phylum Chordata; class Actinopteri; order Siluriformes; family Ariidae; genus Neoarius; species Neoarius graeffei. The sequence continues at coordinate 60,370,833 of NC_083582.1, read as the reverse complement.
TCGATGCAGAGTCACAATGTTTTCTGAGTCGTCATCTTGGTGTGACGCAGTTCCATAGTTATGCTAATTAGTTAAAGCTCATTGTGTTTGGCTATTTCTGTAGAGCCATACTGTTTACCTCAAGAGGGAGGATTTTCAGTCCCAAAATGGAGAAAATCGACCCTCAGCACATCAAAGTGATCACCTTTCATCCATGTGATATTGTTCTTGCAAGACATAGGACAATGTCATGCACAAAAAAATAAAATAAAATTGAAAATTTCAGATGACTTTGCAATCAGTACCTTTATTTTTTTTCTCCACAGTTGTCTGCATTTTCATACATCAAGCAAAACTTCTGGGATTTAGGGCCCCCCATACTTCTACCTGCCTTACTTAAGAGCACCTGTCAGATTAACTGGAGCCATATAGCACTTACCGTACGGCGGCACGGTGGCGTAGTGGTTAGCGCTGTCGCCTCACAGCAAGAAGGTCCTGGGTTCGAGCCCCGGGGCTGGCAAGGGCCTTTCTGTGTGGAGTTTGCATGTTGTCCACGTGGGTGTGCTCCGGTTTCCCCCACAGTCCAAAGGCATGCAGGTTAGGTTAACTGGTGGCTCTAAATTGACCGTAGGTGTGAGTGTGAATGGTTGTCTGTGTCTATGTGTCAGCCCTGTGATGACCTGGCGACTTGTCCAGGGTGTATCCTGCCTTTCACCTGTAGTCAGCTGGGATAGGCTCCAGCTTGCCTGTAACCCTGTAGAACAGGATAAAGCGGCTAGAGATAATGAGATGAAATGAGATATAGCACTTACTTCATCTTTTGTAAATTGTAATAACCAGCAGTTATGAGATTATGCTAGTCAGATAAAATTCTGCTTGAAAATAACATTCGGATAAATTCAAAATCTAATAGTTATGCATTTTGTATAGATTCTCAACTCACCATTAAAAATATTCTGTACATTATGCCTAACTATTCTGAAGTAATGCAATATGGTATTCTACATTTACTAGATCTCAATTTACATGACATCTTACTTTATCTACTGACCTATACCTGGAAAGATTGGCACAGGTGAGTAAATACTCTGTTATATTTGCTTATATTTATTTATGAAAAATCCTCAGGAGATACACAGCTCAATGAAGAGCTGTTCCTCTCAGCTGACACTGGGCAGCAACATGTATTTATCATTGCACTCCAAGTGAAATATGTGTGTAATGCATTTTCCAGTTTATACATATATAACCAGGAGCAATGTCACAAGGCAGAAACCCCCAAATTATGCAGTGACCTGAATAAAACTGTGAATAATTCAAATTATGTTAGACCCTGTCAGCCACTGAGTTGCAACCACTACCATTTCAGGAATGAATAGATAGATAGATAGATAGATAGATAGATAGATAGATAGATAGATAGATAGATAGATAGATAGATACCAGCAAAAACTCCTAAATAATTTCAGTGATGTAGGTTACAAAACTAACTAACTAACTAACTAACTAACTAACTAACTAACTAACTAACTAACTAAAAACAAAGAAACAAACAAACAAAACACCACCTAAATACTTTAAGTGATTTACCAGTTAGCATCAAATGGCAGTGGAAATGCCAGCAGGAGTTAATTGCAGTACAAGCTGTTTAGGGTTGGGAGGAGGCATTTGGATAAGAGGTTTGGGATTAGATATTCTGTCTTGGCCACTTTCATGGTCCCCCTGTGGATTTCCTGTTGACTATTAATTACCATACAACATCACTGCTTGCTGTCAGTAGATTAACTTTTATAAACTGTACCTTAATCCTTCTTTATATAATAACAATGTCACCATTTGCAATCTCTCAACAATATTGCAAATAATGCATATTTGATTTATATAATTGGTGCAGGGTAAAATTTGGTAAAGTTCCAGACTTCTGTTTTGTCTTCTGCCTGTACATTTTTTATCTCATCTCATCTCATTATCTGTAGCCGCTTTATCCTGTTCTACAGGGTCGCAGGCAAGCTGGAGCCTATCCCAGCTGACTAAGGGCGAAAGGCGGGGTACACCCTGGACAAGTCGCCAGGTCATCACAGGGCTGACACAGACACAGGCAACCATTCACACTCACATTCACACCTACGGTCAATTTAGAGTCACCAGTTAACCTAACCTGCATGTCTTTGGACTGTGGGGGAAACCGGAGCACCCGGAGGAAACCCACGCGGACACGGGGAGAACATGCAAACTCCACACAGAAAGGCCCTCGCCGGCCATGGGGCTCGAACCCGGACCTTCTTGCTGTGAGGCAACAGTGCTAACCACTACACCACCATGCCGCCTGTACATTTTTATACAAAATATAAAGTTATTTCACCAATATTTAAGTATAATTTTTGTCTAAACATTGACACTTATTTTTATAACATTCCCCAATCAAACAATAAATGGAAATTAAACATAAAAAAAGGTCACCATGTTTACTTGTCAATATACTTTAGTTTTTAATCCGTTTTGACCTTTGCAGTTCTTTAATACATTTGTTAAACATCGAGAAAATATATAGACGCTTGCTTAGCCATGTACACATACTAAAAGCCTCATGCATGTAAAAAAAAAAAACAATTACTTACTTATCTGTCTGCATATCGCTGAGACTTTGTTGAGAATCAACTGAGTAGCCACTGAGGAGCCTACTGAAAGAGACTTACATAGCTGTTCAATTACTACTGATAACTTGTGAATTTGTGTCACATCAGGATTTCACATACTGATAGTCTGAGTATCTCATCTCATTATCTCTAGCCGCTTTATCCTTCTACAGGGTCGCAGGCAAGCTGGAGCCTATCCCAGCTGACTACGGGTGAAAGGCGGGGTACACCCTGGACAAGTCGCCAGGTCATCACAGGGCTGACACATAGACACAGACAACCATTCACACTCACGGTCAATTTAGAGTCACCAGTTAACCTAACCTGCATGTCTTTGGACTGTGGGGGAAACCGGAGCACCTGGAGGAAACCCACGCGGACACGGGGAGAACATGCAAACTCCACACAGAAAGGCCCTCGCCGGCCCCGGGGCTCGAACCCAGGACCTTCTTGCTGTGAGGCGACAGCGCTAACCACTACACCACCGTGCCGCCAGTCTGAGTATCTCTTACTCAAATTTATTATGCCATTGCCAATATTTATGCCTTTTTATTGATGAAGTGACAGTATTTAAAGCATTTATGAATGCTTCAATATACTTTATTTTTATTTTATTTTTTTTTTAGGCTACTGAAAGTCAGCTGCCAATAACTTGTCACAGGAATACAAAATACAATAAATTATCACCAGAAAAGCACTGAAATTTTTTTCTGTGCTTGACCCTGATTGCTTTTGCCTTGTCTCTCAGTAAACCTTTGCATATGAAGCCATATACCAGGGGTCATCAAACTACGGCCCACGGGCTGAATCCGGCCCGCCACCCCCCTTTGACTGGCCCCTCAGCCCCTCTGCCCCCCACCACTTGAACCGGCCCTATGAGGCAATCCCCAAAAGTGGTCATGGCCTATTTTTTTAAATTGCTTTTTGGCAAATAATAACATGTCTGCATCTTGTATTTTGTTGATTTTATCAATTAAAATTGATATTTAGTTATAAAATGAACTATTCATATTTTCCGAATTTTCGTCATATGCTCGCGATCAAGCAGTGACAGGCAGCGCACGCGCAGAGAACTGTCAGTGTTCAGGACAGCAAAATGGCTAGCGGTAAGTGAAACGTTGACAGAGTGCAGAGTTTTTAAAGAACAGTGGACCACCAATTATTTTTTTGTTCAGTGTAAGGACCGTGCAGTTTGTCTTGTATGTAAAGAAAATGTGTCGGTTTTCAAAGAACATAATCTGCGTCGTCACTACGAAACCCACCACAAAGAGTATGCTAGTTTGCGAGGGCAAACAAGAGAAGACAGGATTCGGAGGATGAAATGCGGACTGGCTGCACAACAGAATATATTCCTTAGCCAAACCCAGATCAACCAGGCTGCTGTCCGAGCTAGCTATAAGGTAGCTCACCTACTAGCTACCCATGGAAAGCCGTTTACTGATGGGGACTTTGTTAAAGTATGCATGCTTGCTGTGGCCGAGGAGGTGTGTCCCGACAAGAAGGATGCACTCAACGCGATGAGTCTCTCCGCACCTACTATGACCAGGCGAACCGAAGATTTGGGGGACAACATGTATGACCAGTTGAATGAGAGAGCGTCAGAATTCGAGTTTTTTGCTTTGGCCATGGATGAGAGCAATGACGTGCAGGACACAGCACAACTGCTGTGATCTATTGCTCATATTATTATAATTTCACTGTTTTTTTAAATGTATTTATTTTATAGGCCTATTTATTTGACCTTTATTAAGTGCTGCACACAATTATTATTAATATTATTAATAATATCAACAGGCCTACTACAATTTATAATTTTCCACTCACCTTTGCCAGTGTCAATCACCTCAACTAGGCAGATGTTTCTTACCTTGACAGCTTTGATGTTATTTTTATAAGAAAATAAATAAATGGAATATCTGTGGTATTTCAAATTAAAACAAAGTGTGAAGACTAGATTACTACTTTTGCAAACCACTAGTAAAGATAAACAAATATGTGCCAGGAATCAAGTGTGGATATAGTAGTGGGGATATAGTAGTGTGGATAGTGTTGATATAGTAGTGTGGATATAGTAGTGGGGATGGCTGTGCCAGGCTAGTAATCTCTACTACACAATGAGGCCTGCTGGTGGTCATATTTGTCTAGGTCATACAATTCTGTGTTATATAGCTGACCCGACCCCGGCCCCCCCATCACAGTCAGGAACGACAATGTGGCCCCCAGAGAAAAAAGTTTGGTGACCCCTGCCATATACCATCTCGGAGAGTCCTGTGTTACACTAGCAAGTTTCATAATCTAATTGCTTGCTCATGTATTTGAAAAAAAAAACAAAACTCCTACTTATGAGACTTTTCTTGTTGTGTCCCACAAGCTTTTTCTTTTTTCAAACATTTGTGGTCCTCCTATATGTATATTATCTGAACAATTTGTTTCTATGTAAAGGTACAATAGAGTGTGCTACTCTGCTGGAACATAGTTAAAAGAATCATGAATAAAGGCAAATCCATGCCAATTAGTGTCAGAGCTCAGTCATGAGTCTCATGAGCCTAAGACTTGGTACATACATGTTTGCAATTCCAAGATAGACACAGGAAAGCAGAGTCCTTGAGTCTAAAGAGTTGAGGAAGGGATTATTGTACCTCATGTTGAGCAACACTCCAGTATTTCTTCCAGACATATTGGATAGATTCATTTTCCTACCAGTCAGGTCACTGATGGAGAGATGAAGAAGAGTCTGTGTGGACCCATCAAGCTCATAGTACATCTCCAGTTTCCATAGCATGTCACAAAGTCATGGATATTTGAAAGAGCTCTACGGTATGTGTGTGTACAAATATTTAAAAGAAGTCTTTTCCAGAATGTTAGCTGTGAAAGATATTAATGTGCTTGTTTGAGCATGTTGAAGAAATAATGTAGGAAAGAAAAAAAAACATGTTTTTATTTTTTAGTCAGTTTAAAGGTAGACTGCCTTTCAGATTTTTCAAGTGTAGGTCATAAGAATTTTCCCTGACACCCAATTACTTTTGTTTCGTGGACTGAAAGCCATTGAATTCGAATCACAGCCTTCCAATTTTATTAGTTCTTTTTTAATAGAAAAATTAATGAATTAAGGCCATGTAGCCCTAAATTCTCTACAATTTTTGCCTGCTTCAAAATGACCCAATTAAAGAAACTACGTCATGCATCACGTGGTGGGATTTCCCCGTTCATGCAAGGTATTGTTGGACACAAATTTGAAACAGGAGAGAAAAATGGAGGACATGAGTGTGTGAATGAAATGAGAAAGACTGACTACAGTAACAGAAAGCAAGAAGAGGAGATGTATTGCAAAGGAAAGGAAACACAGGGCCAGACTAATAAATATCGGTGGTCAGCGAGCACCTCGGTGTGATCAGCTGTTCGTTTATCAACAGAATAATGTAACTGTTAGTGCACAGTCAAAGCTAAACCTGTGCATGCGCACATAGACTCCCTCTGTCTGCTTGACTGCGTGAAGCAGGTGATTTCATGCACATTATTTGCTAGGGAATCCCCTCAAATTACATAACTTCCCAGCCACAGAATGGCCTGATATTTAGTGATTATAATTTTTTTATTTTTTTTATTTCAGGAATAGTCAAGAAGATATTCTGTATTAATGGCATAAAATGCCTTTGCGTTTTTTTTTTTTATTCTTTCTACCTTGTCTAATCCTCTTAAATCTGATTTCAAAGTACAGTTGGTACTTAAATTCATTATTTTTTTATTATGACATTATTTATTGCTTGCTTTCCCAAAGATTTGCATGCTTTTGTTCTCCTCTAAATCACTTATATTTGCAGCTTTGCCCTACCCTACATATCTTCCCACCCTAGTCTCTTCTCTGATATTTTGTTATTGTGTTTTGATGGACAGTGAAGACTGTGATTGACATTACTTTTGACAGCCTTGGCTAGAGCTAGAAACTATTGAGCCCCAGGCAATCAGATCTGGGATGTGTGCACATTCCATCATTCTGTCTTTTTTCTGACATACACACAAGTACACACAAACACACATACCCTCACATATGTATATGCATTTTAATTTATGAATACCATGCTTCATTTTCCAACATGTTGCAATTATTTCTTATTCTTGTCAATCTTACCTGGTGTAGGTGCAATAGGCTTATCAAATCAATCTCATGTAAAAAGGGATCAGTCTCATAAATTCATTTATCATTAATTCAAGTGTCTAATAGTTTATAGCTAAACTGTTAAAATCACTGGAATAACTTGGTGGTGATGTTGCTATAGTTTATTGAGTATTGTAGCTCTAATATAGTATGTTTACTCTAGATCTATAACATTCATATAACAATCAAATGGGCGAAGGCAATTAGAATACTTGTTTGGCAGAGGCTGGCACTCAGTGAATGTTGTAGCCATAGACAGGACACAGTTTATTCCAAAGATACCATTTATTGAGATAGCTTACATGAATTAGCAAACTAATACTGCTCAGATATAGCAACAATAGCAGCCAAGGAATAATTCAATATAAATGGTGATACAATGTATACAGGTAATAATCAGTAGTGTATATGATAACTAAGGCGCTAATGGTAATCAGAAGTAATAAGCTATATGCAAGTTTACAGTGTAGGGGCGAGTGCACAGCAAAATCCCCAGTGTTGAATTGACACCCAGAGTGTTGATTTAACACCCTACTGTGTTTGTGTCCAATTGGACACATATAAACATAGTAGTAGGGTGTTAAATCAACACTCTGGGTGTTAAATCAACACTGGGGATTTTGCTGTGTGGATGTTAAAATGTGAGAGGGAACTCACATGTTTATGTGTGGGTGTGTGTATGAGTACGTATGTGTGTAAGAGTGTGTGTGTGTGTGTGTGTGTGTGTGTGTGTGTGTGTGTGTATGGAATGCACGAGCCTTGTGCCAGGCCGTGCCCAGAGGGGGATGGTCAACACAGGGAGAGCGCGCGAAAGAGAGACAAAGGAATCTGTAGTTTAAACTAGTCCAGCTAGGCCTTTAACCCAACTTCTACTTTAGCTACTCCTGAAATCCCAATGTTGAGAAGTGTAGTATGACAGAGGGAGTTAAAGAGAGAGAGAGAGAGAGAGAGAGAGAGAGAGAGAGAGAGAATGCATGCACAATCTAACTAAATAAAGATAGTAAACAAAGTAAATCAAACAACACGCGGTCTAAGACTGACTTTCATGTGAATCAAAATGCATACATTTAAACCATAAATGAATTCAAATAAACACTCTTCACATTAACTAGCCACAACTAAGACTAACAGTTGCCCAGATGCCAGCCTTACTTGAGATCACTCTTGCTTGGCAATTGAAAGTGTGCTGTCAGTTATCTGAAGACAGCGCAGAGCGCAGGTCCAGGGAGAAAACAGTTTTGCTCCTTTCACTTTTACAGCTTGTCAGCTGAAGATCTTCGGTGTTCCATTGGTCATCTGATAATCTGGAAGGAATCTTGTTTATAGTTCATCAACATTGAGAAAGGGAAAAGGGACCTGGTCGCCTTTTCTCTTTGAAATACTGTGTGGGTTGCAGTAACTAACCGGTTCAGTTATTATTACAACTATGCGAAGGTCAAATACATTGAGCTTTGGCTAAAGGTCTGGTATTAATAGCTCGTTCTTTGTTCTCTGTCCTTCTGAAGCACTGATGCATCGGCTTCTCTTTCACATGTGGAATCCACCACCAGAGAGAGCAAATTTTGATTTTGCCGCGGGTTTTAAGCACAGTCATGACGTCACTGTATTTGGTATCCGGTATCATCTCTGTATCCAGTACCATTACAGGGAGTCAGAAGAATGGGCGGAGATAGAACATGGCATCAAGTACAGGGATTGGTGTGTTCAATGCAGTACAGTGAAAGGGAGAAGATGGTTCATAAATGGTTACTATGGCTACAGGCATGGCAATCCATCCCTACACTGGACAACATTTCAACTTACTCAGTCTTTTTAATCACGACATTCAAGAGCTGAAAATAAGCTACTAAAATGCTGTACTGTGCAATAGTATGTCACCCTGGCATGACTTAAAATGACATGCCTTTCGATTTCATAAAATCGGTGAAATTTAGTTTCCTCTGAAATTTGGTCATTGTGATACATGTTTATTTAAAACATGTATCACAATGACCAAATTTCAGAGGGAACTAAATTTAATCCAGCCACTGGGGGTGCATAAGCGTACTCTTGGTGCCGGTCCCAAGCCCGGATAAATTGGAAAGGGTTGCATCAGGAAAGGCATCTGGCGTAAAACTGTGCCAAATCTAACATGCAGAATGAAAAGAGAAATACCATACCGGATCGGTCGGGGCCCGGGTTAACAACGACTGCCTCTGGTACTGTTAGTCAACAGGGTGCCGATGGAACGTGTGCTAATGTTGCGCCAAAACAGAGAAGGAGAAAGAGAGGGGGGAGGCATGTTAGGAGAGAGCATGAAAGATGGAAGGGAAGGAGCTTAGACTTGAGGGTAGGAACACTGAATGTGGGAACATTGACTGGCAGAGCAAGAGAGTTAGCAGGTATGATGGAAAGAAGAAAGTTGGACATTTTGGGTGTGCAGGAGACAAGGTGGAAAGGAAGCAAGGCCAAGAACATTGGAGATGGATGCAAGTTGTTTTATTATGGAGTCAATGGAAAGAGAAATGGTGTTGGTATTGTCTTGAGGGGATAGTTGGTCAACAGTGTGATTGATGTGAAGAAGGTGTCAGGGAGAATGACAGGCATGAGGTTGGAGATTCAAGGAGTGGTAATCAATGTGTGTGTGTAGGCCCCACAGGTTGGATGTGAGAATGAACAGAATGAGTCTTTCTGGGAAAAGATGGATGAAGTGGTAGAAAGTATACAGAGGGAGGAGCACGTGCTGATAGGAGCAGATTTCAATGGACATGTTGGTGAGGGAAACAGAGGAGATGAGGACGTGATGGGCAGATATGGTGTAAGATAGAGAAATGTGGAAGGGCAAATGGTAGTTGATTTTTGAAAGAGGGTGAATTTGGCAATAGTCAATACATACTTTGAGAAGAAAGAGTAGCACAGGGTGACTGTGGCAGCGGGGGCGTGGTCAAGCGCCGGTCTGTGACAGGAGGGCAGAGTCAGGGAAGGTAAGTGGCAGAATCACTACACCTGAGAGCAATTAACCTGTGTTTGTGTGTCTTCCCAGTGACCGCGCCCTATATGAGGAGGGAGAGCGAGAGCAGAAGGAGCTCATCCCTGAACCAGACGCCGGTTGTGTGTGTGTCTGTGCGATTGATTATTGTTAGACTGAAAAGTGTGGCAATAAAGCCAAATTATAAACCTGATCTCTGTCCTGCCGTCCTCTGTGCTCCACCCACACATAGGGAGTCCTACAGTGGTGCCGAAACCAGGGAAAGTGGAGCACCAACCCAGCAGCCCCATGGAATCTTCCCCGTTCGCCGACCTGGTCCATGCCCTCGCCACGGCTCAGCAAAGCCAGCACCAGGCGCTCGTCACACTCCGAAAGGAACAAGAGCGGCGCTTCGAAGCCCTGGTACTGGCCCAGCAGGAAGATCGCAAGGCGCTCCGGCATCTCCTCGCGTCGGCGGGGCCCACCAGCGCTCCGGCCGTGGGCCCGTCTCCCCTCACTGTCACCAAGATGGGCCCGCAGGACGACCCCGAGGCGTTCCTCACGTTGTTTGAACAGGTCGCCGAAGCCTCGGGGTGGCCGATGGAGCAGCGCGCAGCGCGCCTCCTCCCCCTGCTCACGGGAGAGGCACAGCTGGCTGTGCTACAGCTCCCCGCCGACCGCCGGCTGGCCTACGTGGACCTCCGCTGGGCCGTCCTCCAGCGCGTGGGGCACACACCGGAACAACAGCGCCAGCGCTTCCGCGCGCTGCAATTGGAGGAAGTTGGCCAGCCGTTCGCGTTCAGCTCCAGGGCGCCTGCTGGTGGTGGCTGAGGGCCGACGATCGCGACGCCGAGGGAATCGTCGACCAGGTGGTACTGGAACAGTTCATCGCCCGCTTACCAGCAGGAACCGCGGAGTGGGTCCAGTGCCACCGCCCGGTGTCGCTGGATCAGGCAGTCGAGCTGGCGGAGGATCATCTGGCGGCTGTCCCGGTGGCAGATCAGCAGATGACATCTTCTCTTCTCTCCTCTTCTCTCTCTCTCTCTCTCTCTCTCTTCCTCCTCCTGTGTCCCGTCCTCACCCCATTCCCCCACCACAGAGGCAGGGGCCGGTACCACCCCAGCCGGCCCGCCGCACCCGCGGTGCCCTCCTGTTTCTCCCTTCTGTGTCTGTCTCTCCCCCACCTCAGGTGAGTGAGCCCCAGATCACCAGTGCAGAGGGAAAGCCTGGGCCGGTTTGCTGGCACTGCGGGGAACCGGGCCACCTTCAACAGCAGTGCACAGCAATGGAAGTGGGCGTGGTGGTTCGGATCCCCGATGCGCCAGAGGCTGCCCTCGATCGGGCCGGAGCATATCGCATACCGGTGAGTATCCAAGGGGCTACATATCAGGCGTTGGTGGATTCTGGTTGTAATCAGACCTCAATTCGCCAAAGCCTGGTTCAAAACGAGGCATTGGGGGGAGCACAAGGGGTGAAGGTGTTGTGTGTGCACGGGGATGTTCACCGCTACCCTTTGGTGTTGGTCCACATTATTTTCAGAGGGGAAAATTTATAGTGAAGGCGGCGGTTAATCCTCGCCTTACCCACTCTTTAATTTTGGGGACTGATTGGCCGGGATTTCGGGGTTTAATGATGCGCCTAGTAGAGAGTGGGTCCTGCCAGTTGACAGGGGGAGGTCCCGGTGTCGCTTTGGCGGGAGCAGCTGTCACAGAGCCATCTACGTCATCTCTGCGTCAGAGTGAGGAGCCGCCGGCTCCTCCTCTCTCTATTGGGGAATCCCTCGCGGATTTCCCATTAGAGCAGTCACGAGACGAGACTCTGCGGCATGCGTTTGACCAAGTGAGAGTAATCGATGGTCAAACGCTCCCGCCGAACGCCACCCCATCCTTCCCCTACTTCGCGATTATGAAGGATAGATTATACCGAGTGACGCAGGACACTCAAACTAAAGAGCGAGTCACGCAGCTTTTGATTCCAAAGAGCTGCCGGGAATTGGTATTCCAGGCGGCTCACTTTAATCCCATGGCTGGACACTTAGGGCAGGATAAAACACTAGCCCGAATAATGGCCCGATTCTATTGGCCAGGGATTCGCGGCGATGTCCGTAGGTGGTGTATGGCATGCCGCAAATGCCAGTTAGTAAATCCAGTGGCCATTCCAAAAGTGCCTTTGCGCCCTCTACTGTTAATCGAGACCCCGTTTGAGAGAATTGGGAGGGATCTCGTCAGGCCATTAGATCAGTCAGCACGAGGGTACCGCTTTATATTAGTTCTGGTGGACTATGCAACGCGATACCCAGAAGCAGTGCCTCTGCGCAATATCTCAGCACGCAGTATTGCAGAGGCACTCTTCCGCGTCATCTCCCGAGTTGGAATCCCGAAAGAGATTCTGACTGATCAAGGCACTACGTTTATGTCACGAACACTGCGCGAACTGTATGGGTTATTGGGGATTAAGCCGATCCGCACCAGCGTATATCACCCACAAACGGACGGTTTAGTGGAACGGTTCAACCGCACCCTCAAAAATATTAAGAAATTCGTAAGTGAGGACGCACGTAATTGGGATAAGTGGCTCGAACCCTTGCTGTTCTCAGTGCGAGAGGTCCCCCAAGCCTCCACGGGGTTCTCCCTGTTCGAATTATTATATGGGCATAAGCCGCGCGGTATCCTGGACGTGCTGCGGGAAAATTGGGAGGAGGGACCTTCACAAATTAAGAACGAAATTCAGTACGTTATGGACCTGCGCGCAAAACTCCACACGCTCACCCACCTAACTCAGGAGAATTTGCGGCAGGCCCAGGAACGGCAAGCCCGCCTGTACAACAAGGGTACACGCCTTAGAGAGTTCACACCGGGAGATAAAGTACTCGTACTGTTGCCCACGTCGAGCTCCAAATTGATCGCCAAGTGGCAAGGACCCTTTGAGGTCACACGGCGAGTCGGGGACGTCGACTATGAGGTGAGGCGAACAGACAGGGGTGGGGCGCTACAGATTTACCACCTCAATCTGCTTAAACTCTGGAACGAGGAGGTCCCCGTGGCGTTGGTGTCAGTGGTTCCAGAGAAGGCGGAGCTGGGGCCGGAGGTTCAAAAAGGGACATTGGCATCACGTACCTCTCCGGTCCCCTGTGGAGACCACCTCTCCCCGACCCAACTCACGGAGGTCGCCCAGTTGCAGACCGATGCGTCGGACAGAGGGCTGGGGGCGGTTTTGTCCCAGGAGGTGGAGGGGGAGGACCGCCCGGTCCTGTATATCAGCAGGAAGCTGTCAGTGCGTGAGGGACGCTACAGCACAATAGAGAAAGAGTGTTTGGCCATCAAGTGGGCGGTACTCGCCCTCCGGTACTACCTGCTGGGGCGCCCTTTCACCCTCTGTTCGGACCACGCGCCCCTCCAGTGGCTCCACCGCATGAAAGATGCCAACGCGCGGATCACCCGTTGGTATCTGGTGCTCCAACCCTTTAATTTCAAGGTGGTCCACAGGCTGGGGGCACAGATGGTCGTGGCGGACTTCCTCTCCCGTCAAGGGGGGGGGGGGGGGAGTCGGCTGCAGGCTGGACGGCCGCCCGGCCTGAGTCGGGCGGTGGGGGTATGTGGCAGTGGGGGCATAGTCAAGCGCCGGTCTATGACAGGAGGGCGGAGTCAGGGAAGGTAAGTGGCAGAATCACTACACCTGAGAGCAATTAACCTGTGTTTGTGTGTCTTCCCAGTGACCGCGCCCTATATGAGGAGGGAGAGCGAGAACAGAAGGAGCTCATCCCTGAACCAGACGCCGGTTGTGTGTGTGTCTGTGCGATTGATTATTGTTCGACTGAAAAGTGTGGCAATAAAGCCAAATTATAAACCTGATCTCTGTCCTGCCGTCCTCTGTGCTCCACCCACACATAGGGAGTCCTACAGTGACATTTAAGAGTGGAGGAAGATCTACACAGGTGGACTACATACTCTGCAGAAGGGGTAACCTGAAGGAGATTGGAGACTGTAAAGTGATGGCAGGGGAGAGTGTAGCTAGACAACATCAAGTGGTCGTGTGTAGGATGAGCTTGAAAGTGAAAAAGAGGAAGCATGAAATAGTGGAGCCGAAGATTAAGTGGTAGAAACTAAAAGATGTTGAACATCAGAAGGAGTTTAGGGAAGAAATGAAATGAGCATTGAGTGGTCATGGAAGTCTGCCAGAATAATGGAATACTACTGCTGTACTAGTAAGAGGAGGTAGCAAGGAAGGTGCTAGGGTGGTCATCGGGAAGGAGGAAAGAAGACGAGGAGACATGGTGGTGGAACAAAGAAGTGCAGGAAATTATAAAAGAGAAGAGGCGAGCAAAGAATAATTGGGATGATCAGAGAAACGAGGAAAGCAGCTGGTTATACAGAAAGACAAGACAGAAGGCAAAAAGAGTGGTAGCGAAGGCAAAAGCAGATGCATACCAGGAGTTGTACGAAAGACTGGAGACCAAAGAAGGAGATAAAGACCTGTACAGACTAGCTAGGCAGAGAAACAGGGAAGCAAGGGATGTACAGTAGGTAAGAGTGATGAAAGATGTAAATGGAAATGTGCTGACAAACAAAGAGAGTGTATTAAGAAGGTGGAAAGAGTACTTTGAGGATTTATTAAATTAGGAGAATCCAAAAGAGAAAAGGTCAGATTCATTACAGACAGCAAATCAGGAAGCAGAGTTGGTTAGTAAGGATGAGGTGAGGGCAGTCATGAAAAGAACGAAGACTGGGAAAGCAGTCGGACCAGATGGTATCCCGATTGAGGCTTGGAGATGCTTGGGTGAGACGGCTGTGAAGTTCCTAACAAGATTGTTTAATAAGATCCTAGAGAATGAGAAAATGCCAAATGAATGGAGAAAGAGTGTGCTAGTCCCAATATACAAGAATAAGGGAGATGTACAGACCTGCAGTAATTACAGAGGAATAAAATTGATGAGCCACACCATGAAGCTATGGGAAAGGGTATTGGAAGTGAAATTGAGAAGAGAGGTAGCAATCTATGAACAGCAGTAAGGGTTTATGCCAAGGAAGAGCACGTCGGATGCAATTTTTGCTTTAAAAATGCTAATGGTGAAGTACAGAGAAGGCCAGAGAAAGCTACATTGTGTGTTTGTAGACCTGGAGAAGAATATGATAGAGTGCCGAGAGATGAGTTATGGTATTGTATGAGAAAGAGTGGAATGAATGAGAAGTATATTAGAGTGGTGCAAGACATGTATGAGAACAGTGAAACAGCAGTGAGGTGTGCAGTTGGAACAACTGAATGGTTCAAGGTGAAGGTGGGACTCCATCAAGGATCTGCTTTGAGTCCTTTTTTGTTTGCCATAGTGATGGATAGCTTGATGGACGAAGTGAGGCAAGAGTCACCATGGAACATGATGTTTGCGGATGATATTGTGATATGTGGTGAAAGTAGAAAGGAGGTTGAGTTGGGTTTGGAGAGATGGAGGTATGCATTGGAATGAAGAGGAATGAAGGTGAGCAGTAGCAAAACAGAATACATGTGCATTAATGAGAATGGGGATGAGAGTGCAGTGAAGATGCAAGGAGTAGACGTAAAGAAAGTTGGTGAATTCAAGCACCTGGGGTCAACTGTGCAGGAAAATGGGGGCTGCGATAGTGAGGTGAGAAAGAGAGTGCAGGCAGGGTGGAGCAGTTGGAGAAGGATTTCGGGAGTCATTTGTGATAGGAAAGTCCCAGCAAAAGTGAAAGGTAAGATGTATAAGACAGTAGTGAGACCAGCTGTGATGTATGGATTGGAGACCTTACCCTTAATGAAGAGACAGGAGGCAAAGTTGGAGGTGGGGGAGTTGAGGATGTTAAGGTTTGTGATGGGAGTGACAAGGTTGGACAGGATAAGGAATGAGCACATCAGAGCACATGTGGAGAGCTTGGGAATTAAGCTAAGAGAGATGAGACTGAGATGGTATGGGCACATCCTGAGAAGAGATGCAGAGCATGTGGGAAGGAGAATGTTGAAGATGGAGCTGCCAGGCAAATGAAAACAAGGAAGGCCAAAGGGTAGATACATGGATGTGGTGAAAGAGGACATGAAAGTGGCAGGTGTGGTAGAGAAGGATGCGGAAGACAGGGAGCAATGGAGATGAAAGATCCGCTGTAGCAACCCCTAATCAGGAGCAGCCAAAAGAAGAAGTGATATATGTTTATTTCTGTAATGTCTCACAAAATTTCAGGCCATTCTGTGGCTAGGAAGTTATGTAATTTGAAGGGATTCCCTAGCAAATAATGTGCATGAAATTGCCTGCTTCATGCAGTCAAGCAGACAGAGGAAGTCTGTGTGCGCATGCGCAGGTTTAGCTTTGACCGTGCACTGACAGTTACATCATTCTGTTGATAAATGAACAGCTGATCACACTCAGGTGCTCACTGACCACTGATATTTATTAGTTTGGCCCTGTGTTTCCTTTTCTTCGCAACATAACATCTTTTCTTCCCACTTTCTATTACTGTACTCAGTCTTTCACGTTTCATTCACACACTCATGTCCTCCATTTTTCTCTCCTGTTTCAAATTTGTATCCAAGAATACCTTGCGCAAACAGGGAAATCCCACCACGTGATGCATGACATAGTTTCTTGAACTGTGTTATGTTGAAGCAGGCAAAAATTGTGAAAAATTTAGGGCAACGTGGCCTTAATTCATTAATTTTTCTATTAAAAAAATTAAAATTGGAAGTCTGTGATTCAAATTCAGTAGCTTTCAGTCCACTAAACAAAAGTAATTGGGTGTCAGGGAATTTTTTTTTTTTTTTTTATGACCTACACTTAAAATCTGAAAGGTAGTCTACCTTTAAACTGACTAAAAAATAAAAACACCTATGTTTTTTTTTTTCTTTCCTACATTATTTATTCAACATGCTCAAACAAGCACATTAACATCTTTCATAGCCAACATTCTGGAAAAGACTTCTTTTAAATATTTGTACACACACAGAGCTCTTTCAAATAGCCATGACTTTGTGACATGCTATGGAAACTGATGATGTACCATCACCAGTGTGCTGGTGCAGCGGGGAGCCGGAGCATCTCTTGAGCCCGGGCTCCACAATGGAGTTGGGAGCTCTGATCCGCATCCCATCTCCCATTTCCCGTGTCCCTCTTCCGTGTCCAGGAGACTGGAGCAGCTTGGTGGTCCTGGTACCCAAGGCCAATGGGGCGGTCCAGTTCTGTGTGGACTATCGAAAAGTCAACGCAGTGTCTAAATTCGACGCGTACCCAATGCCTTGCATTGATGAGTTGCTCGATCGGTTAGGCATGGTTCGCTTTTATTCGACACTGGATTTGATGAAGAGATATTGGCAGATCCCCTTGACTCCTCTATCCCAAGAGAAAACAGCTTTTTCCATACCGTTTGGATTACACCAGTTTGTCACACTTCCTTTTGGGTTGTTTGGGGCTCCCGCTACATTCCAGCGGCTCATGGACAAGATCCTCTGCCCCCACGTCACCTATGCAGCTGCCTATTTAGATGACATAATTATATACAGCAGTGACTGGCCGTGGCACATAGAACACCTTAGGGCCATCCTAGAGTCGCTGAGGCGGGTGGGTCTCACAACCAACCTGAAAAAGTGTGCAATTGGGCGGGTGGAAGTATGGTATCTGGGTTTCCACTTGAGTCATGGACAGGTGCATCCCCAAATTGACAAGACAGCAGCAATTGCAGCCTGCCCAAGGCCTAAGACCAAAAAGGGGGTGAGACAGTTCCTGGGGC
The DNA here is from genome assembly GCF_027579695.1 of Neoarius graeffei. Lineage (NCBI taxonomy): Eukaryota > Metazoa > Chordata > Actinopteri > Siluriformes > Ariidae > Neoarius > Neoarius graeffei. The sequence continues at coordinate 60,353,385 of NC_083582.1, read as the reverse complement.
TGGCTGGCTACTATCGTAGGTTCATACCTAATTATTCGGACATCACCAGCCTACTGACTGATCTCACTAAAAAAGGAACACCAGATCTGGTCCAGTGAACGGAGCAGTTCCAACAAGCTTTCACCAGGGTAAAGGCTGCACTGTGTGGGGGAGCACTCTTACACTCCCCTGACTTCTCTCTCCCCTTTATTTTGCAGATAGATGCATCAGACAGAGGGCTGGAGGCTGTTTTGTCCCAGGGAGTGGAGGGCGAGGAATGTCCCGTGCTGTACATCAGCTGAAAATGTTAGGTTGGGCTGGGAATCGAACCCAGGTCGCTGGTGTAGTAACCCAGCCAACACCCACTGGGCTAAGCAGAGGAATGACTCAAGTGCAGAGGAGTGAGATCAAAGTCAATGTTCCAAAGGTTTATTAGCCCAAGCTCAGAAGTCCAGTAATATCCACATCTCGTGATAAAAAAAAAAATAAATAAATCCACAAAAGTAAAATTCCAACACACTGAAGATACAAGAGAAAACATCCAAAAGTTCAAAAGTCCAAAAATCCAAACCAAGGCAGAGAAGGCAAAAATCCAAATGCTCAGAAGATACAAAAGGCAAGGCTCCAAGTAAACAAAAATAGTCCAAAATGTCCCAAGAGAGCAGAATCCAAAAAACACAAGAAAACAGGCAAAGGTACTCAGAACAAAAGTGACTAGTCGTGAACAGCACAAAGACTCAGTAACTAGAGACACAAACTGGGGTAGTATAAATACCCAAAGTAATAGAACACATGACCAGATTAAACTAGGCAATTAAGAAAATAGGTGGGACAGTTAACAATGAACAGGTGGGGCACAAGGCACATGAAAAACAAAGAAGCACATGGCTGTCAAAACAAACACAAATGACAGATACAATGGCGGCTTCTAGAGGCCGAGAAAGTCACAACGCCTAACAGGACCCCCCCCAAGGAACATCTCCTGACGTTCCCAGGGTGATCAGGATGGGCCACATTGAAGTCCCAACAAAGTTCTTTGTCCAAAATGTCCCGAGCAGGGAACCAACAGCGCTCCTCAGGCCCATAGCCCTCCCAGTCCACTAGGTACTGGAGACCACCACGGACCAGGCGGGAGTCCAGCAGGCAGCGCACAGTGAACACAGTCTGTCCACGGAGGATGCGGGGAGGCGGGGGATTCCTAGGGGCAGGGGCATAAGGGGACGGCAGTACGGGCCGCGACAGGGACATTGATTCTTCGGGCGAAGTGAACATCCATAAAGTTTCCAGCAGCCCCAGAGTCTAACAAGGCTTGGCAAGAGTGGACGGACTCACCCCAGGAGATGGAGACAGGGATGTAGACTCCTTGGCCAGGAAGTTTGGGAGAGAGGGTAGTCCCCGTCACAACCCTCCCTCGGCTGGACGGGGCAGTCCTTTTCCCAAGAGCTCGGGACATGATGCTTGGAAATGGCCAGGATTGCCACAGTAGATGCAGCACTTGTCCCTCCTTCTGCGCTCCTTCTCAGATGCAGAGAGATGAGTACGGCCAACTTGCATGGGCTCCGGACAGTCACTGGAGGAGGTGGACGGACTCCAGGCTGAGGCAGTGAGGCAAGGGAAGCTCAGGACTTGGCAACGCTCTCTAATCCTGTTATCAAGACGAATGGCATGTGAGATCAGAGTTTCAAGGTCACTTGGGCATCCTATAGAGGCCAGACTGTCTTTGATGGGGTCAGACAGACCATGGTGGAAGGCTGAAACCAGGGCAGTCTCATTCCATCCACAGACTGCTGCGAGCATCCGGAACGAGATGGTGTAGTCTGCGACACTTCCTCCTTGCCGGATGGACATGAGCTTCCTGGCTGCATCTTTGCTGATGTCCGCCTGATCAAAAACATGAAGCATCTCCTCCGTAAACATCTTGAAATTGGAACACTTGGGTCCCTGTCTCTGCCAGATGGCTGTTGCCCAAGCTCGTGCCCCATCAGCTAACAAAGTTATTACATATGCAATCTTGCAGCGGTCCGTAGTGTAGGTGGTGGGCTGTAGCTCAAAGGTGAGTTGGCACTGGGTAAGGAACTCCCGGCACTCACCGTGCTTGCAGTCATACCTCTGAGGTGCAGGAAGGCGGGGTTCATAAGGTGAAGGAGGCAGCATGGCAGGAGGCACTGGAGCAGGATCAGGAGGTGGGGGCAGAGGAGTCAGCTGTGCCAGGGCATTCCCAATTTGCTGAAGCAGTGCATTGTGGCGAGCAAGGGCCTCATGTTGGCTTGCAAGTGTTCGTCCATGAGTGTCCATGGTAGCGCCAAAGCTTGTTAAAGCAGCCATAATTTTCTGAAGTTTAGCCAGGTAGACAGCTGAAGAAGCCTCTGCTGAGTCAGTCATGACTGAGTCTCTGTTAGGTTGGGCTGGGAATCAAACCTGGGTCGCTGGTGTAGTAACCCAGCCAACACCCACTGGGCTAAGCAGAGGAATGACTCAAGTGCAGAGGAGTGAGATCAAAGCCAATGTTCAAAAGGTTTATTAGCCCAAGCTCAGAAGTCCAGTAATATCCACAGCTCGTGATTAAAAAAAAAATCCACAAAAGTAAAATTCCAACACACAGAAAATACAAGAGAAAAGATCCAAAAGTTCAAAAGTCCAAAAATCCAAACCAAGGGAGAGAAGGCAAAAATCCAAACGCTCAGAATATACAAAAGGCAAGGCTCCAAGTAAACAAAAACAGTCCAAATGTCCCAAGAGAGCAGAATCCAAAAAACACAAGAAAACAGGCAAAGGTACTCAGAACAAAAGTGACTAGTCATGAACAGCACAAAGACTCAGTAACTAGAGACACAAACTGGGGTAGTATAAATACCCAAAGTAATAGAACACATGACCAGGTTAAACTAGGCAATTAAGAAAATAGGCAGGATAGTTAACAACAAACAGGTGGGGCACAAGGCACATGAAAAACAAAGAAGCACATGGCTGTCAAAACAAACACAAATGACAGACACAATAGCGGCCTCTAGAGGCCGAGAAAGTCACAACGCCTAACAGCAAACTCTCGATGCGCTAGAGTAAGTACAGCACCATCAAGAAAGAGTGCTTGGCCATCAAGTGGTCAGTCCTCACCCTCTGATACTACCTGCTGGGTTGCCCTTTCACCCTCTGTTCGGACCACGCGCCCCTCCAGTGGTTCCACCGCATGAAAGATGCCAATGCGTGGATCACCCATTGGTACCTAGCTCTCCAGCCATTTAAATTTGAGGTTGTCCACAGGCCGGGGGTGCAGATGGTAGTGGTGAACTTCTTGATCCATCGGGGAGGGGAGTCTGCTGCAGGCCGGATGGCTCCCCGGCCCGAGTCGGGCGGTGGGGGTATGTGGCAGCGGGGGCGTGGCCTATCATCGGTTTGTGAATGGAGGGCAGGGCCATGGAAGGTGAGTGGCAAAGTCAATGCACCTGTGTCTAATTAATGTGTGTCTGTGTTGCAGTGACAGAGGATAGAAAAGGAGGGAGAGAGCAGAGAGCTCTCCCGACCAGAACACGTGCGTGTGTGTGTGTGTGTGTGTGTGTGTGTGTGTGTGTGTGAGAGAGAGAGAGAGATTGGGAGAGCATGAGTGTGTGATGCTGAAAAGCAGAAAATAAAAGACAATAAAGACTCTGTGTGAACATCAATTCCTGCCTGCCGTGCTTCTGTACTCCACCCTCATCAAGGAACTGTTACATATACATATATCATGTATAATCACCATTAACCATTAACCAGAGATGGACAGTAACAAAAGTACATTTACTTGAGTACTGTACTTAAATACACTTTCTGAGTATGAATTTTTTTTGGAAACTTATGACTTTTTACTCCACTACATTTCTATCAAGGTCCTCATTACTCACTACTATGAAGCAGCTTTGAAAGTGGATGCTTTTTTCTTTTCTTAAACCTGATTGGTTTTTTTTGCAGGTGACACTGAGACAGCCTATCAGTAATCACTAGGGTTACGTCACAGCCATAGACTGTACAAAATCAAGTTCAATGATTTCTCTACAGCATTATTTAACATGATCAGTTGATAGCAGAATGGAAGGAGCCGGTTCTTCTGGGGAATGCATGCACTCATGGCTATAGCTAGAACCAATGTTTCAGTTTTCTGAAAGGAATAAAGAGTCATTTTGTTTTAAATGTTTACTTTGTTTGCCTAAAATGGAGCACATCACAGCCTACAAAAACTTGCTGTCCAACCCGCGGAAGCATATTGAGGTATGTAAATGTTTTATTCCAAGAGAAAGCTTGCAATGAAGTTTTATGTGCTTTTAGAGCTAGCGATAATGTTGCAGTAGCAATGCAGTCTGGTTAGTCAAATTACTTTCTATGGATTTGCCCACCAACTTGCCATAGCCTTGTCCATGGCTAACGTTAACACATAGCTAGTTAACTTGGACAAGGTTAGTTAGCATGTAAACACCAGTGGTGCGCGGTATCATCAGTATACCGATATATTGTGGTGCAGCTTGAAAAAGATACGTATTGCGGTACGACTTTGACATATCGGTTCAGTCGGGTTCACTCGGGAATCTTCATAAGTTTCCGTAAATAGTTCGTCTAATCATGGAAATGTTGAAAATATTTGATCAACTGCTTTCATTTTTTTATTTCAATGTATAAATCTCGAATAATATAATAATTCACTAGCGTATTTATTGTTTTTGAGATGATAAATAAATAGAAGGTTCCAGAAACCTTTGTTCGAATGCGAAAAATAGTTGCTTGGTCACGCTTTCAAAATGGTGGCCTACGTCGGCACCGATGACTACATTGTGAAAAATCCTAAAGGAACGGCTGCTGTATGGCAGCACTTCGGCTTAATTATTCGGAAGGGGGAAAACAGGAGCGAAGAAAACGTTGCTGGGTGCAAAATTTGTAAAGCTATAGTTAAGTGTAGTGGGGGAACAAATAATCTAACAACACATTTGACATGCCATCATCCGAGTGTTTTGGCTGTTTTGTCATGCAGCGCTGTTAATAGCAAAATCCCCATGGAATTACAACAGACCGTGCAACAGATGAGCACTCTACATATTTCACATTCTGAGCCAAAACAACAAACTATAAATAATGTATTTTCTAGTACCAAAAAATACCAGAGTACATCTGAAAAAGTGCAACAAATCACTTCTAAAATAGCAAGATTCACTGTGAAAGACATGAGGCCATACAGCATGGTGGAATCCAAGGAGTTCAGGAAAATGCTGGCTGAATGTGAGCCCCGGTATCAAGTACCATCTAGAAAAACTCTCAGAGGTCGTCATTCCCAAAATGTATTCCCAAGTTTATGAAGAAGTTAAAAGCAGCTTACAACATGCTGAATTGGTAAGGAATTTGTTTTACTGCAAGCACAATCTGTTAATCACAGTAACACATATGCAAAAAAATTATTTATTTTATTTGATTCTGATTTATTTTCTTGAATTAATTTGACTGTCGGGCGGCACACTACACTAGTGGTTAGCGCTGTCGCCTCACAGCAAGAGGGTCCGGGTTCGAGCCCTGTAGCCGGCGAGGACCTTTCTGTGCGGAGTTTGCATGTTCTCCCCGTGTCTGCGTGGGTTTCCTCCGGGTGCTCCGGTTTCCCCCACAGTCCAAAGACATGCAGGTTAGGTTAACTGGTGGCTCTAAATTGACCGTAGGTGTGAATGTGAGTGTGAATGGTTGTCTGTGTCTATGCGTCAGCCCTGTGATGACCTGGCGACTTGTCCAGGGTGTACCTCGCCTTTCGCCCGTAGTCAGCTGGGATAGGCTCCAGCTTGCCTGCGACCCTGTAGAACAGGATAAAGTGGCTAGAGATAATGAGATGAGATAATAAAATCAGTAGCTTAAGTATGCTGAAGCCCAGTGTGAAGTTGACTTTATCTAGGATAGGACATTATTGATGTTAGACAATCTTATATCTGGCTGGAAGTGACAGCCTTTTACTCATGTTTTTCCATTCTTTACAAAAAGCTGCCAGATGTGTTGTGATTTTTTTTTCCTCTATGCTCAAACTTTCCAGTGTTTGTCTAACATTTTTTATTATTCAAATTTGAGTAGATTGACTACATTGTAATTTCTTTTACACACAGGCTATTTAGCAAACTACTAGTACATGTAACTAGTTAAATAGTTAATAAATCACATTTGTTTAATAATGATTACATTTATTTCCTTACATAAATGTTTTGCTTAAAAAGAAAAGAAATGCCATCCTTACACTCAAATATCATGATACGTATCACGGTACGCTGATCATGTATATCACGATACAAAAATTCTTGTGATACCCATCCCTAATAAACATGGAGTTATGCTAACACAAATAACGTTAACTTATCTGAAGTTCTTTCAGAAATGTTTTAGCATAATCTTGCCAAATAAACAAAATGTAGAAATCTTTCTTTTCTAGTAATCACTACCCAACATGATTTCGAGTTTGAAAAGATTTTGCTAGCATGTCAAATGGAGCTTCACTGAGCTAGCTTAATGTTAAACCACCATGATTCCACAGACAGATTCATATGTGCATGAAGACTAGTGTTGCCACCTGTCCCGGTTTTTCCTGATTGTCCCGGATTTTCATGGTCTGTCCCGGAAAAAAAAATAAAAATCCGGGACACTGAATGTCCCGTTTTTTTGTACATAATGGGCAAAATGTGTATTTCAACTTGCGAGCCAGCTGAGAACCAGTTTGCTTTTCCGAGCTCGCCGTGCTAGGCGGAGCCACGTCACTTACGTCGCTGTATACGTCAGTTACGGCGCTACGTTTGCATAAACCTTGGCGCGAATATCAAAGCAAAAACACGGAAGAAGCAGCAGCAACAACAACAGTAATAATGATGATGATGGCTGACTTCGCGTTTGTACAGCTGCTGCTTCTCGTCGCTTAAAAATGGCGATCTTTCGCGGTCTTGTTATTGTTGTTGGTCTTAACAACTCCGCCCCCCGCTGACGTAAGCGGTTCTTTCCTCTGGCCCAGCAGAGAGTTGGTGCTAGCCTGGAACCGGTTTTTCTGGCCCCAGAGCCAGTTCTTTGTCAGTGGAAACAGAAAACCCGGTTCCAAACTAAGCACTGGCCCCGAACCAGCCCTGGAACTGCTTTGGTGGAAAAGGGGCAATGGAGGATGCTTGGACTGATAAAAGAAACAGACTCTCTGTTGCAATGGTGAAGGCTGAGCTTCAAGTCAGGCTAAACTTTCAAGTTCAAGACATTAATTGAAAATCAGCCAGGACTCATAGCAGCAGCAAAGAAAAACACCAAATATAAATGGAAGATTAGGTAAGGTTTTGGTGAATTAAATGAAATCCAAATAGTCTTATCTGCCTACTCCTGTATGTACTGTATGTGCCCAGTTATATGTCCTCCTATGTATTTGTTTAGCCAAGAGCAGCAGAGGCACAGGCAAGCACAAGCAAAGCACACACCACACTCTAAGCAATCAGGTAAGCTGTTTGACACTACACCTTACATTCAGGTATTCTCAGATACAATGAAAAATTAGATTATTTTTATTCCACATAAGCAAACAAACAATTTAATTATGTATTCCCCTTTTACCTGTGCCCACTACTGCCCCCCAGGTGTCCACAACCAAAAACTGTTGGAAATAAACCAAAATAATGAAGACCTGCTATATTATGTAAAGCAATTAACTAAACAAATAACTAGCAAAAGCGTCATTTTTACTAATTAGAGCAATACAATTTCAGCGTAGAAGGGCGATTTTTGTCTTGGGTTAGATGTGTGAAGGGCGCCGTTGCTTACAAGCAAAAAGGTCGATTGGATGGTCGAAATGTCCAGGATTTTTGTCAGACACAGGTGGCAACCCTAATGAAGACACACACTTGCGTGCGTGCATACACACACACACACACACACACAATGTGAGATGGACAGTATTGTACTAGTCAGTCACAACAAATTGATGGAATTTTTTGTTTTGATGTCAGATGATGATCTTGCTTTGTTTTTTTTTGCCTTGCTCAAAGCAGTGTTGCTGTTGGGCAGTTTTTAAGCTCGAGGTGTGGACCTGGGTTTTAATCAGGTTGGATTGTCCTTTTTATTTTCTGAGCAAACTGCATTTACTAGCTAGTCAGTGAAGCTCCACCTGACATGCTAGCAAAATCCTTTCAAACTCAAAATTATATTGGGTGGCTATTACTAGAAAAGAAATGTTTCTACATTTTGTTTATTTGGCAAGATTATGCTAAAACATTTCTGAAAGAACGTCAGATAAGTTAACATTATTTGTGTGAGCATAACTCCATGTTTACATTGCTAACTAACCGTGTCCAAGTTAACTAGCTATGTGTCCAAGGTAACCAGCTATTCCACTGTCTTCCTGATTAACATACTGTACACATACATGCGTGCACACACTGCCAGAGCTGTGTCAGAACACTACCATGCTGCTTTGTGGGGGTGGGGAGGAGTGTTACAATTAAATAATAAAAAAAAGCTCTTTTTCAGTTCAGTTGTGTTTCATTTTGTAACATTCTACCAGGCGTTTATTCTGCAGGTTCTACAAGATAGTCAGTAAATCCAGTCAGTTGTTTCAGAGGCATTAGGTTTTGTAAGTATTGTGGCAATAATACAACATGTTGACCAGGGGCGTCACTAGGCCTTTTTTAATGGGGCATGTGCCCCAGTAAAAATCAGCTGTGCCCCAGTGAGAAAATGTTGAAAGATTTTTGTAACAAATTAGTTTCTTTGGCAGATCATTTATCTACTGTAAGTTGTAGGACAGAGTGTGTTTCAAACTTCTATTGCCTCTAACTAATTTTCTAATTGGTCTGGGAGATTCTCACTGTAAACATAGCGTGCGTGCGGCATGCCATGAGTCCATTTAGCCTACTGGAGAGATGAGTCTACTTTTTGGATGAGTCCGAGAACAGGCTCTGGATGAGTTAACGTAGCGCAAAGTTTTTGCAACAAAACTAAGCAAACCATATTCTAACAAACCCATTAAACTACATCGAATTAAACAATATTAAATTACTTTTCCAGATGGATATCAGACAATTCTTCTCATGAAGCAGAGACAGGGGCAGGGAAACAGTGACAGATGAGGAGGAGGGTGAGAGAGGTAAGATTAAGGTTGTAGGCTATGTGCTAGTCAGTCATAACTAACCAGCTAAGTTCGTGAATCATGAGAGTTGAGGTGACACGTTTACCATCAGCATGCATTAAAAGCCCAAATGCCAACAATACATTTTTTGAGGACTGGGACGTGTTTTCCGTCTCATTGACCTATTCCTTGCATAACTTCATCCACGAGAGCATGAGAATTATCCACTTTGCATAGGTTGGGGACAGGAACGTTAAGGTGCATTGTGCGGGGGGGGTGGCAGTTTGTGTGTGTGTCGGGGGAGGCAGTGCCCCAGTAAAGCTTACCGGTAATTCCTAGAGACGCCCCTGATGTTGACAGAAAATGTACTTTTAATACTTAAGTATTTTTAAAAGCAAGTACTTCAGTACTTTAATTTGAGTAAAAATTTGACTGTACAACTTTCACTTGTATTGGGGTAACATTTGACCAGTGGGATCTGTACTTTGACTTAAAGATCATAGGCAATGGTCGTAGGTGAAATGTAGAATGTCAACTTTATTGTCTAGAAGAATGACCCAAAAGGCAAATTCAATCTTCCTAGTGTCTAATTTGCACCCTAAAATTGAATAAAACGGTTAAAATGTACTGTTTTGCCCAATTTCTGAAGGTTTGTTTACATCTCACTTATGCGCACTTTCACCGCCAGGGGACCGTCGTCATGACGTCATTTAAGCCAAACAGACCGGGAGCAGCTCTGTGTTTACTTGTGAACTGAGCACACGTGTACAGACTTTGGTCGTGAGAGGTTGTGTAAAATGTCTGAAAGTGATAGCGATTTTGATGTAGGAACTCTCCAAATTGAATATCAAGAGGTGAAACCATATATGCATGAACCTATGGCCGTTGCAAAGCAATCAGTGAATGTGGCTCACTGATTTGACCGTGCAGCCTCGGAATCGGACAGCGACTTGGCCGACTCTGGTCGCGGTGACCCCGGACCTCAACAAGACTCACGCCCAAACGATTTGTCCTGGTACTTATGATAAATTCCTACTTTTGTCATAATACTAAATAAGAGCCCTTTTGAAGAATAATTAAATTGCCCTCCCTAGTGGATATAGGTAACGATTACTTGACAGTGCGCTGATAGGCCACATTAGCCTGCCATCCACGGCATTATACTATTTATAACCTACTCTAAGCGAGAAAATATCCCTTTTTCTCATTTCCACAATGATTGTACAGGATCCCTCAAGATTCTTGACTTGTCAATTGCAAGCAAAAGTAAAAATGTTTACCTCCAATCTTCTCCTTTTTGCTTGAGCATTGCTGCTTCGTTTCTTCTTTGACTGCTTGATTTTGTTTCACACGCACAATCCACTCTCTCCGCCTCGTCTCCTCTTCCAGAAAAAGCCAACCCTCTGGCTTCACACTTACAATCCACTCTCACCGCCTCGTCTCCTCTTCTGGAAAAAAACAACCCTCTGGCTTCATGTGCACAATCCACTCTCTCTGCCTCGTCTTCTCTTCCGGAAAAAGCTAGCCCACTCGCTCCGCCTCTTCTCTTTTTTTGGAAAAAGCCAACCCCCTCTCTCCGCCTCTTCTCCTCTTTTGGAAAAAGCCAACCCACTAGCTCCGCCTCTTCTTTTTTGGAAAAAGCCAACCCACTTGCTCCACCTCTTCTCCTTTTTCAGAAAAAGCCAATCCTCTCGCTTTGCCTCTTCTCTTCTGGAAAAAGCCAATCCACTCTCTCTGTCTCTTCTCCTCTCTTGGAAAAAGGTAAAAACTTCTTCCTGAACTGGTCCCATTGTTACAGTTCACTGCACAACAATAAGGCATGGTTTTTCTTTGGAAATTCCTGAACGTACATCTGCACTCAAGCCGAACGGCAATGTAAGTAAACGGAAGTGGACTCAAGTGGTTTGTTTGGCTTAAATGACGTCACACGACGAGTGGTCACAAAAATAGCCGAACAGAAATTCGCCGTGATCCGCGCTAACTTATTTTAATTATTACTTATTAACAATACTTCTTGGGACCAGAAGAAAATTACAGACGGTTTAACATATAAAGTTTCAAATGTGCATAAAATTAAAACCGTTGCCTATGAGCTTTAAGTAATGAAGTTGGGGACTCTGTCCACCTTTGCCATTAACAGACACATCACATCCATGAAGAGACACATGTCAGTGTCACTGAAAAGAGATGTGATTCCTCAGGTTATCACTCACGTTCTAATCAGATGTAAAGCCAATCATAGAAATCAGGTGATACAAAGGGAGTTGATAATTTACGTACAGCTCATTATGAGGAGAAAAATGCAAACATATTACGAGCAATATGAGCACATTTATGACCTTATAATGCAATAGATATGATCTAATTGAAACTCTTCTTTTGCACTGTCAATACATTGTTTAAGTATAAAGCAAATTATTCTGAATTTAGACAGCTAGCTATGATAATACCACAGGCATGACATTAAGCCACAAAATTTATATATAACTATATAATCAATATTATATTGCTAGATGTGTCTTTAGGTATAACAATAACAGGATCACGATTAGCTAAAGCTTCACTCACAACCCGCCATACGTGCTGCTATGGGCGGTCTACGGTAAAAAATTTGGCAAAACCATACTTGAGACTTGCGCGACACTTGCATGTGTTCAGCTCCGTAGAAGGTCGCAGACTGCCCGTGGAGACTTTTGGTTCTGCACATACAAATTCTACAGGTCTTGCAACAAATCAAGAAGGCATACACTACGTACGGGACCCTTACTCCTTTTGTACGCCCGAACCAAGTCAGCAGCACGGCTAGTAGGGGCTTTTTGCGATGACAGTAAAGCACGAGTGATGCACGGTCATTGCATGAGTGACGTGCCTCAGAAGTACTACACAAGTATCCACACTTGCTATTTGTGTGGCCCACAAGACAGAAGTACATCTCACTTTCTATCCCTATGTGTGGTGTGCACACAGTGCACGTGACCTGCATGCAGGACATGCGACCTGCATGCAGTGCACACAACCTGCACGCCACACGAGGGGCAAGACTCTGGGTATATATATTGGGGAGGATCCAAAGAACTGATCATGTAGCGTGTAGCATTGTAGAAAGGAAGAAGACCACCTAATTTGCTGTTTTTATTTGAGTATGTGTTTAATTTACCATGCAAACATCAAATAATAAAAAAAATGAGTACAAGGGAATAACACATTGTTACATTGTAAAAAATCCCAACTAAATAGCCCAACAGTTTGAGCACTGAAACACACTTTGACTCCGAGCTGCTGTCCTGCTCCTACTCCTGCTGAGTGGTTGGAGGGGGTGTCGGGATGTCCTTGTCCTCATCACTGAGCATGGCACAATGGACTGACCGCGATGATGGGATTGCAATGTCCTCACTTCTGGGCATCATTAGCTGAAACATACATGAAAATCAGCATATATAATATTGATTACATAAGCATATAGATACCAAAATTAATGTTTAAAGCATGTTTTTTATAGTGCAAGAGGTTTAATTAGTATTTACCTGTGAAAATACCTCTGGCAGGGTGCTGTGCCTTCTGCCGGCTTGAAGGCATACTTCTCCCTGTCCGTGCAGGGCTTGCCGGTGCTGCAACCATCATCAAATTCTTCCTCCTTCTCCCCCTCTGCTGTTTCAGGCTGGATTACTTCACTTTTGCTTGCTTCTTCTTGGGTCCCATTTTCTAAACTTTAAACTGAACATTTTTACATTTTTCCCACAAAATATCCAATGTTCTTCAGTCGAAAGACAGATGCAGAATGCTGCAGACATGCTGGTTTCATACCCACTCCTGGCTTGCGCCACATGCAAGTTACAGTATGAGTGATTGTAACATGCTAATCACATGCGTCACACATGCTTCACAAGTGCAGCCTGAACTTGTAGCACAGGAAGATGGTAAAATGCAAGTCTCACACACTCCACACTCACTGAACATGCACTGATCATGTGCGTCAGACATACGGTATGCTTTCCCCGGGCTAATGGCGCAATTTTTCCTGCACCTCGAGGAAGTCAGGTGTGCAACCTGTACTTGACAAGTACTTTGCCCATACTCCTCCCCCAAACTTTCCCCCAAGTTCACCGCGACCCTGCGGCACGGCTGCGAGCTACCAAACCGTGCGACCTGTACATGTCCAAAACACTTAGGCCAGGTTGTGAGTGAGGCTTAAGGGCTAATTCACATCAGTTAGCACAGCTGCTGTAGCTAGTTTGTGCTAAACATAGTTTCTGTACCAGATTGCTAGTAATGAGATCGCTATTGCTTTTAATAACTGCCCTTTGCACTTGGCATTTAACCCTATACATTCTGATATCATGCTGCATGCATTATCATTATGCCTAGCATGTAAATGTTGAGTATGGAACAGGAACATTTGATTCACACATAGTCCTTTTATTGTATTTAAATAATACTTACCTGATAACTGTATCCAGTCATATATTTAGTGAAAATTACATTATAATTCACTATAGATTCCAGACTAGACCTGCAGCTAAAGGCAGCCATGTTTCATGCCTTGTGATTTAGCTTTAGCAGTTAGCTTGCAACTTATCCCAGAAAGAAAAAACATTCTTGTTTTTGTTGGCAGCTTTTATTTAAAGTTGCTCTTCTTTTACTTCTTTTTTGAAGGTTTTTCCTTAAGTTAACTCTTTTTCAAAATCAACTCTTTAAAAAGGTGACTTCTTTTTTTAAATGACCTTTTTTAAATGAACAAGACCCCAAGATACTTAAACTCCTCCACTTGCAGTAGCAATTCCCCCAGATGCGAAGTAGGCACTCCACCTGTCTCCGGCTGAGCGCTATGGCCATGGAATTGGAGGTGCTGATCTTCATCCCAGCTGCTTCACACTCAGCTGCAAACTGTCCCAGTGCATGCTGTAGGTCACAGGTTGATGAAGCCAAAAGGACCACATCATCCACAAAAAGCAGAGTCGCAATCCTGATACCACCAAACCGGGCACCCTCCACCAATTGGCTACACCTAGAAATTCTGTCCATAAAGTGAGGGTAGGGGGGAGCAGGAGTTGGACAGACAGATCAGGACAGTGTCAGCAGTGATGTGGATGCTTAACCGGTCTGTTGTGGTGAAGAGAGAGCTGAGCCAAAAGGCAAAGCCCTCAATTTACTGGTCCATCTACGTTCCCACCCCCACCTATGGTCATGAGCTGTGGGTAGTGACTGAAAGAATGAGATCACAGATACAAGTAGTCGAAATGAGTTTTCTCTGCAGGGTGGCTGTACTAAGAGTAGAACTGCTGTTCCTCCACATCGAAAGGAGTCAGTTGAGGTGGTTCAGGCACCTTGTTAGGATGCCCCCTGGATGCATCCCAGGGAAGGTTCTCTGGGCAAGCCCCACTGGGAGGAGACCATGGGGCAGACCCAGGACACGCTGGAGAGGTTACATCTCTCAGCTGGCCTGGGAACGCCTCGGTATTCCCCAGGAAGAGCTGGTGGAGGAGGCCAGGGAGAGGGAAGTCTGGGCTGCTCTGCTTAGGCTGCTACCCCCATGACCCAGACCTGGATAAGTGGCAGAATATGGATGGATGGATTTTTTTTTTAAATGTTGACTTTTTTTATTTGACGACTTTTTTTAAGGTTGACTTTTTAAAAAGAAAGAAAGAAAGCACAACTTTATTCATCACACACTTGTGAAATTCCTCTCTGCATTTAACCCATTGTGGCAGCGGGGGCATGGCCAAACAGCAGTCTGTGAATGGAGGGTGGGGTCAGGGAAGGTAAGTGGCTAAGTCATTACACCTGGTGTCAATGTGTGTGTGTGTGTGTGTGTGTGTGTGTGTTTGTTGCAGGGATGGACTATAAAAGGAGGGGGAGAGCAGAGAAGAGTTGCCCCTGACCAGAACACATGTGTGTGTTGCATGAGAAACTGAAAAGCTAATGAAAATAAGTAAAATAAAGTGTCTGTGCGAACCCCAACTCTCACCTGCCATGCTTCTGTGCTCCACCCACATCAGGGATTACTACAGTGGTGCCGAAACACAGAAGCACAGAAGGGAACCACCCCATGGAGTCCTCCCCATTCGAAGAACTCATCCTTGCCCTCGCTACCACCCAGCAGAACCAGCATCAAGCGCTGATCACCCTCCGGAAGGAGCAGCAGCAGGGCTTCAAAGCCTTGATGCTGGCCCAGCAGGAAGATCACCAGGCGTTCTGGCACCTGCTCACATCAGCAGGGCCATTGGCCACTGCTGCCACCACCCTCACGAAGATGGGACCGCAGGACGATCCGGAAGCATTCCTTGCTCTCTTTGAGCAAGCAGCCGAGGTGTGGGGGTGGCCACAGGAGCAGCCCATGGCGCGCCTCCTCCTGCTCCTGACTGGCGAGGTGCAGCTTGCAGTGCAGCAGCTCCCTGCTGACAGCCGACTGGTCTATGCTGACCTAAAGAAAGCCATTCTGCAGTGGCTTGGCCGCTCCCCAGAGCAACATCATCAGCACTTCTGGACGCTGGCATTGGAGGAGGTCGGCTGGCTGTTTGCATTCAGCCAGCAACTCTGGGATGCCTGCCGGCAGTGGCTGAGGGCGGAAGACTGCGATGCCAACGAGATCATCGATTTGGTGGCACTGGAGCAATTTATCTCTCAACTTCCAGAAGGAACGTCGGAATGGGTCCAGTGTCACCGCCCGGCATTGCTGGAATGAGTCAGTGAGCTGGCGGAGGACCATCTGGAGGCAGCTCCGATGGCAGGCAGACGAGACATCTCCCCTTGCTTCTCTTTTCCCTCTCTCTCTCTCCTGTCTCTTGTTCCCCTCTCCATCCCGTTCCCCTGCCACAAAGGCGACGGTTGGCTCCTCCCCAGCCAGCCTGTCACACCAGTGGTGTCCTCCCATCTCCCTCTTCTGTGTCTGTGTTGTCTCCCCCTCAGGTGAGTGACACCCATAACACCAGTGCAAAGGGAAAGCCTGGGCCGGTGTGCTGGCGCGGCGTGGAATTGGAGCATCTCCAGAGTCAGAGCTCCGCAAGGGAGGTGGGTGCTGTCATCTGGATCCCTGACGCACCAGAAACCGCCCCCGATCGGGCCGGAACGTATCGCATACCGGTGAGTATTCAAGGGGATACATATCATGCTTTGGTGGATTCCAGTTGTAATCAGACCTCAATTCATCAACACCTGGTGCAAGGTGAGGCATTGGGGGGAGCACAAGCGGTGAAGGTGTTGTGTGTGCATGGGGATGTTCACCATTACCTTCTAGTGTCTGTCCATTTCTATTCCGGGGCCAAACACATAGAATAAAGGCGGCAGTTAGTCCTCGTCTTACCCACTCGTTGATTTTGGGTACTGATTGGCCTGGATTTAAAGAACACATGGAGTATTTAACATGTAATGGGTCCTGTCCTCATAGGTCACAGGAAGATCCCGGTGTGGCATTGGCTGGAGAAGCTGTCACAGAGCCGTCTACGTCAACACCGCGTCAGAGTGAGGAGCAGCCCGCTCCTCCTCCCTCTCTCGGGGATTCCCTTGGGGGTTTCCCATTAGAGCAGTCGCGAGATGAGACTCTGCGGCATGCATTTGACCAAATGAGAGTAATCGATGGTCAAACTCTTCAGCCAAGCGCGGCACCGACCTTCCCCCATTTTGCCATTATTAAAGATAGCTTGTACCGAGTGACGCAGGACACTCAAACTAAGGAACGAGTAACCCACTTGTTAATCCCAAAGAGCCGCAGGGAACTCGTGTTCCATGTGACTCACTTTAATCCCATGGCTGGACACTTGGGGCAAGACAAAACATTAGCCCGAATAATGGCCTGGTTCTATTGGCCAGGGATTCGTGGGGATGTCTGTTGGTGGTGTGCGGTGTGCCGTGAATGCCAATTAGTAAATCCTGCGGCCACTCCAAAAGCGCCGTTGTGCCCTCTTCCTCTAATCGAGAACCTGTTTGAGCGAATTGGGATGGATCTCATCGGGCCATTAGATCAGTCAGCACGGGGATATCACTTTATTTTAGTTCTAGTGGACTATGCAACACGATATCCGGAAGCAGTGCCTCTCCGCAATATCTCAGCACGCAGTATTGCGGAAGCGCTCTTCCACTTTATCTCCCGGGTCGGGATTCCGAAAGAAATCCTGACAGACCAAGGCACCTTGTTTATGTCACGCACACTGTGCGAGTTGTATGGGTTACTGGGGATTAAGTCTATCTGCACCAGTGTCTATCACCCACAAACGGATGGATTAGTAGAGCGATTTAACCAGACACTCAAAAACATAATCCAGAAATTCATTAGTGAAGATGCGCGTAATTGGGATAAGTGGCTCGAACCCCTGTTATTCGCAGTATGAGAGGTCTCACAAGCCTCCACAGGGTTTTCTCCCTTTGAATTATTATATGGCGTAAGCTGCATGGCATTTTGGATGTGCTGCGGGAAAATTGGGAGGAGGGACCTTCACCAAGTAAAAATGAAATCCAGTACGTTCTTGACCTGCACGCAAAACTCCACACCCTCACGCACCTAACCCAGGAGAATTTGCGGCAGGCACAAGAACGTCAAAGCCGGCTGTATGACAAGGGCACGCACCTTAGAGAGTCCATGCCGGGAGACAAAGTACTCGTGTTATTGCCCACGTCGAGTTCTAAATTAGTCGCCAAGTGGCAAGGGCCCTTTGAGGTCACACAATGAATCGGAGACGTCGACTATGAGGTGAAGTGAATGGATAGGGGTGGGGCACTGCAAGTCTACCACCTCAACCTTTTAAAATGCTGGAATGAGGGGGTCCCCGTGGCGTTGGCATCGGTAGTCCCAGAGAAGGCGGAGCTGGGGCTGGAGGTAAAAAAAGATAACATCTCGGACCACTCCGGTCCCTTGTGGAGACCACCTCTCACCAACCCAACTCACGGAGGTAGCCAAGTTGCAGAAGGAATTTTCCAACGTGTTCTCGCCCCTTCCAGGTCGTACCCACCTCATAGAACACCACATCGAAATGCCCACAGGGGTGGTAGTGCATAGCCACCCTTACCGCTTGCCCGAACACAAGAAAGAGGTGGTTCGGGATGAACTCAAGGCCATGCTCGAAATGGGCATAATTGAGGAGTCCCACAGTGACTGGAGCAGTTGAGTGGCCCTGGTTCCCAAGACCGATGGATCGGTTTGGTTCGGTGTGGACTATAGAAAGGTCAACGCGGTGTCTAAATTTGATGCGTACCCAATGCCTCTCATTGATGAGTTGCTTGATCGGTTAGGTGCTGCTCACTTTTATTCGACACTGGATCTAACAAAGGGATATTGGCAGATCCCCTTGACTCCTCTATCCCGAGAGAAAACGGCCTTTTCCACACCGTTTGGTTTACACCAATTTGTCATGCTCCCTTTTGGGTTGTTTGGGGCGCCCGCTACATTCCAGCGGCTTATGGACAGGGTCCTCCGCCCTCATGCTGCCTACGTGGCCACCTATCTAGAGGACATAATAATCTACAGTCATGATTGGCCGCGGCACTTGGAACACCTGAGGGCCATTCTAAAGTTGCTGAGGTGGGCGGGCCTCACAGCTAACCCAAAAAAGTGTGCGATTGGGCAGGTGGAAGTACAATATCTGGGGTTCCACTTGGGTCATGGGCAGGTGTGTTGCCAAATTAACAAGACTGCAGCGATTGCGGCCTGCACGAGGCCCAAGACCAAAAAGGAGGTGAGGCAGTTCTTGGGGCTGGCTGGCTATTATCGTAGGCTTCTACCTAACTATTCTGATGTCACCAGCCCGCTAACCAACCTCACTAAAAAGGGGGCTCCAGATCCGGTTCAGTGGATGGAGCAGTGCCAACAGGCCTTCTCTGAGGTAAAAGCTGCACTGTGTGGGGGGCCACTTTTACACTCCCCTGACTTCTCTCTCCCCTTTATTTTGCAGACTGATGCATCGGACAGGGGGCTGGGGGCTGTTTTGTCCCAGAAGGTGGAGGGCGAGGAGTGCCTGGTACTGTACATCAGCCGAAAGCTGTCGATGCGTGAAAGCAAGTACAGCACAATTGAAAAGGAGTATCTTGCCATCAAGTGGGCGGTCCTTGCCCTCTGATACTACCTGCTGGGGTGCCCTTTCACTCTCTGTTCGGACCATGCACCCCTCCAGTGGCTCCACTGCATGAAGGATGTCAATGCGCAGATCAACCGTTTGTATCTCGCTCTCCAGCCATTTAAGTTCGAGGTGATCCACAGGCTGGGGGCACAGATGGTGGTGGCGGACTTCCTGTCCCGTTGGGGGGGGGGGAGGAGTTGGCTTCAGGCCGGACAGCTCTCCGGCCTGAGTCGGGTGGTGGGAGTATGTGGCAGCGGGGGCGTGGCCAAGCAGCAGTCTGTGAATAGAGGGCGGGGTCAGGGAAGGTAAGTGGCTAAGTCATTTCACCTGGTGTCAATGTGTGTGTGTTTGTTTGTTGCAGGGATAGAGTATAAAAGGAGGGGGAGAGCAGAGAAGAGTCGACCCCAACCAGAACACGTGTGTGTGTTGCGTGAGAAGCTGAAAAGCTAATGAAAATAAGTAAAATAAAGTGTCTGTGTGAACCCCAACTCTCACCTGCCGTGCTTCTGTGCTCCACCCACATCAGGGATTACTACACCCATCTAAAGCAGTGAACACACACATGCACATACATGTGAGCAATGAGCACACACACATACCCAGAGCAGTGGGCAGCCATGCTAATAGTGCCCAGGGAGCAGTTGGGAGTTAGGTGCCTCGCTCAAGGCTGTCCTATATTAACCTAACCACATGTCTTTGGACTGTGGGGGAAACCGGAGCACCCAGACGAAACCCACGCAGACACGAGGAGAACATGCAAACTCCACTCAGAAAGGCCCCCGCCAGCCACTGGGTTCAAACCCAGAGCCTTCTTGCTGTGAGGTGACCATGCTAGCCACTTACACCAAAAAGTTGGCTTATTTAAAATTGACTTTCATAAAATTGAATTAAAGTATCAGTAACAGCTCAGAGAACACAAGGTCAGGGTGGCATCCAAACATGGCTGCTCTGAGCTACAACACCCAAGAACCACAATGACCTCTGTCACCTGACTATTAATCACATCACCTGCAGGCCATGTCACAATCAACCACTCTACCTATATAAGCCCCACTCTCCAACCATTCCGGTGTGAAGTATTGTTTGGTGTTTTCTCCCACTCATACCAAGCCATTTGTTTTCCAATATCCTTTCCAGTTTGTTGACCTCGTTTCTGTTTTGTCTTGACCTTGTCTTTTCACTAGTTCTATACTGGCCCATTTGTTGATCGCCCAACCCACACTAGTTTACCGACATTGCTTCCTGAATGCCGATTTGGATACCTATGACAGTTTGCATGACCCCAGTCTCCCATGTGCCTACATCTGTAAGTGTCTGCACTCTGACAGAATGCTTTGCCACAGCATGGATGCAGCAGAGGAGGCAAAGCAAGCTGCTCTCAATATGCAACGATGCCTATTGGGGGAACATCAGCAGATGCCGTGCAACCTACAGAATGGTTCAGCTTGCTGCTGTTGTCACGCAGGCCCTCTCATCATGCGTCCCCGCTCCTCCCCCAGCCACGCAACTCATTCCACTTCCGGAACAGTTTTCAGTTGAGGTTTCTCAGTGCAGAAGATTTCTCTTCCAATGCGCCCTGTATTTTGCCTCACTTTCTGGCATCTCTGAAGATCAGAAGATTACCAAGTTTATTTCTTTTCTCACAGGCAAGGTACTTAAATGGGCATGGGCAGTATGGGAACACGGCAGTGAGCCCACCACTTCTTACAGCCATTTCTTAGAGTTGTTCAAGAGAGTGTTTGATCATGAGCCTGAGGGGAAGTGAGATTGGTGAGAATCTCCTCTCTTTAAAACAGCGGGACCAGAGAATGGCTGAGTACTCTCTGGACTTCTGCACACGTGCCGCCAGCAGTGGATGGAATGAGCTAGCACTCAAAGCCACATTTCACCAAGGACTATGAGCTGAGGTATTAAGTGAATTGGCATGTTGTGATGAACACCTGTCCCTTGATGCCCTCATTGACCTTGCCATTTGCTTAGATCATCTCATTGCTAACCATCCATCCCTGGCATCTTCCAACCCTTCTCTTCAGGTCACAGGTGAATCTGTGCCCATGGAAGTATCCCACACAAAGTTACAGTGGTCAGAGCGAGAGAAGAGGGGAGAGAAAGGTTATGCTTTTATTGTGGCGAGTCCAGTCACGTTATTGCCCAATGCCTAGTCTGTCCAACCAGGGGTTCTCTGAAGTGGCTCAAGAACAGATCTCCCAGCCTGGTGAGTCCCGCTTTTAACTCCATGAATCACTCTTAAATTACCGGTGCTATTGAAGGTACCAGACACTACACATGTTCTTTCTGAACTCAGGGGCAGAAGGGAATCTCATCAATGATGCAGTAATTAAGAAATTTAACATGGGCAATGAGACCTTTCCAGGGCCGCTTAAAGTAAGTTCTATTGATGGGGGCCCAATTGGAGATGGACTCATCACAGCATGTACAACTCCTCTCCAAATACAGGTGGGGGCCCTGCACACAGAACACATTTCTCTACTTATCACTCAAGCCACCCAGCATGACATAGTTCTTGGATACCCCTGGCTTCAGCACCACGACCCACTTATCTCCTGGCAAAAAAAAAGGACATTTTGCAATGGCTGACAGACTGCTTTCAGAACTGTCTCTGTCTACTTCAAGTTTCAGTCTCTTCCACTTCTGTGGAGACCCCCATGCCTGACTCCTTAGACAATGTTCCCACCTGCTATCTTGATCTTAAGGAAGTTTTCAGCAAGGGTAAGGCATGTGGTCTATCTCCTCACTGCCTATACGATTGTGCCATAGACCTCCTCCCAGGCACAACACCACCTCATGGCAGAATCTACTCGCTTTCTCAAAAGGAACATGCTGCTATGGAGGAGTATGTCCAGAAGGCCCTGAAACACAGGTATATTAGACCATCCACATCCCCTGCATCCGCCAGATTCTTCTTTGTTGAGAAGAAACGAGGGGGCCTCAGGCCATGTATCGATTACAGAGGACTCAACCAGATCCCTGTAAAACATCCTTACCCATTGCCACTCGTACCATCTGCCCTAGAACAGCCAAGATCCGCAAAGGTCTTTTCAGCTCACACAAGATCGTCTGACCAAATCAGTTCTACTACAGGGGCTACTGGGCTGTGATAACTGTACAAACAAACAAGTATTTCAGGCACTTGAAACTTACATTTCCTCTACAAAACGATTTGATGTTTCTTCCAGTTAAACCACCCCAGACCTCTCTTTATGTCTCAAACCAACTTCTAATTTGAACACCTGTTATTCAAAGTTCTGAGCTCAGATTAATTATGACCTCTGACCTCCCAAAGCTCTAAAATTGTATTAAGTCTATGTTACTTATTGTGAATATTGGGTTATGATGTCTATGTCTTTCTATGTTATCTATTGTGAAGTTTGGTTCCATAAGTATGTTTAATATGTGTTTTTTTAATGTATTATTGTGTTACTTTGAAATTGGAACTCTGAGTGTAAGCAAGTTCTTCTTAAAAGTACAAGTTAATGTTGACCCGATGTATGTTTATGGCATCCAAAATCAGCGTCGCTGCCTGGGCTGTCCATTGTATTGTACTGTTGCAATTCAATAAAAGAAAGGTCGTTTCTAAATTAGACCTCCACAGTGCATACAACCTGGTCCACATCAGGGAGGGGGACAAGTGGAAAACGGTGTTCAGCACCACAGTGGGTCACTTTGAGTATCTGGTAATGCCTTATGGACTTTCTTCAGTGCCAGGTGTTTGCAGTGTCTGATTAATGATGTATTGAGAGACATGCTGGGGAGATTAGTAATAGCCTACATAGATAATATCCTGATCTACTCCCCAGATATGGAAAGTCATTGGACCCATGTTAGGTCTGTGCTTATCCACCTGCTTGAGAAATCACCTCTTTGTCAAAGCTGAAAAATGTGAATGGCATGTTAATCAAATCTCATTCTTGGTCTATGTAATCAACTCTGAGGGAATAAGCATGGCCCAATCCAGTTTGACTCATTTTTATGGTAATTCTGGAACAAACAAATGGAAGGGCTATAACCTGCTATATCCCCGGTTACCACCTGACTGACTTGGCTGCTCTATCTCCTCCACTTGCTGTAACCTCCATCTACTGCAATTTTCACCTGCTGTAGCCTCCATTTGCTGCAGTTTCAGTTTGCTGCGGCCTCTACCAGTACTGGGTTGGCGGTTGCTGCTCGGCTGCTCTACCTTCTTTACTTGCTGCAACCTTCATCAGCGGTTCCTGCTCGGCTATTCTACCTCCTCCATTGGCTTCAATCTCCATCTACTGCAGCTTCCAACTACTGCAGCCTACTTCCACATTGGGCTTCCATCAGCTGGAGCCTACATCTGCTGCGGCTTCCACCTACTGCAGCTGATAAACTGCACTGGGCTAATGTCTGCAACAGTTTCCATCTGTTGCGACTGCCCTCTGCTGCATCCGCCGCCTGCTGCGTCCGCCGCCTGCTGCTGCTTTCCACCAGCACTGGGCTGGCATCTGTTGCAGCCTGCTCCTGCATTTGGGCTGACGTCTGCTACAGCTTCCATCTGCTGTAGCCTCCACCTGTCACAGTCTTCCGTCTGCTGTGCCCTCCACCTGTGCTGGGATGGCGGCTGCTGTGGCCTAGTCCTGCATTGGACTGACACTTGCAGCATCATTCCATCAATCACTGGGCTGATGTCTGCTGCAGCCTCTACCAATACTGGCCTCAGCTGCCCCCAACTCCACTGGGAAAATCAGCTTGCCCTGTGTTTAAAAAATGATTTTCTTACTTGTCCTCTCCATCTTTATGATCCTCAAATGGTGAAGATGTCCAAATACAAGTAAGAGATTATGCTACCTGTTTACATCTCCCTCTTGTATACCTAAGGCATTGGGATCTTCTCCCAGCTGATTCCAACTTACAGGGAACAAGGTATGCATTCTCATTTGTATACAAGGCTAGTAGCCTACTTCACCTTCACTGTCTGTCCATTTTAAATGACTGGTTTGTTGTGTCTGGGAACTCCTTCTCTGCATTTTCAGTGTCATCCATTTCTAAATCTGACAGGCTACACTCCAAGTCAGCTAAATCCAGACTCTTAATCATTATTTTGTTACTTGTATCTGGTAATGTCAAGCCCAATCCAGGCCCTGATGCTTATAAGCTATGTCATACACCTGAAGAGTTCAAGTCTAGAGCTGGTCTTGGTATTATTCATCTTAACGTGCAGAGTTTAATGTCCAAACTGGATATGGTTAAAGTATGGGTCAAGTCTACTGATGCTGACATTGTTGTTTTATCTGAGACTTGGTTGACAAACTCAACTCTTGATAAAGATATTGGTATTGAAGGGTATCATGTGTATCGCTCCGATCGCCCCAAAAAGGGTGGAGGTGTTGCTATTTATATTAAATGCAAGTTTAATACTAGCATAGTGCTCTCAAAGTCTGTGAGTAAACAATTTGAGTTTCTGGCGCTGAACTTGGAATTGTCCAAAAATCACTATATCAGAGTGATTGGATGTTATAGACCTCCTTCTGCAACAAGTGAAGCTACATCTACATTATCCAATTTACTAGGCCAAGTTATCTGCAATGAGACTGTTATTGTTGGTGATTTGAACTGGGACTGGTTGATGCTTGCATCAGATATATTTAAAGAGCAGTGTGTTACACTAAAATTAACACAATTAACAAACACTCCTACGAGGCCAAATCCTAAATATCCTGAGAAATCATCACTCATTGATATAATCTTGACCAATGCCCCTTGTAAATACTCTACAATAGGTGTTTTTGCAAATGATGTGAGTGATCACTGTGTGATTGCTGTTGTTAGGGATGCTAAGGTACCCAAGTTGAAACCTCGTTTTGTTGAGAGGCGACATATGAAAATGTTTGTTGAACAGGGTTTTTTGCATGATCTATTCTTTGTTGATTGGAATAGAGTTGCCCTGATAGATGATGTAGAAGTAGCCTTGTCCTTTTTTCAGAACAATTTTCTGAGCATTCTTAATAGACACGCACCTATTCATAAATTTAGAATTAAAGGGCGGGATAATCCTTGGTTTACCTCAGAGATCTCTAACTTACTTCATGAGAGAAATGTGGCCTGGGCTAAAGCTAGGAAATTAAATGCTAAAGAAGACTGGCTTCATTTTAGACAGCTGAGAAATAGATTTACCTCACAATTTAGAAAAGCAAAAGCTGAATTTTATCTTTCTGAGACAGCTAGGAATCTAAATGACCCCAAGAAATTTTGGCAAACCATTAAGTCACTATCTACATCTACTAAACCAACAGGTCTTCCTTTGTCCTTGGTCATGAATGGTGTGACTAGTTCTGACAAATTAGAAATGTTAAACTGTTTTAATGAACACTTTATATCCTCTGGATTCTTGTTTGATTCTGTTACCCCTGTAACCCTCGTGGGGTTGGAGACTGAAACAGATATTTTTACTACTGTTGACAATAGTTTCTGTTTTAGCCCCTTTTCTATTTCTAATGTTCACAAAGCCCTCAGAGAATTAAGTCCCCGAAAACCTGCTGGTCCAGATCATTTGGAACCTTTCTTTTTGAAATTAGCAGCGGATATTATAGCTGAACCTGTTACACATTTTTAATCTTTCACTGGTCACTAACATAATTCCCAAGGTATGGAAATCTGCTCATGTCTTACCACTTTTAAAAGGAGGTGACCCAGCCATGCCCAATAATTATAGACCCATATCTAAACTTTCAGCCTTGGCTAAAGTATATGAATTATTAATCAGTGAGCAAGTGAAAGAGTACCTAGTCACTCAGTCAGTATTATCTAGGCATCAGTCTGGTTTTAGGAAAAATCATAGCACTACAACTGCAGCTATTAAAGTGGTAAATTATATAGTCAAAGCACTTCATAAGAAACATTGTGTGTCTCTTTTCATTGATCTCTCTAAGGCATTTGATACAGTCGACCATAACATGTTAGTTAAGAGGCTTGTTAGTATAGGAATGTCTCAGCATTCTGTGGGTTGGTTTGTGAACTACCTGACTGATAGAACTCAGGCTACCCAAGCTGAAGGCTTGACGTCACAATTTTTATCAGTCTGCAAAGGAGTCCCACAAGGTTCAGTGCTAGGACCGCTGCTATTTACTACATTATATATATATATATATATATATATATATATATATATATATATATATATATAAATTGTGTGGGGGAAAATGTTCAGAATGCAACTTTTCATTTTTATGCAGATGATACAGTCATCTACTGTTGTGCGGCTACTGTGAGGAAGGCCTTTGAGTATCTGAAAACTGCTTTTGATAGAGTGCAAGCACAGTTACATCAACTAAAGCTGGTTCTTAATGCTGATAAGACCAAATTAATGGTTTTCTCAAACTCAAGAAGGAAAGAGTCCAACCTTATTATTTCTACTACTCAGGGTCACTCAATTGAAGCAGTTACATCATATAAATATCTTGGATTTTTAATTGATGAATACCTTTCTGTTAAGTCTCACATACAGAACCTAGGCTAAGAAGCTAAAACTAAAACTAGGTTTTATTATAGGAATAAGTCCTGTTTTACTGCATGTGCCAGAAGAAGGCTAGTTGATGCAACGTTTTTACCCATCATCGATTATGGTGATCTGCTCTATATGAACGCCCCAACTTAGTCTCTCCATATGTTGGATGCGGTGTATCATGGTGCCTAAAGATTCATTACAAACTCCAGACCTCTCACTCATCGCTGCACACTTTATTCCAATGTAAACTTGCCCTCACTGTCAACTCACAGGCTCTCTCCCCTTTATATCTTTTTGTACAAGGCCTTAATTGGCAGACTCCCATGTTACATTTCTGAGCTTCTTTCTTTTAAACAGAGCTCACATTGTTTGAGGTCTCATGATTTTATTTTATTGAATGTACCTCAAGCCCAGACAGAGTTGTTCAAAAAAGCATTTATGTTTGCTGCACCCACCGCTTGGAATGATCTGCAAAAAGATCTGAAATTACAGCGTTTCATTCCCTTGCATGATTTTATAGGTTATGTAAAAGCCTTAGAGCACAAGTCCACTCATAATTGCACATGTTTTAATTAGATGTTTTAGGTGATGCCTTTTAATGTTTGTAATGTTCTTTATTTGTTTTATGTCTTTTGTGGGTTTTTTTTTAGGGTTTGATAGTTTTATGTTTTTTATGAAACTATTTGTACTGCCATCTTGGCCAGGTCTCTCTTGGAAAAGAGATTTATATCTCAAGAGACTAACCTGGTAAAATAAAGGTTAAATAAAATAAAATAAAAAGTCATCTCAGTCACGTCATGGTCAACCCCCACTTCAGTCAAAGTACTACAATGCTTCCTTGGCTTTGCCAATTTCTATAGATGCTTCATCAGAGGTTTCAGCACCATTGCCAGCCCATTGACCTCCCTGCTAAAAAATGGACCATGCTGGCTCAGTTGGAGTCCAGCAGCAGATGAGGCTTTCAATAAGCTCAAATCAGCCTTTGCCTCCACCCCCATTCAACAACATCTAGATTCCACCAAACCATTCATTGTGGAGGTTGATGCTTCTGAGACCAGCATGGGAGGGGATTTGTCACAGCGTCATGGGGAAAAGAACAAGCTACCCCCAGTGGCCTTCTTTTTTAAAATGCTCACACCAGCTGAAAGAAATTATGATATCAGGAACTGTGAGCTCTTAGCTATCAAACTGGCACTGGAGGAATGGAGACACTGGCTGGAGGGCACCACACAGCCTTTTACAATTCTCACAGACCACAAGAACTTAGAATATCTGAAGACCACGAAATGACTGAACCCATGCCAAGCCAGGTGGGCCCTATTCTTCACACAATTCCAGTTTACCTTTATTTTACTGCCCTGGCTCCAAGAATACCAGGACAGATGCCCTCTCTTATATCCACAATTTCTCACTTCACAGCTTGGAACCCACACCCATGCTACCCGCTGAATGCTTTGTATAGGCTATCTCCTGGGACATCAATAAGGCCATTCGATAATCTCATATCTAGAATCCACCCAAAAACTATCCCACTGGACTCCTCTATATCCCACCAGAGATCAGGGGTAGACTCATCACCTGGGGCCATTCCTCACCCACCAGTGTGACCTGCCACACTGGCAGTCACCGCACTTATTAGTTAATAAAGAACAAGTACCGGTGGGAAAATATGTTGTCTGACATTAATAATTTCATGTCCAGAGTGTGCCCAAATCAAGGTACCATGTGTCCCACCTGCAGGAAAGTTATGCCCTCTCCCAGTTCCTCAGAGACCCTGGTCACACATACCAATAGACTTCATCACAGATTTACCACCCTCTCAAAGCAACATTGTCATCATGGCAATCATAGACCATTTTTCGAAAGTGCTTCAACTCACCCCTTTACCAGGTCTACCTACAGCCTTTCAAACAGCTGAACTGTTGTTCAACCATGTATTCTGCTATTTTGGCATTCCTGAAGATCTTGTAAGTGACTGGGGCCCCCAGTTCATCTCCTGATTACAGACCAATTTTATGGACAGACTTGGTGTATCCTTAACTCTTCCATCTGGATATCATCCACAATCTAATGGGCAGGTGGAGCACACAAACCAACAAGTGTGGGAAGAAGTACATCAGAGATCGGAACAAGTAAATACCAAGTACAAACACTATGCAGACAAAGATAGGGGCAAGAACCCAGAATACTCCCTGGGAGATCGGGTATGGGTCTCCACAAAGGACCTCAGAGAACCGAGCACTTGCAAGAAATTACAAGCACAATACATCAGCCCTTACAAGGTGAAACACAGAATCAATGAAGTCTCATATAAACCGGAACTCCCACCACACAGCAGAATGGCACCAACATTTCTTGTATCCTGCCTGAAGCTGGCCATACAGGGTCCCCTAGCCACAGAAATACCCCCCCTCTCCAGAGTCTGAAGAAGAAAGTATCTACCATGTAAAGAAGATTCTAAAGTCTCACCGCAGGCAAGGTCAGCTGGAATACCTGGTGGATTGGGAGGGCTACAGCCTAGAAGAATGTAGCTGAGTGAATCACAATGACATACTAGACCCACTACTCACACAAGAATTCCACAGCCAGCACCCAGAGGAAGGGGACGGCCCAGAGGGAGCTCCTCGGGGGGGTTCTGTCAGTATCAGTGCAGAGAACACAAGGTCAGAGCAGCATCCAAACATGGCCGCTCTGAAGTACAACACCCAAGAACCACAGTGCCCTCTGTCACCTGACTATTAATAACACCACCTGCAGGTCATGTAACAATCAACCACTCTACCTATATAAGCCCCACTCTCCAACCAGCCTAGTGCAAAGTATCACAGCTTCCTGAACACTGATTTGGATACCTATGACAGTTTGCATGACCCCAGTCTCCCCTACACCTGCATCGGTAACTGCCTGCACTTTGACAAATGTTGACTTCTTTATTTAAAATTCACTTTGTATGTTCACACTTTTTTTTTTTTAGGTACCTTGCCCTTCTGGGCCACTGTAGTGATCAGTTAGAGGGTATAGATGCAGTTTACCTTTTTGTGGTAAATAGCAAAGACATTTACTGATAGTTACTGGCAATGTTATACCAGCAGGACACTAATAAAACCTGACTTCTGAAACAATCTTAAGGTGTGAGAGATGTCAGAATTGAAATGTATATATGACGCGGTACGCGGTGGTCCGGACTACCGTTGTGGTCCGGACCATGCCGTTTTCAGGTGTGGTCCGGACCACCAAGTTCAGAAGACAAATAAATTTTAAATTTTCAGCTACTTCTTCCCCTAATTTAGAATAAATTCTTTCCTTTGCCCTTTCTTCTGTTGCTTTGTAGTCTCTAGCACATTTTTTCTTATTCCTTAGAAGCTGTTCATAACCACCCTGAGACATAATGACGAAAGTTGGTAAAATTATTTTTCACTTCCCTCGTGGCAGCTCCCGCTTTTTTACATGCGTTAGAACTGGTATCTTTTATTGCGCGTGTGTTTTACGCATGCATTTCTCTTCCGGTTTGAGAAAAAATAACAAATGATGTACGACTTTGTAAAAAAACTCGTATTAAATGACAAACACAGTATGATTTTGGTAAGTTTTTATTTATATCGTAATATAATACAGCATACGGTGAACCGGACCACAATCCAGGAAAAATAATTAATTAATGCCCTCGTTTTGTATGGAAAATACGGTGATCCGGACCACCGCGTACCGCGTCATATCCTGACAGCAGAATAATCATGATCATTCATTCTTTCAATTTCAGTAAAAGTCTCTTTCTCTCTCTCTCTCTCTCTCTCTCACACACACACACCCACACATAGAACACAATTTAGAGGTACCAATTCACTTAACAGCCTCTCTCTGGCATCTTTCTGTCTCGGAAAATAATGGAGAAGTGCCCGGTCAGTCTTTTGTTGAGTTGTAGCATCTACTGTGACTGTACAGTCCAATCCTGGAGCAGCAGACTTTGTTGCAGTAGCTGCAGGTGTAGTCATCATTTTTTTTTTTTTTTTATTATCTCCGTGGGTGCCGAGTTGGCCTTGAGTCATCTGCACTGTCTTCTCCCCTCCCACTGCTCGACTCTCCTCTTCTCTGCTGTCTGGACTCCAGTCTTGATGGCGAGATGCCAGCTGTCATGGATAGCTGCCACAGTCTCCAGGTCCGCTAGGTTGATGTCACCTGCTCTGAGGTGGCATTCACAAACATCTTTGAATCAAAAGGACAGGCCTTCCTGCAGGTCTGGAGCCAGCAGCCAGCTCGCTGTACAGCACGTCTTTTGGAATACGGCTGTCGTTCATGTGGCTTACGTGCTCGAGCCAGCACAGTTGTCGTTGGGTGAGGAGGGTGAACAAGGTCAGTGTTTTGGCTTGGGCTAGAACTTCAGAGTTTGGAACACGGTCCTGCCATGTGATGCCCAGTAGTCATCTGAGGTATCACAGGTGGGAAGCATTCAGTCTGCATTCCTGGCGAGAGTATAGAGTCCAAGTTTCACTTCCATAGAGAAGAGTGCTCAGTACACAGGCCTGATACACTTTCATCTTGGTGTTGGTGTTTAATATGGACTTGTCCCACACTATTCGACAGGCAAGCCATTACTGAGGATGCCTTGCCGATCCTGGTGTTCAGCTCAACATGCAGGGAGAGGTTGCTGGAGATGGTGGAGCCAAGGTAAGTAAAATTCTCCACCACTTTGAGGGTATGGTCGCTGATGGAGATGCAGGGAGTGCTGGTGACGTCTTGGCCCAAGATATGAGTCTTCTTTAGGCTGATGGTTAGACCAAACTCTGTACAGGCACCGGCAAAGCTGGAGATGAGGCATTGTGGGGCTTCCTCCATGTGGGCAGTCAGGGCGGTATCATCTCCAAACAGCAGCTCACGGATGAGAACTTGCTGTACCTTGGTCTTTGCTTGGAGGCGGGCCAGGTTGAAGAGATTGCCATCACTTCTGGTGTGGAGGAAGATTCCATCATCAGAATGCTTGAAGGCGTGGCGGAGCAGCAGTGAGAAGAAAATGCTGAAGAGTTTCAGTGCATGCATCCTTGCTTTACCCCATTCTTGATTGGGAAGGGGTCCAAGGATAAGCCATCATACTGGACAGTTCCCTTCATCTCATCATGAAATGAAATTATCAACCTCAGGAGCTTTGGGAGACATCCAATCCTCTGGAGCAGGGTGAAGAGACCTTCTTTCTTTCTTTCATTCAGTTTATTTGATAGGGACAGATACAATATACATAGACAAAACAGTACACATATAAGAGAACAGTCTATCCCATGCTTGCATCATAGTGTTTATAGCAAATGCTAATTTTCAACACTTGTCCCTAGGAGGGCTTTTAAAATGGGGAAAAAAAATTCTGATAACAATAATCCATTATAAAATAAAAAAAGACTATATATGACTACATGATTGTTGTTGAATTAACCAAGACTTTGTAATTTTTTTTTTTTTTAATTAGTGAAGCTTGAAAGCGATTTCAAATAATCAGGTAGAGAATTCCAAAGTTTTGGACCTTTGACTGAAAAGGCTGACTGAGCAAAAGATGTTTTGCAGAATGGAATTCTACAGTTGCCACTTGACACTGCTCTAGTGGATCTGCTCTGTGATCTTATTATGAGTCTAGCAAGGAGCAAAGGAGCAAGATTGTTTAGACATTTAAAAACTAATTTTACAGAATGAAAAACAATAAAATTAGCAAAACTAAGGATCTTATGCTTGTTTAACATTTTGCATTGATGGTACCTTATCTGTTTTTTGTCCAAAACTTTTAAGGCTTGATTATAAAGACTCTCTATTGCTTTAATGGTTGTTTGATTTGCTTGGGACCAAGTAGTAGCACCATATAATGTGTGAAAGTAACAGAGTTCAGGAAGAGTAGAGCACAATTAAAGGTCAGACAGTTTCTGATCAGCTTAAAACAACCTAAATTAGCTTTAATGATTGTACAGATTTTTTTTTTTAATGTGAGTTTTAAAATTTAGCTGACTGTCTAGAATTATTCCCAGGTATTTAACCTCTGGTACTTGTTCAATAAATTCATCTTTAATATATACATTCAAAGATTTGGTTATAGCCTTTTTCTTAATTGAAAAGCAAATTGAATTGGTCTTTTTAGTGTTTAGTGTTAGACAGGAAGATTCAAGCCATGTTGATACTTTAGTTAAATTTGTATTTAGCTTGTCTGATACAGAGTCATGGGTGTTACCAGATGCATACACCACTGTATCATCAGCATACATTTGAAGGCCTATATCTGGACATATGTCTGGCAGGTTGTTGATGTACAAGCTAAAGAGTACAGGGCCTAAAACAGTCCCTTGTGGGATTCCTGTATCCATTTTGCAGGATAAAGATCTTATGTTATTAATTGTGACACACTGTTCGTGGCCCTTCAAATAAGATTCAAACCAAGACAATGTCCGTTTAGACAAACTGAATTTTGAAAGTTTGGAGATCAAAATGTCATGATTCACTGTATCAAATGCTTTTTTCAAATCAAGAAAAAGAGCCCCAACTATACTCCCTTTATCAAATGATTGTTTGATATTTTCAGATAATAAGCAAATAGCTGTTTCTGTAGAGTGTTTGTGTCTAAAACCAAACTGTAAAGAGTGTAAAAAATTATTTACTTCCAGGTGATGTAGGAGTTGCTCTAGGATAACCTTCTCTAGAACTTTAGACAGGACTGGAAGAAGGCTGATTGGTCTGTAATTACTGATCGTTTCAGAATTTCCAGAGTTAAAAAGTGGTGTAACAAGAGCTTTTTTCCATCCGTCTGGGAATTGCCCAGTTTTAATGAAAACATTAATAAGATGTGTAGGGGGTTGGACTAAGATACTACTGTATTGCTTAAGAAATGCAGTGTCTAAATTGTATATATCCTTGGAGAAAATGGTGTTCAAATCATTAATAACTTTTTGGACAGTAGATGGACTAACCTCCCTGAACTGGAATAAGTTAGTATGCTCTTCAACAAGGTCTATATTAGTTTTATAATGATTATTTGGAAAGTTCAATGTCAGGTTTTTGACAGACTGAATAAAAAAAGTGTTAAATTCATTAGCAACTTGTCCATAATCAGTGACGACATTGTCCCCAATTTTAAGTTTATATTTATTTTGGGTGACTTTACCCTTTAGATTTATTAAGCTATGAAGTTGCTGCCAAATGATGTTACCATTTCCTTTAGACTCTGATAATACTTGGAGATAATAGTGGGATTTTGAAGTACACAGTTCCTTTACAACTCTATTTTGCAGGCCTTTAAAGAGTTTCATATCCATATCATTTTGAGTCTTAAGGAAAGTTTTCAGAGCAAAATCTCTTTCCTTCATCAGATGACGAATATCTTCATTAAGCCATGGAAGTTGTACTTTTCTTTGATGTTTCTTACATTTTGTAATAAACTTATTAACAATGCAGCCAATGCTGGACATTAGCTTACTGCAGCAGTCATTTGCATTGTTTAAGTTCATCCCAGTTAGCATTTTTTAGTTCATTCTCAAATTCAGTCATCTTCCTGCGAGGTGCCATATCTCAAGTCTCACAGATTTATGATCAGTATTTGCAAAACAAACTAACTGTCTCTTAGTGAGTTTTCTTGCAATTAATGTCATGTTGTGATCAGATAGGCCAGTGACTAAATTGCATGCCTTTATGACTCTGTCGGGTTTGTTTGAGAATATCAAATCTATCAGGGTTTGTGTATGTCTGGTAATGCGTGTAGGGCTTTTAACCATCTGATGAAAATCATGTTTAAGTGTCAAGTCTTTGAGTTTTTTTCTACATTGTTTATCCAGCCAGTTTATGTTAAAATCCCCAAAAACAAGCATTTCGCGATTGTGTCTAAAGATTTTAAATATTGCATCCATGTTCTCACATAAGGTTGTGACATCCTGTAGGAGGGTTGTATACAACAAGGATGTTAAACTCCATATTTGGGGATAATGAGACATTTATGCATAAACATTCAATTGCTATATCCGCACAGAGATTAATTTCTGTACATTTGAACAAATCTGATATATATCAACACACCCCCTCCCCTTCCCACATTTCGGTCCTTTCTAAAACAATGATATCCTGGGACACTGATTAAACTGGTTGAGATGTTATTATGTAGCCATGTTTCACCAAGACAGAGAAAGTCAATATTAGAGTCAATTAATAAAGTCCTAATTTCATCATGCTTGGGGAGCAGACTATGGTTGTTTAAATGACCCCCAAAGATGCCTTTGAGTTTTACTGTAGGGTCCCACACTACTTTTGCGTGGCTGACAGTTTGAAAAAATAGGGTCTGTCTTTGTTTAGAAAGTGCGTGTGCTTGAAATGATCTTACATTCTGGAGAGTATTAGCCTTCTTTGTTGGCTTGTGGCCTGAATTATCTGCAGCACAGTCTGCTTTGGCATCCATCACCAGGTCAACTGTGAGACCGGCTGCGCAGGCTATGTTGACATCGGCTGTCGAGTTGGTCTCCGTCGCCCCCTTTCCACAGCCAGCGTTGGTATATATCGTTGACCCGTTTTCCGCCACCTGTTTCATGCTGAGAACCTCTGTGTTCCGATCTCCAAGCCAGGTGCCGCTATTGCTTGGAGAAACAGTCAGAGTGTCTGATTCGATCAGCACAACAGCAAGATGTTTCACACCAGAGTCCAGCGTAGTGAGTTCAGAGGGCTTCAGTCCAACCAGTCGAGGTGGAAGGTCGATCACTTTCTCAGCTGGCGTATTCACCAGGCCTGGGCCCGGGTTAAGCTGTATGTCTCCCGCCAGGAGGACCAGAAGGAAAAGGTATGTTACCACATAGGAATTACTCCATTTGATGCGCTTTATATTATTTGTTTTAATGCGTAATGTGCGCTCTGATCTGAGTCTCTGGATTGAATTGAAAATGGTCAGCTGACCATGTCCAAAGTTATTCAGATGGAGTTCATTAGGGACAATGCTCTTCTTTTGCTCATTTCGTGCGGGCTCTGCTGTAGAAATTCCGAATATCAGAGGTCCCAAAGTAAAGACAGCGAGTAGGCCTACAGCACACGCAAACAGCATGTAGAACCCCATGTTGTATTGGGCATGCCTCGTTGATTGTTTAGGGTGCATTGAAGTCAGTTTATACCGAAGTTGTTGTTGATTCAATTCAACATGCAAATATAACGGAATATAAAATCTGATAAAAAAAAGGGTAACCTGGTAAAAACCTAGTGAAAGGAATGCAACAAACACGGAGCCCAGCCAACTGTCTAAGCACTTCCTCTTCCGGCCTTTTCTGCTGACTAGGTCAAATGCCTTGGTCAGGTCAATAAAAGCGATGTACAGGGGTCGATGCTGTTTGCGGCACTTCTCCTGGAGCTGTCAAAGGGAGAAGACATTGTCAATGGTTGATCGCTGGGCTGTAATGCCACACTGTGACTCTGGGTAGACCTGCTCTGTGAGTTTCTGCAGCCTGTTCAGTACCACATGGGCAAAGGCCTTGCCGACAATGCTGAGGAGAAAGATCCTGCGATAGTTGTTGCAATCGCTGCAATCACTTTTGTTTTTAAACAGCATGATGATTTTTGCATCTCACATGTCTTGAGGCATTGTCCCTTCTTCCCAGCACTGTAGCAGGAGTTCATGGAGATGGTTGAGGAGAGACGTCTCATTGCCGGCCTTGATGACCTCTGGAGGAATGCCATCATTTCCTGGAGCTTTGCCGCAGGCAAGGAGGTTGATGGCCTTGTGGAGTTCCTCGACAGAGGGTGGGGTGTCGAGCTCCTCCATGACAGCCAGGGGGCGGTGTTCTCTACTGCTGTATCAGTGACAGAGGTCACTCTAAAGTATAGGTCCTGGTAGTGCTCGGCCCATCTCTCCATCTGCTTTCTGCAGTCAGTGATAACATCGCCCAAGGCAGACTTGAGGGGAGTGGTCTTCGTGGCACTGAGACCAAATGCTTTCTTTATGCCTTCATACATAGAGCGAATGTTGCCACAGTCAGCAGAAAGCTGGATGCCCCAACAGATTTCCAGCCAATGGTCGTTGGCACATTTCCAGGCAATCCGCTGGGCATCGCTTCTAGCCTTCCTGTAAGCAGTGAGGGTCTTCTCCGAGGGACTGTTCTTATAGTTAAGTAGTACAGCTCACTTGGATGAGATGGCTAGTTCCATTTCAATGATTCCTGCTTCAAACCAGTCTAGGTTCTGCCTTTCTTTCCTGCCGAAGGATTCCATGGCAGCTTGGTAGGTGGCTTCAAGGATATAGTTCCACCTCGCTTCTACAGTGGTTGTTGGGCAGGTCTTCAGGTCTTCATTAATGTTATTTATGAAGCATTCACATAAGTCAGGGATCAAGGTCATGGCTGTATTAATGCGAGGGTATCCTTTCTGCTTTGAGCAGTGGATTCATTTGGGTTGAAGGCGCACCTTGCTGCCGACCAGTGAGTGGTTGGTGTTGCAGTCAGCACTATGGTAGCTGTGGGTGATGAGCACATGGTTCAGCAAGGTTCTTTGGGTGATGACAAGATCCAGCTGGTGCCAGTGGCGTGATCTGGGGTGTTGCCAGGATACTTGACAGTGGGGTTTTGTGGGGAAGAACAAGTTTGTGATACAGAGGTCGTGGTAAGAGCAGAGCTCTAGCAGCCTCTGCCCATTCTCATTCAATCTGCCGACACCAAAGTGACCGATGCAGCGAGGCCAGGAGTCGTGGTCAGCCCCAGTGCAAGCATTGAAGTCCCTGAGGAGGAACAGGTGTTCAGTGGCTGGCATGGCTTTGACTGTAGACTCATCATAGAACTCATCCTTTACTTCAGCAGAAGAGCAGAGTGTTAGAGTGTAAATGCTTAGGATGTTTACTGTTCCTGAAGATGGTGAGAGGCAAAGGGAGAGAATACGGGACATACCATTTGCTGGCAGTTCTACTGAGGACAGGAGAAAGTTTTTCCACTGTGAATCCAACACTGTGCAGTCAGGGCTCCTCTGGTTCCTTCCCCTGCCAGAAGAAAGTGTAGTCTTGTTCCCTAAGCCTGCCGTTTGAGGCAAGTCTAGTCTCTTGTAGGGCGGCTATATCGACATTAAGTCTCGATAGCTCCCAGTCGATGATGGCTGTTTTTCTACTTGCTGCAAGTCATCAGAGAGGCCAGGGCACA
The DNA here is from genome assembly GCF_027579695.1 of Neoarius graeffei. Lineage (NCBI taxonomy): Eukaryota > Metazoa > Chordata > Actinopteri > Siluriformes > Ariidae > Neoarius > Neoarius graeffei. The sequence goes on along the minus strand of NC_083582.1, from coordinate 60,315,681 downwards.
TAGTCCTGACATTCCAGCTTGCCAGCCGCAGGGCTGGCCTTTTGAATTTCTTCTTACTGTCTTTACCTGGTGCAGGGATTGCAGTCTGCTTGTCAGTGTAGTTCCTAAGCTCCAAGCACCCATTGAAGCAGGCAGACTGTGGCAGGTCAGCACCTAACTGGCTGGGGGCTGCCCAGATTGAGGCGGGCGATAGCTGACCAGTGGGACCTGAAGATCCCTCCCACCATCGGAGACAACCTGTAGCATCCAAGCTTACACCAATTCGCCCTGAACTTATACAGTGGGGCAAAAAAGTATTTAGTCAGTCACCAATTGTGCAAGTTCTCCCAATTAAAAAGATGAGAGGCGCCTGTAATTTTCATCATAGGTATACCTCAACTATGAGAGACAAAATGAGAAAAAAAAAAATCCAGAAAATCACATTGTATGATTTTTTAAAGAATTTATTTGCAAATTATGGTGGAAAATAAGTATTTGGTCAATAACAAAAGTTCATCTCAGTACTTTATTATATACCCTTTGTTGGCAATGACAGAGGTCAAACGTTTTCTGTAAGTCTTCACAAGGTTTTCACACACTGTTGCTGGTATTTTGGCCCATTCCTCCATGCAGATCTCCTCTAGAGCAGTGATTTTTTTTTGGTCTGTCACTGGGCAACACAGACTTTCAACTCCCTCCAAAGATTTTCTATGGTGTTGAGATCTGGAGACTGGCTAGGCCACTCCAGGACCTTGAAATGCTTCTTATGAAGCCACTCCTTCATTGCCCAGGCGGTGTGTTTGGGATCACTGTCATGCTGAAAGACCCAGCCACATTTCATCTTCAATGCCCTTGCTGATGGAAGGAGGTTTTCACTCAAAATCTCACGATACATGGCCCCATTCATTCTTTCCTTTACACGGATCAGTCGTCCTGGTCCCTTTGCAGAAAAACAGCCCCAAAGCATGATGTTTCCACCTCCATGCTTCACAGTAGGTATGGTGTTCTTTGGATGCAACTCAGCATTCTTTCTCCTCCAAACACGACAAGTTGAGTTTTTACCAAAAAGTTCTATTTTGGTTTCATCTGACCATATGACATTCTCCCAATCCTCTTCTGGATCATCCAAATGCTCTCTAGCAAACTTCAGATGGGCCTAGACATGTACTGGCTTAAGCAGGGGGACACGTCTGGCACTGCAGGATTCGAGTCCCTGGCGGCGTAGTGTGTTACTGATGGTAGCCTTGGTTACTTTGGTCCCAGCTCTCTGCAGGTCATTCACTAGGTCCCCCCATGTGGTTCTGGGATTTTTGCTCACCGTTCTTGTGATCATTTTGACCCCACGGGGTGAGATCTTGCGTGGAGCCCCAGGTCAAGGGAGATTATCAGTGGTCTTGTATGTCTTCCATTTTCTAATAATTGCTCCCACAGTTGATTTCTTCACACCAAGCTGCTTACCTATTGCAGATTCAGTCTTCCCAGCCTGGTGCAGGTCTACAATTTTGTTTCTGGTGTCCTCTGACAGCTCTTTGGTCTTGGCCATAGTGCAGTTTGGAGTGTGACTGTTTGAGGTTGTGGACAGGTGCCTTTTATACTGATAACGAGTTCAAACAGGTGCCATTAATACAGGTAATGAGTGGAGGACAGAGGAGCCTCTTAAGAAGTTACAGGTCCGTGAGAGCCAGAAATCTTGCTTGTTTGTAGGTGACCAAATACTTATTTTACCAAGGAATTTACCAATTAATTCATTAAAAATCCTACAATGTGATTTCCTGGATCCTTTCCCTCCATTCTGTCTCTCATAGTTCAAGTGTATCTATGATGAACATTACAGACCTCTCTCATCTTTTTAAGTGGGAGAACTTGCACAATTGGTGGTTGACTAAATACTTTTTTGCCCCACTGTAATTTGTAACTGCTGCCTCTCATGTTGTTTCTGCTGCTGGAGCAGCAGCACTGGAGTGACCTCTCCAGGGTGCAAGCCTGGGCAAAAAATATGGAGATCCCGGGATGCTCAGTTGTCAGAACCCCCCCTCTCGGCCTCACTGATGTGGTCCAAAGGAATGCAGTGCAATACACTTGGCACCAGCTTGGCTGCGGGAGCTGCCAGAAGGTGTGTGGAGTTCACAGTACCAGCCGCCTTAGGGGTTCCACTCCTGATTTTCTGTTGGGGTTTACTCCCCTAACCTTTGCTTCTCCTGAAGCTCACACAAGGCAGTGTGACTATTTAACCCCTAGCTGGGATCCTCTGCATGTCAATCCTCTGTGTAGCCACATCATTCACTGTGCTGTCCCCATCAGATACCAATGATCGCCACAGGAACAACTGCTAACCATGGAGCATTAGCAGGATTTTCTGTTGGGGTTTACTCCCTTAGCTCCATTGTGTTTAGCCGAAGGTCCAACCTACATTACCAGTGTCACCTCAAGGAGGATGTGGCTCTTCACCATGCACAATGGGCATTGACTGTAGAGAGGCTGAATGGCCAGCTCTTTAGTGGCCATGTATTTGGCATCACATAGGCCTGGGGTGCATGAGGACCAGTCTAAGAAAAACTCAGAAAAGGTACTACCTCTATACACCACCTTTGACACTTCCATACATCCATTATTCTTTAGCCGCATATCCTGTTCTACAAGGTCGCAGGCAAGCTGGAGCCTATCCTAGCTGACTATGGGTGAGAGGCGGGGTACACCCTGGACAAGTCACCAGGTTATCGCAGGGCTGACACAGAGACAAACAACCATTCACACTCACACCTAGGGTCAATCTAGAGCCACCATTTAGCCTAGCCTGCATGTCTTTGGACTGTGGGGGAAAGTGGAGCACCCGGAGGAAACCCACACAGACACAGGGAGAACATGCAAACTCCACACAGAAAGGCCCTCGCCGGCCACTGGGCTTGAACCCAGGACCTTCTTGCTGTGAGGCGACAGTGCTAACCACTACACCACCATGCCACCCACCTTTGACACAACAGCATATAACCAGGGAACATGGAATGAACACAGGTAGAACATGGTCCACACCAGTAGTAACCTGAGCTCAGAATAGAACCAGTGAGGAGGAGTGAAGCGGCAATGCTACATCACCACCATGCCACCCTCAGTATCAGTCAGTGGATAATTTCCAGTGATTTTTCCAGCTCAGCCACAGGAGTTAGAACAAAATATGGTTAAAAAATAATTACAGCTGATGTACAGCAACCTGCAAGTTATTGACAGTGGTTGTATCTTTTAATATTGTGAGCTTCACCGAATAATTAATTAGGGTTTGTCACAAAGATCTCAATTAAATTTTCTGCCATGTGAAGTCGAGTATGGATCATCATAGCTAGTGATAACTGGAGGGCACACAGCAAATTACCAACATTCTAATGGCGCTTTCATAGGCATGAGGTTCTGACATCAAATTCTGCCAGGCAACTATTGAGCTGTCCCCCAGCAATGCTAACAATTTCTGAGAATGACCTGGTGTGAGGTTTTACACTTAAGACACTTCATGAGAACTGAAAATGTGCTGAGAATCTATGCCAAAGAGCATGTTTATTAGAGGCACATACGGTTAGCTGTTGGTGTGCTAAAATTTTCAGCCAACCTTTCTTCCATGCATACACTAAACACTGGACCACTGCTCACTAGATATTTTTCAGTTGGCAGACTGCAGACATGGCAGTGGCATGGCAGGAGGTGTTACTATGCTATGGGTGTTTCAAGCACAACGCTGCTGGAATTGTTGGATATTTTGGCATTACTTTTAGGTCAAACACACTCCATCACAAAGAAATCCTTCAAAAAGTAGCCAAATGGTTAGAAATGAATATGGAGAACAGCAAGCTATAACGTGGTGAAAATTGGTCATTGTAACAGATGAGCTAAAAATGAAAATTTATAATATATATATTTCATATATTTTAGACTTCCAAGGGAGTAGTAATGTGGGTGCTGTGTGCATTATGTTTGTGAATGTGGAAAATCAATTTAATTACCATTGAAAAGGTTGAGAACATTCTACTTTTCAATACACACTTGCTCAGAGCCATACTGAAATAAAGTCAGTAACAAACATTTTTAACATGCATGCTTGTTTTCGTGTTTGTTTATATGCAACCCCGATTCCAAAAAAGTTGGGACAAAGTACAAATTGTAAATAAAAATGGAATGCAATGATGTGGAAGTTTCAAAATTCCATATTTTATTCAGAATAGAACATAGATGACATATCAAATGTTTAAACTGAGAAAATGTATCATTTAAAGAGAAAAATTAGGTGATTTTAAATTTCATGACAACATCATCTCAAAAACGTTGGGACAAGGCCATGTTTACCACTGTGAGACATCCCCTTTTCTCTTTACAACAGCCTGTAAACGTCTGGGGACTGAAGAGACAAGTTGCTCAAGTTTAGGGATAGGAATGTTAACCCATTCTTGTCTAATGTAGGATTCTAGTTGCTCAACTGTCTTAGGTCTTTTTTGTCGTATCTTCCGTTTTATGATGCACCAAATGTTTTCTATGGGTGAAAGATCTGGACTGCAGGCTGGCCAGTTCAGTACCCAGACCCTTCTTCTATGCAGACATGATGCTGTAATTGATGCAGTATGTGGTTTGGCATTGTCATGTTGGAAAATGCAAGGTCTTCCCTGAAAGAGACGTCATCTGGATGGGAGCATATGTTGATCTAGAACCTGGATATACCTTTCAGCATTGATGGTGTCTTTCCAGATGTGTAAGCTGCCCATGCCACATGCACTAATGCAACCCCATACCATCAGAGATGCAGGCTTCTGAACTGAGTGCTGATAGCAACTTGGGTCGTCCTTCTCTTTAGTCCGAATGACACGGTGTTCCTGATTTCCATAAAGAACTTCAAATTTTGATTCGTCTGACCACAGAACAGTTTTCCACTTTGCCACAGTCCATTTTAAATGAGCCTTGGCCCAGAGAAGACGTCTACGCTTTTGAATAATATTTAGATACGGCTTCTTCCTTGAACTATAGGAGTTTTAGCTGGCAACGGCAGAGGGCACGGTGAATTGTGTTCACAGATAACGTTCTCTGGAAACATTCCTGAGCCCATTTTGTGATTTCCAATACAGAAGCATGCCTGTATGTGATGCAGTGCTGTCTAAGGGCCCGAAGATCACGGGCACCCAGTATGGTTTTCCAGCCTTGACCCTTACGCCCAGAGATTCTTCCAGATTCTCTGAATCTTTTGATTATATTATGCACTGTAGATGACATGTTCAAACTCTTTGCAATTTTACACCGTCGAACTCCTTTCTGATATTGCTCTATTTGTTGGCACAGAATTAGGGGGATTGGTGATCCTCTTCACATCTTTACTTCCGAGAGCCGCTGCCACTTCAAGATGCTCTTTTAATACCCAGTCATTTTAATGACCTATTGCCAATTGACCTAATGAGTTGCAATTTGGTCCTCCAGCTGTTCCTTTTTTGTACCTTTAACTTTTCCAGCCTCTTATTGCCCCTCTTCCAACTTTTTTGAGATGGGTTGCTGCCATGAAATTTCAAATGAGCCAATATTTGGCATGAAATTTCAAAATGTCTCACTTTCGACATTTGATATGTTGTCTATGTTCTATTGTGAATACAATATCAGTTTGAGATTTGTAAGTTATTGCATTCCATTTTTATTTACAATGTGTACTTTGTCCCAACTTTTTTGGAATCGGGGTTGTATAAGTAAATACAAAAACATGCTAAAAAATGTAATTATGTATGTATTTTTCATATGAATTACCGGGTCATCGAGAACTACAATCGTGACATTTTGAATATCCTCATCTGTGAAGATATTGATGAATTGTTTTGATTAACTTGCATAGTTTGTGTATGTGTCTATATAATAAGATAATCACATTATGGTTTGAAAACATGATGTTTATCTTCTCGTGTTGAAACACTTGCATTTTTCCATACGAAATACATTGCTGATCTGAGTGACATTTCTTGATATCTTCACTCCAATGACATCACTCCCAGTGTTTTCCTGCTGACTTGATACCCATCAAAATGGCAAACCAGTTCACAATTTAAATTTTTTGATTTACTTGTGTATTTGTTTGTGAATGTGTCTATGTAAACTAAAGAACGTTACACAATGGCATGAACATATGAAGTTTATCTACTCCTGTTGAAAAATATTTCACTTGTTCACTCTGCTAACCAATGATACAGTGTCTTGCAAAAATATTCATCCCCCTTGATGTTTGTCCTGTTTTGTTGCATTACAAGCTGGAATTAAAATTGATTGTTGGGGGAGTAGCACCATTTGATTTACACAACATGCCTACTACTTTAAAAGGTGCAAATTGTTTTTTTTTTTTATTTTATTCTGACAAACAATAATTAAGATTAAAAAAAAAAAAACAGAAATCTGGAGTGTGCATAGGTGTTCACCCCCTTTAGTATGAAACCTCAAAATAAGAGCTGGTCCAAACCAGTTAACTTCATGTCACAATTAGTTGATTAAGGTCCACCTGTGTGCAATCAGTGTCACATAATGTCTGTATAAAATCAACCTGTTCTGGAAGGACTCTGACCCTGTAACACTATAAAGCAAACATGAAAACCAAGGAGCACTCCAAATATGTCAGACAAAAGTTGTGAAGAGTATAGATCAGAGTTGAATTATAAAAAAAAAAAAAAAAAAAAAAAAAAAAAAACTTTGAATACTCCAGGAAGCACCATTATAGCAAAATGGAAAGAATATGGCACCACTACAAACCTGACAAGAGAAGGCCACCCACCAAAACTCACAGACCAGGCAAGGAGGGCATTAATCAGAGATGTAACAAAGACACCAAAGAGAACACTGAAGGAGCTGCAAAGATCCACAGCAGAGATAGGAGTAGCCATCCATAGGACCACTTTAAGCTGTACAGTCCACAGAGCAGGGTGAAGAGTGGCCAGAAAAAAAACAAAACAAAACTATTGCTTCAAGAAAAAAAAAAAAAAAAACCCACACACATTTGGAGTTTGCCCAACAGCATGTGGCAGACTCCCCAAACACATGGAAGATTCTCTGGTTAGAAGAGACTAAAATTGAACTTTTTGGCCATCATGGGAAATGCCATGAGTGGCATAAACCCAACACTTCCCATCAATCTGAGAACACCATTCCTACAGTGAAGCATGGTGGTGGCAACATCATGCTGTGGGGATGGTTTCTTGTATGCCAACATCATGCTGTGGGGATGGTTTCTTGTATGCCGTTTTCTTTTTTTTTTAAAGATATTTTTTTGGGCTTTTTCACCTTTATTGGATAGGACAGTGTAGAGACAGGACAGGAAATGATTGGGAGAGACGGGGAGGGATCGAACCCAGGTCCCCGGATTTATGGTATGGCGCCTTAGCCACCTGAGCTAAGACGCCCCCATATTTATTTAACTGACAAAACGCGACCTTTATTTAACTGACAAAAGTGCAAAGAAAATATCTTCAGTATTTTTACTGGCAACTTACTTGTATTTTGTAAATATAAACAAAGTTAGAATTTGATACCTGCAACACAAAAAGTTGGGACAGAAGTGAAATAAGACTGAAATGTTTTTAGGATATTCAAGTAACACTATTTTGGAAGATTCCACAATACACAGGTTAATTGGTAACATGATTGAGTATAAAAGGAGCATGCACCAAATGCTCAGTCTTTGCAAGCAAGGATGGGTCGTGGCTCACTCCTTTATGCCAAAATTGTTATCAATTCAAAAATAAATTTTTGGAATGCAAGATTTTTAAAATTTACAGGGTCTTAAAATTTACAGGGAGGAAACCATTCATCAGTTCTATGCAGAAATGCTGCCAATTTCTCTGGGTCCAAACTCATCTTAAGACAGTGGAAACATGTGCTGTGGTCAGATGAGTCCACATTTCAACTTGTTTAGGGGAAAATCAGATGCCGAGTTCTCGGTGCCAAAGGTGAACATGACCATCCAGTTTGTTATCAAAGAAAGGTGCAAAAGCCAGCATCTGTGATGGTATGCCCAAGGCATGGGTGAGTTGCATGTGTGTGATACCATTAATATACTGGGGGCATATATTGAGGTTTTACAGAGACATATTCATCAAGGCAATGTCCCGAAAAGTCCATGCTTATTTGAGCAGGACAATGCCAGGCCTCATTCTGCATGGGGTGCAACAGTGCAGCTTCGTAGCTTGCTGCCAGTCAAGCTCTATCTCCCATTGAGAATGTATGGCACATCATGAAGAGGAAAATCAGACAATGGCAACCACAGACTGTTGAGCAGCTGAAGTCTTGTATCAAGCAAGAATGGACAAAAATTCAAATTGCAAAATAAACAATTAGTATCCTTAGATCCCATATGATTATATGGGATCTATATGGAAAGGTAACACAATGGAAAGGTAACACAATGGTCATGCCTCTGTCCCAACTTTTTTGACTGTGTTGCAGGCATCAAATTCTAACTTAATTTATATTTACAAAATACAATTAAGTTGCTCATTAAAACTATTGAAAATCTTTTCTTTGTACTTTTGTCAGTTAAATGTGTTAGTTCATGTGAATTAACAAAATCACAGCTTTTTGTTTTTATTGCATTTTGGAAAATATCCCAATTTTTCTGGAAGTGGGGTTAGTAAGTACTCTGCATTACAATGTCAGTATAAGATAGTTTTGTATTCCCAATTTTTCAGAAAAATAAAATGGAGACAGTTTAAAGTTAAGATGCTGATTGACAAAAAAAAAAGTTGATAGTTGATCTATTAAACATTCCTTAATTTCTCTTCAGCAAATACTTTATAATGGCCAAGGTCATAGTGGTACACATCCTGGATGGGAATAAAGAACAGAACCATCCAAAAGAAAATCTCAAGATTATCTTTGAGTGGTAATGTTGGGATGGTATGGAAAATGCAAATAAAAAAAAGAAAGCAGCAATTTCTGAATTTACTTTGACTCGTCTTTCATAGTACAGTATGAATCCAAGATATTTCATGCTTTGTCTGGTCAACTTCATTTCATTTGTTAATATACATCCATTCCTGTGTTTCATGTCTGTAACACATTCCAAAAAAAGCTAGGATGGGGAAATTGAGCTAGCAATGAGGTAAAATAATTTTTTAAAAATGATGCAGTTTGAAATAGGTGATGTTGGCAGGTGATTATAATAATGTTTTGGTACAAAAGCAGTATCCAGGAAAGCATAGACCAAGTAGCAAAAATGGGCTGAGAATTTCCAGCTTGCCAACAACTGCATGAGAGAATTTTTGAAATGTTTAAAAACAATGTTCCTCAAAGAAATATAGGAAGGAACTTGGATATTTCACCCTCTATGGTCTATAATACCATTAAAACATTCAAGGAATATGTTGGAATTTCAATGCATAAAAGGTGAGAGCTCAAGCCTAAGCTGAACACCCGGGATCCTTTGGATGGCACTTCACCAAAAACCATCATTCATCCATAGCTTATATAATTACTGGGGCTTGAGATTCATCTCATCTCATTATCTCTAGCTGCTTTATCCTGTTCTACAGGGTCACAGGCAAGCTGGAGCCTATCCCAGCTGACTACGGGCGAAAGGCAGGGTACACCCTGGACAAGTCACCAGGTCATCATAGGGCGGACACAGACAACCATTCACACTCACACCTACGGTCAATTTAGAGTCACCAGTTAACCTAACCTGCATGTCTTTGGACTGTGGGGGAAACCGGAGCACCCAGAGGAAACCCATGCGAACATGGGGAGAGCATGCAAACTCCACACAGAAAGGCCCTTGCCGGCCACAGGGCTCGAACCCAGACCTTCTTGCTGTGAGGCAACAGTGCTAACCACTACACCACTGTGCCGCCCTGGGCTTGAGATTACTTTGGCAAAACATTTTCAAACACAACAATGTGGAGTTACATCCACAAATGGCAGTTAAAACTTGACTATGCAAAAAGGAAGCCTTACGTTAACTGTGTTCAGAAGTGCTGTCAGCTTCTCTGGGCTCCAAAGCATCTGGGATGGACCATCACACAGTGGAAATGTATATTGTGGTCAGGTGAATCAGAATTCCAGCTGTTTTTTGGAAGAAATGGACACCATGTGCTCTGGAACAAAGGCGAAACAGACTATCCAGACTGTTGCTGTCAAGTTGTGTCAGTTTTGTTTGGTTATTTCTGTGCAATTTCCCCAACTTGAATAAAGGATTGTGTCATCTGGTGGAGGTTTAAGGTAACTGGACTTCACTCAAAGGATTCGACAAGACAACTGTTTCCATTTTCTCTTTTTTTTTAATTAAAGTTCAAGGCACATCCATAAAGTTACAATGGCAGGTAGATGGTAGAAACAGTTAACAGGTCTTTAGTTCTCTCTTTAGCCTTTAGCTCGTTAGCCTATAATTCTCTTTAGCTCTTAGCACTTATCCTTTAGCTTTGTCTTTAGTTTTCTCTTTAGGTGAAAAACCTTTGAAAATATAAAAATAAAAAAACAATTATTAACAGTTAAAATGCAAAAAACGCATGTAGAAATGCACTATGTAAATGTGCAAATATGCCTTAAATACTTATGCAAAATAGACATATGAGAATAAATATTTTAAAACTACAAACCAGATAACACTTAAATGACTGTAGAAAAATAGGATTTAACTACTTAGTATACACATTAAAATTACAAGGAAATAAACTACCAGAAGAACCAATAGATAGTTTTCACATGACATCACAGAGTCGGGGATTCCCTGGTGGCGGCCATCTTGGAGGGCTAGCTTACCGTACGGGTCACTGAGCACACATTGTAGCATGCGAGTTACATTCATTTATATATTTACATTTATAGTTACATTACTATTTAAAGCTGCAATGGTGCAAACTTGTTGTATTCACGGCTGTCGTAATAGGTCAGATGATGAAGTCAAGTGGAGCTTTTATGGAATTCCCACTGTACGGGAGCATGAAGGCAAGCAAACAAATTAAGCATACAAAAGAGAAATCTATGGCTTGCAAGAATCAACCACAAGGATTATCAGCCTTCCAAACACAGCAAAGTCTGCTCCGATCATTTTATAAGTGGTAAGTTGTTTAAATAAACAATCAATTGTGTTTAAGTTTGTTTTTGGAAACCAAAACATCGTGCAAACAATCTCTGGAGAATGCCTAACTGGAACCGCTGAGTGTATGTTTACATTGTAATGTACACTTAATATCACTCGTTTGTCACGTTTCTATTTGAAACTTGTCACTTCACTCATGCAAGGGTCATTTTTGAAAAACATTTTAGGTCTATGAGAAAAAAAAAACAGTTTAAATCGGGAAGCTGCGCATATTTGTGCAGCCTGAGCGGTGTGCAGGACTGCGCAAGTGTGCGCAGCTTCCCGATTTAAACTGTTTTTTTTCTCATCCTTATACTTCCTGTTTCATGGACTGTAACGGATTTGCTTATTTATTAATTTTAATACAGAATTTACTTTGAAATTATAATCACACTCCAATGCCCCCCCTAAAAAAAAAAAATCGGATCTGCGCGATTCAGGCGGCATCTGTTGGATGGTGGGTTATGTGCACAGTGCAACACCTTGTGGTGTTGCCATGGTATGGCATAATGTACAAGGCTGTACACTGCGATTGCACGGCATTCAATAAAGTGTGAGCTGAAACATGGTGTCAGAAGCGGTATAGCTGACAAAACCAAAAAAAAAAAACGACCGTTGTTGTCAACTGGACACACAGTCTGAGAACATGGCATACAACAATATGATTCCAGCTCCGGGGGGCATGCAGATGTCTGTAGACCTGGCGAAGAACTGGGAGATTTTCTGGGCAGAGTTCGAGGACTATGTGTTAGCTGCTGGCCTGAGCAAGAAGCCTGAAGTGCAGGCAGCCTCGCTAAGGAGGCTAATGGGCAACGAGTGCTGACATATTTACATGCACAACATGATGTTGATTGCGGAGCAGAAGAAGGACCCTAATGCCATCCTCGATGCTTTGGGCGAGTACTTCAAGCCAGCGACAAATGTGACTTATGAAAGATATAAATTTGGATGCTGCAAACAGGAGACTGACAAACCGATAGACCATTTCCTGACGAGGCTGCATGAAGCAGCTACGTCCTGTGAATATCGTGGGCTGAAGGATGAGATGATCAGGGACAGGCTCATGCTTGGGGTAACAAGTGAGAACACCCGAAGGCGCTTGCTGCATGAACGAGAGCTAACGCTACCCACAGCGATTGAAATATGCCGTAAGGCAGAACTTACTGAGAAGCGCATGAAAATTATGGAGAGCCCACCAGCACAGGTAGACAGCGTGAACGCAACAGAAAAGCATGTGAGCTGCCAAAGTACGGAAAAGCAAGGGCGGGAGTTACATATGGCTTGCAGATACTGTGGAAACAGACACAAGTGTCGCAGAGAGCAGTGCCCAGCCTATGGTAAGACGTGCCGAGTGTGTGGCATCCCAAACCACTTCGCTAAAGTATGCCAAGCTAGCAGCAAAACGAAAGACATCAATGAGCTAGAAGACACAGAGCAGGAGGACACCGACACAGACATGTTCCTAGCCATGGAATGTATCAGCAACATGCAACCAAAGGGGCTCAAATGGTTTGTGCATCTGCGTCTGAACAAGAAAAGACAAGCATGTCAGTTAGATACAGGTGCAACTTGCAATGTAATGAGTTGCCAAATCAAAGAGAAGCTGTCTCCTGGAACAGCGCTCCATCCTAGCATGACTAAATTAAAACTTTATTCCGGGGAAACAATGCACTCACAGGGGAAGTTTCACACAGATTGCATCATTAGAGGAGTAAAGCACAGCCTGGTCTTTGAGATAGTGGAAGCACAGCAGGAGCCTCTCCTCTCCAGGGCCACATGCCAGCGCCTAGGCCTCATCACTTTCACTATCCCTGAGGAGTTACACAAAGTAGAGGTAGACCAGTGCACACCCCTCACTAGAGAGCAGCTACTTGCCACCTACGCCGACGTCTTCACGGACCCCATCGAGTCGGTCTCAGGGGAAATGCACTTTGAGCTGGATCCGAATATAACTCCAGTACAATGTGCACCTCATAATGTTCCGATAGCCTTGAGGGAGAGGGTCAAGGATGAGCTGGACAGGCACATCAGGGCAGGCAATATCGCCCCAGTGAGCGAGCCCACAGCATCGATAAGTAACATGGTGACTGTCGCAAAACCAGGGAAAATAAGGCTATGCATTGACCCTAAGCCCCTTAACCAAGCATTACTGAGATCTCACTATCACATGCCAACGTTGGAGGATGTGCTGTACAAGCTGCCCAAGGCTCGCCTCTTCACCCTAGTGGATGCTCGCGATGCTTTTCTCCAGTGCAAGCTCAACGATGAAAGCAGCCGTCTGACGACCTTCTGGATGCCTTGGAGCTGCATGAGGTGGCTCAAACTCCCATTCAGTGTCTCGGTAGCACCAGAAATATACCAATGCAAACAGCATGAACTGCTAGCAGGCCTGGTTGGAATTGAACCGATAGCCGATGACATCCTGGTGGTCGGGTGTGGCAACACGGATGCTGATGCGGAACGTGATCATGACAAAATCCTCATGGAGCTGCATCGCTCTCATGGAGCGATGCAGAGCTGTGAGATTGCGACTGAGCCAGCGGAAACTGCAGTTCAAACTTCAAGCCGTCCACTTCCATGGGCACATACTGTCCTCAGAAGGACTGAAGATCGACCCAGAGAAAACACAGGCTGTATTGGAGATGCCAACTCCAACAGATGCAAAAGTGGTACAACGCTTCATTGGGTTTGTGACATACCTTGCAAAATTCCTGCCAAAGCTCTCGGAGGTCTGTGAGCCTCTCTGCCGACTCCTGGACAAGGACACAGAATGGCATTGGCTGGCCAAACACGAGGATGCAGTGTGAGAAATAAAGCGACTGGTCTCCAACACGCCTGTTCTCCGATATTACGACGTCACAAAGCCTGTAACCATCCAAAGTGATGCAAGCATGACGGGGCTGGGATGCTGCTTGCTGCAGGGGGGGCAGCCGGTGGCTTTTGCCTCGAGAGCCCCGACACAAAGCAAAACTATGCTCAAATTGAGAAAGAATGCTTGAGTATAGTCTTCGCATGCCAGAGATTCCACCAATATCTATATGGTAGAGACACAATCACAGCAGAAACAGACCACAAGCCACTGATCACAATCTTCAAGAAGCCCCTACTGAGTGCACCTAAACACCTTCAAGGAATGCTAATGCAGCTTCAATGCTACAACCTTGATGTGGTGTACAAGCCCGGTCCTGAAATGTACGTCAGTGACACCTTAAGCCGAGCTGCGCTACCTCTCCATTGTCCGGATACCCCACATGTGCGACATGCAGTGTTTGCCACCCAGGCAAAGTATGCACAGTTGGACAAAGCCCAGCACCTGAATGTCACTTCTTTCAGATTCCATCAAATAGCACAGCACACCGGCACGGATGATGTACTCCAAGAGCTGAAGACGGTGATCCTGAACAGTTGGCCTGACTTCAAGGAGGACACCCCGCTGACAGTGCGTGACTATTGGGCCTTCAGGGATGAACTGAATGTGCAAAACGGTGTGATATACAGAGGACAGTGCATTGTCATCCCAAAGGCCCTGAGAGCAGAACTCCTCAAGCGCATACACGCAAGCCATATAGGTGGTGAGGCATGTTATAGACGGGCCAGAGATGCCCTCTTCTGGCCAAGCATGAGAACCGAAATCAAAGACTTTGTGGCCAACTGTTCAGCATGCAATGAATACGCAAGGAACCAGCAGAAGGAACCCATGATGTCGCATGAGATACCCACTCGTCCCTGGGAAACGGTGAGCATGGACATCTACTCATATGCGGGCAAAGAATTCCTGATCATGGTAGACCACTACTCTGACTTTTGGGAAATTGACCAGCTGCCGGACCTCTCAGCCAACACACTCATTGCGCGCTGCAGAGCACAGTTTGCGAGATATGGACAGCCTGACAAAGTCATCACGGATAATGGTCCACAGTTCACCTGTGAGCAATTCAGGAAGTTTGCAACAAGCTGGGGCTTCACCCACGTCATGTCCTCCCCCAATCACCCAAAGTCAAACGGCAAGGCCGAGTCAGCTGTGAAGATAGTGAAATCACTCTGCAAGCGGGCAAAAGCAGATGGGACGGATGCGTGGATGGCCATTCTCCACTGGCGCAACACACCCACAGATGGGATGGACAACAGCCCGGCACAGCGCCTAATGTCACGGAGGCTCAAAAGCTCACTACCAGTGGCAGCCAGTCTGCTGCAACCACACGTGGTAGCTGGAGTGACTGAAAAGCGGCGGTGGAAATGGCGGATGGCAAAATCAACCTATGACAGATCCGCCAGGGACCTCCCAGAGCTGGTCGTGGGAGAACAGATCAGAATGAAACCTCTACCTGGTGACCGCACTGGAAAGTGGCCGCTGGGTCACTGTGTCCAGAAAGTCACTCCCCGCTCATTTGTAGTGGATGTTGATGGCACACTCTACAGACGCAACTGAGTGGATCTTCGAATGGCAGAGCGCTCCGCAGCAGCACGGCCGATCATCGGGCTCGAGGAGAATAGCCTGGAACAGGGGCACAGGGACGCGACGCCAGCCTCTGCCGGGACTGGGCATGGGCCGTGCCAGGAAGGGACAAAAGGGTCCGAGGATGTACATCCCCCAAGCACTCCAGCGCCTCACACCTCGGCTGCCCCACGGCCTGGACAGTGCCAGACACCAGGGGAGCACAGCGGTACACCGGGCCATGCCATCACCACACGCAGCGGTCGTCTCTCACGGCCACCTCAGAGGCTGAACTGGTGACACTCTCTTCTAGAGCTGGCATGCACCGACACCTCACATGACCTGGGGCTCAACTAGGGTGTAGGCAGATCCCTGCCCTTACTAACACCCCCCCCCAAAAAAAAAGTTTGTGAACAGACATTTGAATGCGAGTTGTTGATTTGCTGATTTATGTTAACACAGGGAGGCACGGTGGTGTAGTGGTTAGCGCTGCCGCCTCACAGCAAGAAGGTCCTGGGTTCAAGCCCCAGGGCCGGCGAGGGCCTTTCTGTGTGGAGTTTGCATGTTCTCCCCGTGTCCGTGTGGGTTTCCTCCGGGTGCTCCGGTTTCCCCCACAGTCCAAAGACATGCAGGTTAGGTTAACTGGTGACTCTAAATTGACCGTAGGTGTGAATGTGAGTGTGAATGGTTGTCTGTGTCTATGTGTCAGCCCTGTGATGACCTGGCGACTTGTCCAGGGTGTACCCCGCCTTTCGCCCGTAGTCAGCTGGGATAGGCTCCAGTTTGCCTGCGACCCTGTAGAAGGATAAAGCGGCTAGAGATAATGAGATGAGATGTTAACACAGAATAGACCTGACTTGTTTTGACAAATTTGATACATACCAGAATAAGGAGATAGTATGTCAAAAAAAAAGGACTTTTGTTATTACACTGATGGGTAAGGCATGTTAAAATGTGAGAGTACTAGTTGTTCATAAGTTAGAGTTCATAAGTTATATTACGGTAATGTTGGCACAGCCTACAAATGTTCTTGTAAAGCTAAGTGTTGAAAGATAGTTAATGAGTTGATGAAACCTCAATCTGAAGAAAGGGAGATGTTGGATGGTGGGTTATGTGCACAGTGCAACACCTTGTGGTGTTGCCATGGTATGGCATAACGTATAAGGCTGTACACTGCGATTGCGTGGCATTCAATAAAGTGTGATCTGAAACAGCATCCGCCAAAAGGCATGCTGTGAATATATAAAGTTGTATATATCAGACAGCCTTTAAAGTTTGATGAAGTCAGTTTCAGGCTTTGGAGCAGGCTTTGGCAGTTTCAGGCTTTGGCAGCCCTGCATAGTCACTTGAAAATGCATCTTTGTCCACTTCGTAGGGGTCAATTCCCCAATCAAGGCCAGTTTGGCTGCATACCATGAGATGTGTATCTATATACTTCTGTTTGCTTGATTTTGCCGACATTGATCTTTATTTTAGAAAACTGACTATATAACTTCATAAATTCATCTGAGATAACGTAGCCAGTAGTGGCGATGGTCCGTTTTGTTTGCCCATCAAGATGGCGGCTGGGGGGCGTTCCCCCGAATACCGTGACGTCAGTGAAAACTATCTATACAACCACACAAGCCATAGCAGTATGCTCAATTTGGCCATTCACAGCTGCTTTAAGTAGCCCACAAATCCACTGCAACTACCAATACCATATAATGCAGATAAATATTGCAATGAAGGAATCTGTGCCCAGGTTTATACTTAACCACACGAACAAACAATAAGATGCCAACAATGAAGTACAAACACTACGCTGCGTGTATTCAAATAGAAAGCCCAACACCCAACACTGTTGCACGGCCACGCATTGTCAAAGGAAATACCAACCAAATACAGAGATGCAGCACAATAAACAATTTCAACATTGAGTAAAGCACAACAAAATACAAATGCTTACCAACTGCCTCTCCAGTTTCCCAAATGCTACATTTGCACAGTGTTAGCTCAAGTAGGTCAGAAGCACAACAGTTTTAAAATAACTCTTACCAGTCTCTCACCACCCCACAACTAATCAGCTGATCAACACACCTGTGAGCCTTCAGTTTGCAGCTCACACTCAGCTGAAACGAGCCCAGCTACAATTGATAATCAGCTGACTGGCAATGCTCGTTCCAGTCAATCAGCTGAGTTGCAGTGATCTCACTTTCAAACACACTTTTTTTTTTCCAGTTTTCTAAACACACATTTTCCCCTGTATTTCCCAAATGTAAATAAACACCATTAAAAACCAGTTTGACTTTACAGTTACTAACAACAAGTCTAAAAGCCAGGGTCTGTCATTGTATGGGGTTGTGTCAGTGCCAGTGACACTTCTGTGATGGCATCATTAATGTAGAAAAGTACATTGAGATTTTGGAGCAATAAATACTGCCTTAAAGAAGACATCTTCCAGGGATATTTCAAAAAGACAAAGCCACATTAAGTACACATTACAAAGGCATGGCTGTGGAAGAAGAGGGTCTGTTCCCAACAGAGAATGTGTGGTGAATTTTGAAATGAAAAATATGACAACTACGCCATACGGTGCACACCTTAAGACCTGTTTACAGGAAGAATCAGACAAAACGACATCTGAAATGCTTGACCACTTGGTGCCTTCCATGTCTAAACATCTGTAAGTGTTGTGAGAAGGAACAGCATCATTTTAAAGTGGTAAATGCTATACCATTCCTGAAATGTGTTGCAAGAATCAAAATTGAAATCAGTGTTTATTGTGGAAAAAGCAATAAATTTCATGAGGTAAAACATCAAATAATCTGCTGTTGTATTATTTTGAGTGCAATGCAGGTCAAAGATTATTTACAGATCATTGTTTTCAGTTTTAATTTCAACATACAATGGTGCTTGAAAGTTTGTGAACCCTTAAGAATTTTCTATATTTCTGCATAACTATGACCTAAAACATCATCAGATTTTCACACAAGTCCTAAAAGTAGATCAAGAGAATCCAGTTAAACAAATGAGACAAAAATATTATACTTGGTCATTTATTTATTGAGGAAAATTGAGGGACATTCTTAAGTGATGAACTGAATGTTACAGAACTAGTGCCATCCTGCACATGGTTCGTTTAATCAACACTTAACTGTTCAAATGTTCTTCCTATGTTCTAATTAGAAGTATAAGTCTGAATATTGATCTTTTACGTTATTTTTAATGTTAACAATCATATTTTGTAATGTCACAACATCAATTCAGCCCTTGGGCTGCAACTGTGGTGATATGAAGTTGTATTCTTAATAAAACCATTACTAGAAAATGATCCAATATTACATATTTGTGAGTGGCAAAAGTATGTGAACCTCTAGGATTAGCAGTTAATTTGAAGGTGAAATTATAGTCCGGTGTTTTCAATCAATGGGATGACAATCAGGTGTGAGTGGGCACCCTGTTTTATTTAAAGAACAGGGATCTATCAAAGTCTGATCTTCGCAACACGTGTGGAAGTGTATCATGGCATGAACAAAGGAGATTTCGGAGGACCTCAGAAAAAGCGTTGTTGGTGCTCATCAGGCTGGAAAAGGTTATAAAACCATCTCTAAAGAGTTTAGACTCCACCAATCCACAGTCAGACAAATTGTGTACAAATGGAGGAAATTCAAGGCCATTGTTACCCTCCCCAGGAGTGGTCGACCAACAAAGATCACTCCAAGAGAAAGGCGTGTAATAGTCGGCGAGGTCACAAAGGACCCCAGGGTAACTTCTAAGCAACTGAAGGCCTCTCTCACATTGGCTAATGTTAATGTTCATGAGTCCACCATCAGGAGAACACTGAACAACAATGGTGTGCATGGCAGGGCTGCAAGGAGAAAGCCACTGCTCTCCAAAAAGAACATTGCTGCTTGTCTGCAGTTTGCTACAGATCACGTGGACAAGCCAGAAGGCTATTGGAAAAATGTTTTGTGGATGTATGAGACCAAAATATAACTTTTTGGTTTAAATTAGAAGTGTTATGTTTAGAGAAAGGAAAACACTGCATTCCAGTATAAGAACCTTATCCCATCTGTGATACATGATGGTGGTAGTATCATGGTTTGGGCCTGTTTTGCTGCATCTGGGCCAGGATGGTTTGCCATCATTGTTGGAACAATGAATTCTGAATTATACCAGTGAATTCTAAAGGAAAATGTCAGGACATTTGTCCATGAACTGAATCTCAAGAGAAGGTGGGTCATGCAGCAAGACAACAACCCTAAGCACTCAAGTTGTTCTACCAAAAAATGGTTAAAGAAGAATAAAGTTAATGTTTTGGAATGGCCAAGTCAAAGTCCTGACCTTAATCCAATCGAAATGTCATGGAAGGACATGTGAGGAAACCCACCAACATCCCAGAGTTGAAGCTGTTCTGTATGGAGGAATAGCCTAAAATTCCTTCAAGCTGGTGTGCAGGACTGATCAACAGTTACCAGAAATGTTTAGTTGCAGGGGGTCACACCAGATACTGAAAGCAAAGGTTCACATTCTTTTGCCATTCACAGATATGTAATATTGGATAATTTTCCTCAATAAATAAATGACCAAGTATAATATTTTTGTCTCATTTGCTTAACTGGGTTCTCTTGATCTACTTGTAGGACTTGTGTGAAAATCTGATGATGTTTTAGGTCATATTTATGCAGAAATATAGAAAATTCGAAAGGGTTCACAAACTTTCAAGCACCACTGTACCATACAAACTATTTTTTTTTCTGATTTGGGGTTGTATAAAACATCAACTATAATCTGTAGACTGCTGAGAATTTCATTATTATTATTATTATTATTATTATTATTTGCTGTCTCCTGTTTACTGTAGCTGTTTACTCTATTTGAAGGCATCTTTGCTTTACCAAATTTCATTTCAATGACTATTTAATCAAGCAATTTTTTTGTAAAATCATTTTTATTGACAATAATAGACACAAAAGATTTTGATGAAAGTAGTAAGGATGACAAAAAGCAAATTCCAAGATATTCCATATATGTTACCACATTACCAGTACCTCTACACTCTGCCATGTACCACCTACTTATTTTCAGAGTTTTATTTATCTCCAGATTGTCAGACTGATTACTTTCTTTAAATGACCCTCACAGGTCAGCCCATAATAGACTGGCCTCCTACACAAAGGAAAGGGGCAATCTATTATCTTCCTACCCTCCACATGGATGTGAGTATCCAATCTCTTCAGTAACAGAATCTCTATGATACAAAAGGGCATCTAGGGAAACATTTCAGATTATAGGGAGTTGGAGATGGAAAAGACATATGCATTAAATATGTATATTTTAGATGTATATATCTTATCTAAAATAAATATTTAGATTTACATTTAACAAATGGCAGATGATAATTTGGACCAATAATTTCTAAATACGTCAGAAATGTAAATGGCAGTGTTGTAGTCGAATCACTAAACCTCGAGTCCAAGTCCAGTCTCAAGTCCCCAGTGTTCAAGTCCAAGTCATTCAAGAGAATTTCAAGTCGAGTCCGATACAAATGACACAGCTGTCACACATGCACACTCTTTAAAACACATTGATAGCTTGAAGTTCAAGCTTCAGGATTGAAGTTTGAGGTTGTCTCCTCCATAGTTCTTCTACATAAGGAACACATTGCAGTGCATTTTTTCCCCACTGCACAATAAGTCTTTATAAGCAAAGTGGACAATCCTAGGGGTGTTCTCTCCAGGCACTTTAGCACCATTAATGTTAGTTTGTTCCTGAACATGACGTATGAACAGGTGAATGTGCATTCTCTTGCACAACCTTAGTATAAAAATTAATGTAGATACAAAATATCTTATGCCAAATTATTATGCCATGTTACAAAAATAAAGAAAAAAATCAGTCCTTGTCTCCAATTTATGAGCCTGAATGCAGTTAACGCACGAGTCCAAGTCTGAATCATCAGTGCTCAAGTCCAAGTCAAGTCACAAGTCCTTAAAATTAGGGCACGAGTCAGACTCGAGTCTGAGTCCTGGAGTTGAGTACTACAAGTACGAGTAAATGATCAGTGTCCTCATCTCATTGTACTGGGCATATCATACTAGCATTAGAATTAGATGCAGAATTAGAAATATACTACAAAAAATAGAAGCAATTTGAGGACAGTATTAAATACAACATGACACTATCTTAATTAATTAATTCTATTGATATTTTGTTTGAGGGGGGCACGGTGGTGTAGTGGTTAGCGCTGTCGCCTCACAGCAAGAAGGTCCGGGTTCGAGCCCCGTGGTCGGCAAGGGCCTTTCTGTGCAGAGTTTGCATGTTCTCCCCGTGTCCGCATGGGTTTCCTCCAGGTGCTCCGTTTTCCCCCACAGTCCAAAGACATGCAGGTTAGGTTAACTGGTGACTCTAAATTGACTGTAGGTGTGAATGAGAGTGTGAATGGTTGTCTGTGTCCATGTGTCAGCCCTGTGATGACCTGGCGACTTGTCCAGGGTGTACCCCGCCTTTCGCCCGTAGTCAGCTGGGATAGGCTCCAGCTTGCCTGAGACCCTGTAGAACAGGATAAAGTGGCTAGAGATAATGAGATGAGATGAGATATTGTGTTTGTTTTACACAGTGATGGAGACAGCATCTTAATTGGAGATGCTTTTGTTTGTGCTATGGATCATTTAAAATAGAATAAATTAAAATTAGGAACAATACAGTGAACAATACCCATAAAAGGTAAATGCTTGGTCATATCCTTTGAACTATGAGTACATTTTCCTTACAGGAGAGCACATCAAGTTAACACAAAACATTGGCATTATTTTATTAATTCAACAAATCAAAATAGCAAATTAAAATCATCATGAAGGAGCTGATCTCTCTCTCTCTCTCTCACCCACCCACTGACCTCCCCCCCCCACACACACTTAAGTGTTACCTAATTTTAATACAAATAACCTGCATTTCCTGCATTAATATTAACTGAAAAATATTCAATTTAATTAATTACTGTAAACATCTGAATATTGGTTATTTTATTTCAAGACACTATGCTAGGAAATTATTGCATGCCATTAAAATGCATTTTTTAAATCAGAAAAAAAATCTGAACATGCTGATGAATAAATCCATTTTAATTAGTAAGGGGTTAGATGCTGCAGGTCATCTGAGAATGTTTTCAAACGCTTGTGATACCTCATAAATATACATTTTAAGAATGTAAGGTCAATATGCAACCTCCAACATTGAGGTTTTTGTATGATCATTAATATTTCAGACAGAATCAGCATGTCAGTTGTGTCTTGAGATGAAGTGTTTACTGAGTATTAATATATGCAAATTTATCTTTTGTTTATTGAACTCCATGATCAGCAATATCTGAATAACAAAATAATCAAAGAGAAAATGACAAAAGGGCAAAAGTCTAATAGACTAATTATTGACCACTAATCACGGAATTATGATAAGAAGCAGAAAGTCTGTCAGGAAGAATTGAACATTTGAGAATGTAAGCAATACAGTATGGTAAAGATTTATTTGTAGTAACTGACCATGAGTCAAGCAGAATGGACTACTCACAATTGGAAGAGCATCCTCCTCACACTCTGGGTGTGTTTTAGTGCAACTAATTGCACACAATATTGGTATTGGTCCCACTTTGACATTACAAATGACAATAAGACATGCCAGGGGCTGCTTGGGGAGAACAAGGATGGTGCACTTTTTGACAGATTCTCCATCTAGTTTCACTTCATTCTCCTGCCATCTGTCCCTTCAGCCAGTTTCTCTCAAATATCTGACAGTTCTATGTTGAAAAGGTAGATGCCACAGTCCCTGATGCAATTCTTAGTGTAACTGTCAAATTGAAATGACTATTCAGGAGCTGGAATACTTCTAGAAACAAATGAACACATGTAATGATCTTAGTTTTTACACTGGACCATGGCTATATACAGAATTGGTGTGCCTCAGGGTTCCACACTATAGGATCACTGGTGTTCTCCAAATATGTAAATAATCTTTGTGATAATTTATCAAATGCTGTTTTCCATTTTATACAGATAACACAGTTGTCTATTGAGCAATCCCTTCAGTTGTGCAAACCCTTGAATTCCTGCAGTCTGCCTTTGATGTTGTGCAGTCCAATTTGATTCAGATTAAGTTGGTGTTAAATGCAGACAAAACCAAGTTTATACTACTTTCAAAGGGAAAAGGGTTAAAGTCTAATCTTCCAAAGTTATCAATGGCTAAAGGGGTTGAAATCAAAACTTTCACAACATATGGGACATTCCACCGAATGGGTGCCATTTGCTTGTTGTACCACTCCCAAATTAAACTTAATTTGTTATATCTTTTCAACACTGATTATAATAACACACATATTTAACTATTCAAAATGTGTATTGGTCAACCTCAGGCTATGTTACAAGGTTTGGAAGTCAAAGATGGCTGCATTTTTTTCAGTCCTGTTACCAAAACTCTGAAAGTAACAGGACTGAGTTTTTAGCCTAGGATTAGCTAATACATGGAATTAAGCCACATGGCGTCATCGCTAATAGCATGACCACACTTAGCACATTCTAGTGATTTACCAAAAATCTGTATTTTTAAAATAAACAAACATCATCTAAGAAATAATTTAAGTAACAGGACAGTATGTTGACATTGACCTTATCAGTCAAAGTAAAAAAATCATCACATATACAGAAAAGTAAATGAGAGAACTAACTTTTGGTCTTTCCATGGCCTTCAGAAGACACAACTGATGTAACTTCCTGTTGAGCATGTGATTTATGGAATGTTCCAAATTTGTCAGATGGGGTAATATGTTTGGGTAACAGGACTGAGTGAAAACCCAGGGACATGACTAAAATGTGTATTTTAACTAAGATATTGTGGATTTCTAATGAAAAAAAATATTTAAACCATGGATAGGATATGGAGTCACACAACAGTGAAAAAGAAATACTGTTTCTGAAGGATTTTAATCATAATATTTCATAGTTAAGTATAGAGTGCGGGGACAGGTAACACATGCTATTTTTCAGTGTTTTAGATAGTTTTTATTAATCTTTACAATTATATATCTTAAATTTGAAATCAGATCAATGTGCAGGACATTCTGCATAATAAGGAAATGTATTTTAAAGTACATTTTTATGTGCATTTATACATTTAATTTTCTAGGGACAGAAATGGCACCGATTCGGTGGAATGGCTCATATCAGTATTTGGGTATTAATATTGATCAGAATCTGTTATTGAAATCACACATTGCCGCCCCCCCCCCCCCCCAAGCTGACACTAAAATTAAGTTTCTTTTTTTAGGAATAAATCCTGTTTCTCCTTCCAGACAAGGAAACACTTCATCTCATCAACTTTATGAATGTATCTGACTTGTGTCTTGGATCCTGTATGCCATTGTGCTTGGTGACTTTGTTACTAGATGTGGAAACCACATACACCACCGTTCTCTGTATGCTGCTGCTAAATGGCCATCTCTGTATGTCTGCAGACTTTTCTTTGTTTGGCTTATATATATATATATATATATATATATATATATATATATATATATATAATTCCTTGGGCTGGTTCTTTCTTATGTGTACATACAAGCGTTTAAAAAAAATCAATATAGCCTGCATGCTCATAATATTTTGCAAATGTTTGTCCCTGGAGTCAGAACAGAATTAGACAAAAAAAAAAAATTGAAATATGCAGCTATTTTCTGCTGGAATAATGTAAAGAAGGAAGTGTAACTGACAGAGACAGTTACTATGGAGGAATTTAAGTCAATTTTAAAGGAAGAAGAAAATAGTGCTCTTGGGCAATGTGATTGCTAATAAATTTGCTCTGGAATCATTTTTGAAATCATACATGTTTTGTGTGTGATATTTTATTGCATAGAAACTGGATATTGCAGTATGTTCATTTACAGTTGTATTTGTAGTGTGTGACTGGTATAGTTGTCTGTTTTGTTTGTATTTTATTCTTGGAAAAATGTTTGCTGATCTCTTGGCTAAGTCACTCTTGAAAAAGAGATTTTTAATCTCAGTGGGACTGTATCTGGTTAAATAAAGGATATTAAATTAAAATAATTCATTCTGTCATTTCTCCATTAGTCTCATGGCCTTCTGGATCACACTTGGAATGCAGCCACTTGGGAGATTCTTATGAGGCAAGGGACCCTTCTTTTTTTTTGGGGGGGGGGAGACAGGTATGTGCATTTATCATATCAGAAACAATAAAGAACAAACAGTGTTGTAACAATGAGGCTCCCAAATACCAGCTGTGAAACAAGAGTGTACCTGTCGACAAGGCTACTGAAACTCCACAGTTCTCATCAAATTGGAGAATTTAAAATCTGTAAACAAATATTCTCAAAGTCTTTCCTAGAAGCAGTATGTAAAAACAGACCCACACTGCTGGAGATTGAAAAATCTTGATCACTTATTTACCTGTCCAGTGCACACATTGTTTAAATAGAAAATACACTCGTGACCATGCGCATGTTAATTTGAAAATGAGGCATGGTCATGTGCATTGTTGGCACATTGTTGTCTTGAGGTCGTGGAAAGCGATTGACCAAAAAAAAAATACTTCGTCTGAAGTCAGTGGTATTTAAAAAAAATAATAATATATGCCGACATAGGTGGGTGCACAATGCGTATCCACTTTGCGTGTTACATGCACAGAGGCACATAGCAGTGCATAAACATGGAAAAGATTAAAAATAAAAATATTACAAAATGAAAGATATATATATATATATATATATAAGATTAAAAATAAAAAGATTACAATATGATATATATTTTTTTTAACTTATATATAATATCCATCCATTATCTGTAGCTGCTTATCCTGTCCTACAGGGCTGCAGGCAAGCTGGAGCTGACTATGGGTGAGAGGCGGGGTACACCCTGGACAATTCGCCAGGTCATCGCAGGGCTAACACATAGAGACAAACAACTATTAACACTGACATTCACACCTATGGTCAATTTAGAGCCACCAATTAGCCTAACCTGCATGTCTTTGGACTGTGGGGGAAACCGGAGTACCCAGAGGAGACCCACACAGACATGGGGAGAACATGCAAATTCCACACAGAAAGGCCCTCGTCGGTCGCTGGGCTCGAACCCAGGACCTTCTTGCTGTGAGGCAACAGTGCTAACCACTACACGTGTGTGTGTGTGTGTGTTGCCCCAAAACCTGCATATATGGTTCAGCTGCAATGGTTACTTCCCAGATGTGCAAGCTACCTATGCCATGTGCACTGATGCACCCTTATACCATCACAAATGCTAGCTTTTGAACTGTGTGCTGATAACAAGCTGGATGATCCTTCTCCTCTTTAGCCCAGAGGCTAAAGAAGTCTACATGATTTCCAAAAAGAATTTCTAATTTTGATTCATCAGACCTCGGGACAATTTTCCACTCTGCCTCAGTCCATGATTTTGAGCCCAGAGACGGTACCAGTGTCTACACATGGTCTTATGTAACTTGCATTTCTGAAATGAAGTAACAAACTGTTCACAGTCAATGGTTTTCGGAAGTGTTCCTGAGACCATGCAATATTTTCCATTACATAATCTTATCTATTTTTAATGCAGTGTTACCTGAGGGCCCAAAGCTCATGGGCATCCAATGTTGGTTTTTGCCCTTGTCCTTTGTGTACAGAGATTTCTCTGGATTATCTGAATCTTTCAATGATATTATGTATTATGGATGACGTGGTCATTGGCACGGTGGTGTAGTGGTTAGCAGTGTCGCCTCACAGCAAGAAGGTCCTAGATTCGAGCCCAGCAGCCAGCGAGGGCCTTTCTGCGTGGAGTTTGCATGTTCTCCCCGTGTCTGCGTGGGTTTCCTCTAGGTGCTCTGGTTTCCCCCACTGTCCAAAGACATGCTAGTTAGGCTAATTGGTGGCTCTAAATTGACCGTAGGTGTGAAGGTGAGTGTGAATAGTTGTTTGTCTCTATGTGTCAACCCTGCGATAACCTGGCGACTTGTCCAGGGTGTACCCTGCCTCTCGCCCATAGTCAGCTGGGACAGGCTCCAGTTTTCCTGCGACCCTGTAGAGCAGGATAAGCGGCTACAGATAATGGATGGGTGGATGATGTGGGTCCTGAAATCCTTTGCAATGTTACATTGAGGAGCGTTATTCTTAAATTGTTGCATTATTTTCCCATGCAGTCTTTCACAGAGTAGCGAACCCCTCCCCATCTTTACTTATGAGAGACTCCACCTCTCTGGGATGCTCTTTTGTATATTCAATCATGTTACTGACCTGTTGCCAGTTAACCCAATTAGTTTTATTTTAACATTACACAACTTTTCTTATATCTTGTTGCTCCTGTCACATGTTTTCTTAAAACATGTTACGAGCATTAAATTCAAAATGGGTATATATATCAATTTCAACTTTTGATTTTTGTCTTTGTACTATTTTCAATAAAATGAGAAACAGCACTGATCTGCAATGGCAACTTATCTGTCTTATTGACAAACAAACAAACTGAATTGTCAATGTCAGGTGCACACAGGATCAGGAGACAGATGGAGGTGCATAGTTTTATTCATAAGAGCAAAGCACAAAACAAACATGATAACAAAGGTACTGGTAACACTGAATAAACAGGGCTGAGCAATGCAGTAGGAAAATAACAATCACAAGACAAAAATGTCCATGCATCTCAGGCTTTTAACAAAGAACTAATTACCAAAATAAACTAAGAACAGGTTGCATCGTCCTAACATGTGATCAGTGCAGGGGCTGTTGGGAAACAGAGTTCATCACCAGCTGTGAGGTGCACTTTCTGGAAAGCACAACGTGGATGTCCTGCCCATGACAGTAAAACTTGTCTATAATTTACAGCCTTCCAT
Source organism: Neoarius graeffei (assembly GCF_027579695.1). Classification (NCBI taxonomy): domain Eukaryota; kingdom Metazoa; phylum Chordata; class Actinopteri; order Siluriformes; family Ariidae; genus Neoarius; species Neoarius graeffei. The sequence continues at coordinate 60,287,338 of NC_083582.1, read as the reverse complement.
CAAAGCAAAAAAACAAACAAACCAAGCAAACACACACACACACACACACACAAAGAGAGAGAGAGAGAGCATTTTATATATTATCGGAGTGCACCGAGAACACCTCTCAAAGTAATCTAGCACTCTTTTGCATTGCCAAGGACACAGTTTGTTTGTGTGCTAAACCACCACCCTATTACAAGTTTGCAAAATATCATCATCATCATCATATAACTAATTGGTGGCACCTGTACAAAACATCTACATTATAGAAAAATGTAAACATAAATATGTATTAAATGTTGTTCTTTTAACTTGACACAAAGTAGATAGGAGGGGCGGTCTGGTATTTCATATTCTTTTATTATCCCTATTCATCTCATCTCATCTCATTATCACTTGCCGCTTTATCCTGTTCTACAGGGTCGCAGGCAAGCTGGAGCCTATCCCAGCTGACTACAGGCGAAAGGCGGGGTACACCCTGGACAAGTCGCCAGGTCATCACAGGGCTAGATATTATTATTATTATTATTATTATTATCTCATCTCATTATCTCTAGCCGCTTTATCCTGTTCTACAGGGTCACAGGCAAGCTGGAGCCTATCCCAGCTGACTACAGGCGAAAGGCGGGGTACACCCTGGACAAGTCGCCAGGTCATCACAGGGCTAGATATTATTATTATTATTATTATTATTATTATTATTATTATTATTATTAATAATAATAATAATAATAATAATAATAATAATAATAATATTCAAGTAACCATAGTGCTACATAATTAATTTGCTTATACTACAATTATATAATGTTAGAAAATGATAGGTGCTTGAGAAGAGAGAGGAAAAAAAAGAACAAAAAAACCCACAAAAATCCCCAGAAGCATCTCTGATTATAATGTAGAATAACATGCACTGTGTTTAAGAGTGAATAACCTCTCTGAGGGCAACAACAACAACAACAACAACAACTTTGGTAGCACTTGCCTCTCAATGAGATATGACAGGTTTTGGCTAATGAAAAGGAGCACTGTGGACTCTTTCCAAATATCCTCAGTTTGAGGTATACAAATTTCTCATTGAGAGGTAAGCTATGATAATTATAAAGATTAATCTTCTGTTAACCATCTGTTCCAAAATCACTTTGTCACATCCATCTAGGATTGTCTTCTCCAGCAGAGGCTTTTGCTCTTCATGTTCTTCCCCACCTTCAGGGCTTGGTGGGATGTCTTTGTAGATCTTACAGAAAGAAAAGTCTCTCACAAATTGAAAGTAGGATTGACATTTCAACTGCTGGACAGCCTAAAGGGGAAGCTTGTGTGGTCCTGGGAGCCCTGGTGCTAGTCTTCCTGCCCCAGACCCATGCCAAATATTGCACAAGTAAAAGGCTGAACTCACATCAGTTCATCAATATGTAATTGACTGGCACTGTTACAGGTCCCATTTGAGTGCAGTATCTGGGCAGTGAGCCATACTTCCAGCAGTGACTGGGCAAACAGTGCCAAATGGAGAGCTTTGTGTAAAAATTGTTTTTTTTCCCATTTGTTTGCATTTGCTATACAATTCAGTTTAAAACACTGGCCCATTGCTGCACTTTGCATTAGGAATTGAAAATGCACATGTGAGAAAATGAAATGTGCAGTTTGTTTCTTTCATGGAAATGAAGTGGAAACATAAACTGTATACAGCATGTTCTCTGGTTTTTCCATCCATCCATTTTCTACCGCTTATCCGGATCCGGGTCGTGGGGGTAGCAGCCTAAGCAGAGCAGCCCAGACTTCCCTCTCCCCAGCCACCTCCACCAGCTCTTCCAGGGGAATACCGAAGCATTCCCAGCCTAGCTGAGAGATGTAATCTCTCCAGCATGTCCTGGGTCTGCCCTAGGGTCTCTTCCCGGTGGGGCATGCCCAGAGAACCTCCCTTGGGAGGCGTCCAGGGGGCATCCTAACAAGGTGCCCAAACTACCTCAGCTGACTCCTTTCGATGTGGAGGAGCAGAGGTTCTACTCCGAGTCTCTTCCGAATGGCCAAGCTTCTCACCCTGTCTCTAAGGGAGAGCCCAGCCACCCTGAGGAGAAAACTCATTTCTACTGCTTGTATCTGCGATCTTATTCTTTCAGTCACTACCCACACCTTGTGACCATAGGTGAGAGTGGAAACATAGATGGACCAGTAAATTGAGAGCTTTGCCTTTTAGTTCAGCTCTCTCTTTACCACAACAGACTGGTTTAGCATTCACATCACTGCTGATGCTGCCCCGATCTGTCTGTCCAACTCCTGCTCCCCCTTACCATCACTCGGGAACAAAACCCCAAGATACTTAAACTCCTCCACTTTAGGTAGCAACTCCCCTCTGACCTGAAGTAGGCACTCCACCCATTTCTGGCTGAGCACCATAGCCAATGACTTGGAGATGCTGATCCTCATCCCATCCACTTCGCACTCAGCTGCAAACCATCCCAGCACATGCTGTAAGTCAAAAATTGATGAAGCCAACAGGACCATATCATCTGCAAAAAGCAGAGATGTGATCCTGATGCCACCAAACTGGACACCCTCTGCCCCTTGGCTGCACCTAGAAATTCTGTCCACAAAAGTTATGAACAGAACCAGTGACAAAGGGCAGCCCTGGCGGAGTCCCACATGCACCGGGAACAAGTCCTACTTACTGTCTGCAATCCGAACCAAACTCCTGCTCCAATCATAGAGGGTCCAAATGGCCCACAGTAGTGGGCCCTGAACCCCATACTCACGAAGCACCCCCCACAGGGCACCATGAAAGACACGGTCGTAAGCCTTCTCTAAGTCCACAAAACACATGTAGACCAGTTGGGCAAACGCCCATGCACCCTCCAGTACCCTTGCAAGGATAAAGAGCTGGTCCAGTGCTCCACGACCAGGACAAAAACTGCATTGTTCCTCCTGAATCTGAGGTTCGACTATCAACCGGACTCTCCTCTCCAGCACCCCAGCATAGGCTTTCGCAGGGAGGCTGAGAAGTGCCCCCCTTTTTAAAAAGGGGTACCACCACCCCAGTCTGCCAATCCAGAGGCACTGTCCCTGACCTCCATGCAATGTTGAAGAGGTGTGTCAGCCAAGACAGCCCAACAACATCCAGTCCCTTCAGGAAATCAGGACAACTCTTATCCACCCCCAGAGCCCGGCCACCGAGGAGCTTTTTAACCACCTCAGCAACCTCAGCCCCTGTGATGGGCAAGTCCTCCCAAGCATCCTCAGACTCTACGTCCTCCTCGGACAGCATGAAGGTGGAATTGAGAAAATCCTTGGAGTATTCCTTCTACTGCCAGATGGTGTCCCCAGTTGAGGTCAACAGCACTCCATCCTCACTGTAAACAGTAGGCACTGCTTCCCCTTCCTGAGCCGCCAGATGGTTTGCCAGAATCTCTTTGAGCCCAACCAAAAATCACTTTCCATGGCTTCACCAAACTCCTCCCACACCCGAATTTTTGCTTCAGTGACTGCCAGAGCTGCATTCTGCTTGGCCCATCGGTATCTGTCAGCTGCCTCTGGAGACCCACAGGCTAACCAAGCTCGATAGGACTCCTTCAGCTTGATGGCTCCCCTCACCACAGTTGTCCACCGGGTTCGGGGATTACCACCACAACAGGCACCAACAACCTTGCAGCCGCAGCTCTGCACAGCCGCCTCAGCAATGGAGGTATGGAACATGGTCCACTTGGACTCAATGTCTCCATCCTCCCCCGGTATGCAGTTGAAGCTCTGCCGGAGGTGGCAATTGAAGATCTGATGGACAGGAGCCTCTGCCAGATGTTCCCAGTATACCCTCACTACACGTTTGGGCCTACCAGGTCTGTCCGGCCTCCTCCCCCACCATCTGATCCAACTCACCACCAGGTAGTGATCAGTTGATAGCTCTGCTCCTCTCTTCACTCGAGTGTCCAAGACATACGGTTATAAATCAGATGAAACGACAACAAAGTCAATCATTGATCTATGGTTTAGGGTGTTCTCGTGTCACATGCACTTATGGACACCCTTTTGCTCAAACATGGTGTTCGTTATGGCCAAACTGTGCATGGCACAGAAGTCCAACAACAGAACACCGCTTGGGTTCAGATCGGGCAGGCCGTTCCTCCAAATCACACCCCTCCAGGTCTTACTGTCATTCCCCACATGAGCATTGAAGTCCCCCATTAAAACAATGGAGGCCCCTCATGGTGCACTGTCTAGCACCCCACTCAAGGACTCCAAGAAGGCTGGGTACTCTGAACTACCATTTGGTGCATAAGTGCAAATGACAGTCAGAGACCATTCCCTGCCCCGAAGGCGCAGGGAAACAACCTTCTCATTCACTGGGGAGAACTCCGTTGTTAGTGCGCTGAACTGGGGGGCTACCAATAGCCCCACCCCTGCCTGGCACTGCTCACCCTTGGTAACTCCAGCATAGAAGAGAGTCTAACCCCTCTCCAGGAAATTGGTTCCAAAACCCAAGCTGTGTTAAGGTGAGCCCAACTATATCTAGTCGGTACCGCTCAATCTCACGCGCATGATCAGGTTCCTTTCCTACCAGAGAGGTGGCATTCCATGTCCCAAAAGCCAGTTTTGTCAGCCGGGTATCAGTACGCCAGGGCCTCTGCCTTTGGCTGTTACCCAATCCCAGGGTTCTCCACGAGGGGTTTTAGAGGGGCAGACTGCCCCCCTTTCTGTGATTCCCGCCCCTGTTTAATTTCTGCCGCCCCTTTACAAAAGGAAGAGACATCCCTTTGTTTTCTTTGTGACAGATAGCCTTTCTCTGTTGGAGTACCAACAAAGTACACTACAGACAAAAAAAAAATTGCATCACTGTGTTCAGGAGAGCCTTGTGGTGCTCAATGTGAAAGAATTTTGTGAATATCTCCTTCCGTTTTCGTGTAAATCCCCGTTGTTTGGAGGGAGTGCTCTGAGGAAAAAGTGCGATTTCTGTGTGATACTCTGTCTCTGCACTCAACGCGTGGGTGGGGGAGGGGCTGCTTGCTCTCTCTCACACACACAGGAAGGAGGGGCTGCTCGCTCTCACACACACACACACACACACACACACACACACACACACACACACACACACAGGAGGGAGGGACTGCTCCCTCTCAGAGAGACACAGGCTTGTAAATAGCTGTAAATAGCTGCCGGAGCACGCGCCGGCTTGCTCCCCCTCAAATTAAGCAGCACGCTCCGGCTTGCTCCCGGAGTGCTCTGGCCGAGGTTCCGGAGCACGCTCCGCCTTGCTCCCCCTCAAATTAAGCAGCGCGCTCCGGCTTGCTCCCAGAGTGCTCCGGGAGCAAGCCGGAGCGCGCTGCTTAATTTGAGGGGGAGCAAGCTGGAGCGTGCTCTGGCAGCTATTTACACTGGATCCGGTGTAAATAGCTGCCGGATCATAATTACAGTAAACTAGTAAATACAGTAAAGGAAAAACTTGAGACTGAAAGGTTTTAACAGTCATCCAAATGACTGAACATAAACATTGCTACAGTAACATACTAGCTACTATGTTGTTGACATTAGCTAGTGCTAACAGCTAGCTGCTAGTACACTGCTACAACACAGACACCGACCCTAATAATACAGTTCTTGGTCATTGCCTGGTAACAGCAAATTTATAACGGGCCATGTCTCAACAGACTAAGAAGTTATTTCAATGACATTTAATAACATTTTCTTTATCCTGAGGACCAAAAGTAAATGAAAATGTGAACAAACCTTAGCTGTAATAAGATGGCGACCACCAGCTTCAGGGACGACCCACTGATGTAGGCATGTTACCCAGCCTGACACAAAATATTTGTAGGCATCCAAACTCTTATACGCTTTCAAATCAATACCTGTGTATGGCGATGGGTTTTTAACGACATAGGTATACAGATCATGTGGGCCGAAGTCAGGTAAAGACGAGGGCTTCGTGTACTTCTGTATGTCAGTGAACAATCCTGGTGGAAGCAGGTAAACGTCGTTCTCTAAGCCTGCTAACCTCAATTTTTGCAAATACCTCTCCCTCTGCTCGCCCTGTAAATGCCCTATGTCGCTGGATAGTGAAGGTGTTTTCTGCATCTCGCTCCTTTTTCTTTTATGTTTTTCATTTGTCGCCTTCCTCGCATTCAAACTGATTCGAGCCGTGACGTCCAAAATGGCAGCCTAACGATGCATCACATGACTTGGTCACGTGGGTGAAAAACCTCAATAGCGACTGCTGTGCGCACTGCATCACTCTCACAATTTCCCACAGGGGAATTGTTGGCTCTAGTTATAATTTATAATGCTTATGTACATTCTTTTACAAAAGTGCAATATTTTGATGCTGCTGAGCCATTGATCAACCTTTTTTTATGTCTGATATGTTGTCGATGGGAAAAGTAAAAGAAGCAAAAGTTTACTTAAGAAAGATGGCTCTCTTTTTATTTTTAAGTTATTATAACTTGTTCCTCAGGCACTCAATGTTAATAAACAGGCCTACATTTGAAATCTGTTGACCTCAGTTTTCATTCTTGCATTAGCTTTATGGAATTCATTGTATTAATTAATTTGCACTGAAGTGTGCAAATTAATTAATACAATGAATTCAAGTGTGTGTAATGTTTGATGTATGATGTGCTTTGTACCAGTCCAATTGATTCCTCTATTCTAAATGATTATTATTTGAGAATATTTTATGTAAATGTTATGCAAATAGAATGTACATTTATGCAAATTTGTTTCAAGGTCATCCGATTGACCCCCACCCCTCTAAATTTTCAATCCATGGAGAACCCTGAATCCACAGTGCACCGGACCCTTATGGCACCTCCTGTGGGTGGTGGGTCCACAGGAGAGTGGTTCCATGTTGCTCACTTGGGCTGGGCCCAGCTGGGCCCCACGGGCATAGGTCTGGCCACCAGACACTAGCTGACAAGCCCCTCCCCCAGGCCTGGCTCCAGGGTGGGGCCCCTGTATCCCTGGTCTGGGCGAGGGCACTCTGATACCTGCTTTTCCTCTCATAAGGGTCATTCTGAACCGCTTTTTGTCTGACCTCTCATCTAGGACCGGTTTGCCTTGGGAGCCCCTACCAGGAACAAATGCCCCTGACAGCATAGCTCCTAGAATCCCTATGGCACTCAAACCCCTCCACCATGTTAAGGTGGTGATTCAAGGAGGGGCGGTCTGGTATTTCATATTCTTTTATTATTCCTATTCATCTCATCTCATTATCTCTAGCTGCTTTATCCTGTTCTACAGGGTCGCAGGCAAGCTGGAGCTTATCCCAGCTGACTACGGTCGAAAGGCAGGGTACACCCTGGACAAGTTGCCAGGTCATCACAGGGCTGACACATAGACACAGACAACCATTCACACTCTCATTCACACCTACGGTCAATTTAGAGGTCACCAGTTAACATGTCTTTGGACTGTGGTGGAAACCAGAGCACTCGGAGGAAACCTACGCGGACACGGGGAGAACATGCAAACTCCGCACAGAAAGGCCTTCATCGGCCATGGGGTCCGAACCCAGACCTTCTTGCTGTGAGGCAACAGCACTAACTACTACACCACCATACCGCCATTATCCCTATTATTATTATTATTATTATTATTATTCATCCACTATTTATACAACTTATCTATCAGGGTCATGGGGGAAGCTGGAGCCAATCCTAGCTGTCGTTGGACAAGAGATATGATATACCCTGGGCAGGTCACCAATCTACTGCAGGGCTAACAAAGATGAACAACCATTTACACTCAAATGCATACCTGTTAGCAATTAAAATAGTCAGCTAACCTAATCTGCATGTCTTTGGACTGTGTGTGTGTGTGTGTGTGTATATATATATATATATATATATATATATATATATATATATATATATATATATACACACAGTTGTGCTCATAAGTTTACATACCCTGGCAGAATTTTTGCTTTCTTGGCCTTTTTTCAGAGAATATGAATGATAACACAAAAACTTTTTTCCCCACTCATGGTTAGTGGTTGGGTGAAGCCATTTATTGATAAACAACTGTGTTTTCTATTTTTAAATCATAATGACAACAAAAAACATCCAAATTACCCTGATCAAAAGTTTACATACCCCAGTTCTTAATACCATGTATTGCCCCCTCTAACATCAATGACAGCCTGAAGTCTTTTGTGGTAGTTGTGGATGAGGCTCTTTATTTTCTCAGATGGTAAAGCTGCCCATTCTTCTTGGCAAAAAGCCTCCAGTTCCTGTAAATTCCTGGGCTGTCTTACATGAACTGCGCGCTTGAGATCTCCCCAGAGTGGCTCAATGATATTGAGGTCAGGAGACTGAGATGGCCACTCCAGAACCTTCACTTTGTTCTGCTGTAGCCAATGACAGGTCGACATGGCCTTGTCTTTTGGATCGTTGTCATGTTGGAACGTCCAAGTATGTCCCATGCGCAGCTTCCGGGCTGATGAGTGCAAATTTGCTTGCAGTATTTGCTGATAACGTTCTGCATTCATCTTTCCTTCAACTTTAACCAAGTTTCCTGTGCCTTTGTAGCTCACACATCCCCAAAACATCAGCGATCCACCTCCGTGCTTTACAGTAGGAATGGTGTTCCTTTCATCATAGGCCTTGTTGACGCCTCTCCAAATGTAACGTTTATGGTTGTGGCCAAAAAGTTCAATTTTGGTCTCATCACTCCAAATTACCTTGTTCCAGAAGTTTTGAGGCTTGTCTCTGTGCTGTTTGGCGTATTGTAGGCGAGATACTTTGTGGCATTTGCTTGGTTTTAACAGAGCCCCTGATTTTCCATTTGTTAATCACAGTTTGAACACTGCTGACTGGCATCATCAATTCCTTGGATATCTTTTTGTATCCCTTTCCTGTTTTATACAGTTCAACTACCTTTTCCCATAGATCCATTGACAATTCTTTTGCTTTACCTATGACTCAGAATCCAGAAATGTCAGTGGCTGGATGAAAGATGCAAGAGTCTGTCTGGATCCCAGAAACTCACTCAGCTTTTAGGCACACACACTGATTACAAGCAAACAGATCACAGGTGAGGACGTTGCCTTTAGTAGCCATTCAAACCCATTGTGTCAACTTCTGTGCATGTTATCAGGCCAAAATCACCAAGGTATGTGAACTTTTGATCAGGGTCATTTGGGTAGTTTCTGTTGTCATTATGATTTAAAAAGAGAAAACACAGTCGTTTGACAATAAATGGTTTCACCCAACCACTAAGCATGAGTGGAAAATATGTTTTTGTGTTATCATTCATATTCCCTGAAAAATGGTCAAAGAATCATAGATTCTGCCAGGGTATGTAAACTTATGAGCACAACTGTGTATATATATATATATATATATATATATATATATATATATATATATATATATATATATATATACATACACACACCATGGGGAAACAGTTACACGTACCAACAGTGGTTAGTAAAATGTAACATTGGAGGGAAAGGATCCACCAGGAAGGGATCTACAAAACTGTAAACAATGCATCGAACTAACAGTATAAGTGATTATCAAGGAAGCTGCAAATCATGAGAAAACTCCCATACCTGTGACAAAGTGCAAGTGGGGTAAACCTGAAACAGACCATATACTTGGTGTCAGGTGTAAACTCAACCAATGTCACCTTCCTTTATATAAAATGTCCCTTATACAACCCCGATTCCAAAAAAGTTGGGACAAAGTACAAATTGTAAATAAAAATGGAATGCAATAATTTACAAATCTCCAAAACTGATATTGTATTCACAATAGAACATAGACAACATATCAAATGTCGAAAGTGAGACATTTTGAAATTTCATGCCAAATACTGGCTCATTTGAAATTTCATGACAGCAACACATCTCAAAAAAGTTGGGACAGGGCCAATAAGATGCTGGAAAAGTTAAAGGTACAAAAAAGGAACAGCTGGAGGACCAAATTGCAACTTATTAGGTCAATTGGCAATAAGTCATTAACATGACTGGGTATAAAAAGAGCATCTTGGAATGGCAGCGGCTCTCAGAAGTAAAGATGGGAAGAGGATCACTAATCCCCCTAATTCTGCACCGACAAATAGTGGAGCAATATCAGAAAGGAGATCGACAGTGTAAAATTGCAAAGAGTTTGAACATATCATCATCTACAGTGCATAATATCATCAAAAGATTCAGAGAATCTGGAAGAATCTCTGTGCGTAAGGATCAAGGCCGGAAAACCATACTGGGTGCCCATGATCTTCGGGCCCTTAGACGGCACTGCATCACATACAGGCATGCTTCTGTATTGGAAATCACAGAATGGGCTCAGGAATGTTTCCAGAGAACGTTATTTGTGAACACAATTCACCGTGCCATCCGCCGTTGCCAGCTAAAACTCTATAGTTCAAAGAAGAAGCCGTATCTAAACATTATCCAGAAGCACAGACGTCTTCTCTGGGCCAAGGCTCATTTAAAATGGACTGTGGCAAAGTGGAAAACTGTTCTGTGGTCAGACGAATCAAAATTTGAAGTTCTTTATGGAAATCAGGGACGCCATGTCATTCGGACTAAAGAGGAGAAGGACGACCCAAGTTGTTAGGGCGAAAGGCAGGGTACACCCTGGACAAGTCGCCAGGTCATCACAGGGCTGACACATAGACACAGACAACCATTCACACTCACATTCACACCTACAGTCAATTTAGAGTCACCAGTTAACCTAACCTGCATGTCTTTGGACTGTGAGGGAAACTGGAGCACCCGGAGGAAACCCACGCGGACACGGGGTGAACATGCAAACTCCACACAGAAAGGCCCTCACCGGCCACGGGGCTCGAACCCGGACCTTCTTGCTGTGAGGCGACAGCGCTAACCACTACACCACCGTGCCGCCCTCAAAATTTGAAGTTCTTTATGGAAATCAGGG